>NC_135236.1:178125261-178428292 GCF_051348905.1 Ranitomeya variabilis | reverse complement strand
AGTTCATAGACACCTAACATGACTAGGTTATTTTTTACCTAAGTGGTGAAAAAAAATTCCAAACTTTGCTAAAAAAAAATAAAAAAAAAATTGCTCCATTTTCCGATACTCGTAGCGTCTCCATTTTTCATGATCTAGGGTCGGTTGAGGGCTTATTTTTTGCGTGCAGAGCTGATGTTTTTAATGGCATTTTGGTGCAGATACATTCTTTTGATCGCCCGTTATTGCATTTTAATGCAATGTCGCAGCGACCAAAAAACGTAATTTTGTCGTTTCAAATTTTTTTTCTCGCTACGCTGTTTAGCGATCAGGTTAATGCTTTTTTTTTTTATTGATCGGGCGATTCTGAACGCGGCGATACCAAATATGTGTAGGTTTGATTTTTTTTTTTTATTGATTTATTTTGATTGGGGCAAAAGGGGGTGATTTAAACTTATATATATATATATATTTCACTTTTTTTCACTTTTTTTTTTTACTTTTGCCATGCTTCAATAGCCTCCATGGGAGGCTAGAAACAGGCACAGCACGATCGGCTCTGCTACATAGCAGCGATCTGCTGTTCGCTGCTATGCAGCAGAAAATCAGGTGTGCTGTGAGCGCCGACCACAGGGTGGCGCTCACAGCTGCCGCGGATCTGTAACCATAGAGGTCTCAAGGACCTCTATGGTTACAATACTGAAGCATCGCCGACCTCCGATCATGTGACGGGGTCGGCAATGCCGTCATTTCCGGCCGGATGCGGTAGTTAAATGCCGCTGTCTGCGTTTGACAGCGGCATTTAACTAGTTAATAGGCGTGGGCAGATCGCGATTCTGCCTGCGCATATTGCGGGCACTTGTCAGCTGTTCAAAACAGCTGACATGTCCCGGCTTTGATGCGGGCTCACCGCCGGAGCCCGCATCAAAGAGTGGCTTCTGACCTCGGGCGTACTATCCCGTCCGAGGTCAGAAAGGGGTTAATGCACTCCACAGCCTCTCTCGCAGTGAAAGCGCAACATCTCCTTCTTTGCAGTTAGGCTATGTGCACATGTTGCAGATTAGCCTTAGGAATTTCTGGTGCGGATTCTGCCTCTCCTGGCAGAAAACGCAGCTGCGGATTTGTCGCGTTTTGTGCGGATCCGCAGCGTTTTTTTGCTGCGGTTTTCTTGCAGATTTGCTGAGTTTTTTACCCCTGCGGTTTTCTATAATGGAATGGGTACAAAAACGCTGCAGATTCTCAAAAAAGAAGTGACATGCTACTTTTAAACTGCAGTGTTTCCGCAGCGGATTTTCCGCAACGTGTGCACAGCTTTTTTTTTTTTTTTTTTTTTCTCATTGATTTACATTGTACTGTAAATCAATTGTGGATCTGCAGCGTTTCTGCACCCCAAAAAATGCTGCGGATCCGCAGAGAATCCGCAACGTGTGCACATAGCCTTACTGTACTGGAGGAGCTCGAGGTTCCCTTTTTGTTCACTTTGACAATAAATTAAAGGGCTTGTCCCATGAACAAAGTACATATTATTCGATAGATCTTGGAATAAATTCCAAGTTCCACAATTTTGATGGGGGGAAATGTTCCTGTGTGGAGATAAAATTATAACAAATGTGTCCCTGCTGTGTACTGTGTAATGTCTGTGTCTGACTGTATAGGAACATGGTCTGATCATACCACATCTCCTGGGCAGGGGAGGAAGAAATAAAGTATACAGGCTGGGCCATTTATATGGATACACCTAAATAAAATGGGAATGGTTGGTGATATCCACTTCCTGTTTGTGGCTCATTAGTATATGGGAGGGTGAAAACGAAATTTTCAAGATGGGTGGTGACCATGGCGGCCATTTTGGATCAAACGTTGTTTAATTTTTTTCAATGGGAAGAGTCATGTGACACAACTTATTGAGAATTTCACAAGATAAACAATGGTGTGCTTGGTTTTAACTAAACTTTATTCTTTCATGAGTTATTTACAAGTTTATGACCACTTATAAAATGTGTTCAAAGTGCTGCCCATTGTGTTGGATTGTCAATGCAACCCCCTTCTCCCACTCTTGACACTGATCGCAACACCGCAGAAGAAATGCTAGCACAGGCTTCCAGTATCTATTGTTTCAGATGCTGCACATCTCGTATCTTCACAGCATAGACTATTGCCTTCAGGTGACCCCCCAAAGATAAGTCTAAGGGGGTCAGATCGGGAGACCTTGGTGGCCATTCAACTGGCCCACGACAACCAATCCACTTTCCAGGAAACTGTTAAAATGTAGGAATGCTCAGACCTGACACACTTAATTGAAGGTATGGTGTGGTACAAAGATAGTGGGGCCATTCTTCATCAATGGAAACCTCAATGCCACTGGATGTGTGAAATTGCTGCACGATGATGTGCTGCCTTCTTTATGCACTGAAGTTCCCCTGAGTTTTTCCAGCAAGATGGTGAACCACCACATTATAGGTGTCAGGTCCGAGCATTCCTACAAGGAATCTGACCCCCTTAGTCTAGCATTTCTTCTGCGGTGTTGCTATCAGTGTGTCGAGAGTGGGAGAAGGGGGTTGCATTGACAGTCCAACACAATTGGCAGCACTTTGAACACATTTTATAAGTGGTCATAAACTTGTAAATAACTCCTGAAAGAATAAAGTTACGTTAAAACCAAGCACACCATTGTTTTTCTTGTGAAATTCTCTGTAAGTTTGATGTCACATGACCCTCTTCCCATTGGGAAAAAAAATAGTTGGATCCAAAATGGGTGACTTAAAAATGGCTGCCATGGTCACCATCCACACAGGAGAATAACGAGAACTGGGAGTGAGGGGGGAGTTTTAAATAAGGAAACCAGTTCAACCCCCCCCCCCCCCCTACTTTCCCACTTAACCCCTTCCTGACCTGACGCTGCGTAGGCGTCAAAAGTCGGTGCCAATCCGACCTGTGACGTCATGGCAGGATCACGTTCCTGCAGATTGGGTGAAAGGGTTAACTGAAATTTCACCCGACCTGCAGGGACAGGGAGAGTGGTACTTGAGCCCAGGGGGGGGCTTCACCCCCCCGTGGCTGCAATCGCTCTGATTGGCTGTTGAAAGTGACGTTTCAATCAGAGCAATCGTAATATTTCACCAATGAAAACTGGTGAAATTTTACAATTCAGCCATGGCCGATGCTGCAGTATCATCGGCCATGGCTGGAGACCACGATCTGCCCCTGCCACCGATGTCCTGTCCTCTGTTCCCCTCTGTCCTCCTGTCCGCTCCCCCGTGCTCCGATCGTATGCACAGTGCGCCCGCCGAATCGGCCGGCAGATTTGTTCATTCATTTTGATCACTGTGATAGATCATATCACAGTGACCAAAAGAAAATAGTAAATAACCCCCCCCCCCTTTATCACCCCCATAGGTAGGGAACATAATAAAATAAAGAAAATATATTTATTGTTATTATTCCACTAGGGTTAGGGTTGCGGTTAGGATTAGGGTTAGAATTAGGCTATGTGCACATGGTGCGGATTTGGCTGCGGATCCGCAGCGGACTCGTAGCAGTTTTGCATCACGTTTACAGTACCATGTAAACCTATGGAAAACCAAATCCGCTGTGCCGAAAATGCCGCTCGGTATTTTCCGCAGCATATCAATTCTTTGTGTGGATTCCACAGCGTTTTACACCTGTTCCTGTATAGGAATCCGCTGGTGAAATCCGCACAAAAAACACTGGAAATCCGCAGGTAAAACAGTGTGTTTTACCTGCGGATTTTTAAAAAACTGCGCTGAAAAATCCGCACACAAATCCGTAACGTGGGCACATAGCCTTAGGGTTGGAATTAGGGTTAGGGTTGGAATGAGGGTTAAGGTTAGGGGTGTGTTGGGGTTAGGGTTGTGATTAGGGTTATGGTTAGAGTTGGGATTAGGGTTAGGGATGTGTTGGGGTTAGTGTTTGAGTTAGAATTGAGGGGTTTCCACTGTTTAGGCAAATCAGGGGGTTTCCAAACGCGACATGGCGCCACTATTGATTCCAGCCAATCTTGCGTTCAAAAAGTCAACTGGTGCTCCCTCCCTTCCGAATCCCAACGTGTGCCCAAACAGTGGTTTACCCCCACATATGGGGTACCAGCAAATTCGGGACAAACTGGAAAACTTTTGGGGTCCAATTTCTCCTGTCACCCTTGTGAAAATAAAAAAATTGCGGGCTAAAAAATCATTTTTGAGGAAAGAATAATGATTTTTCCAGGACGTCCCCCTGACAGCACCCTGGAGGACGTCCTCCTTCTTGCAGGGACAGGAAAAACACACTAGAGGTTAAAAGGTCCCACTTCGCCCCCTTTCCTTCAGTGTTTTTCCTGTTCCTGCATTGAGGGACACACGAGAGCTGTGCAGCGTGCGAAGGCTGACTGGAGGGCTCTGGGATCGTGCGGCTGGTCCAATATCCTTCCCCCTGTCAAGTGGTCCAGGGCAGAAACTTCCCGGTGGGGAGTCCCTCTGTCCCAGAGACCAGTCGAGCGGACGGGCTCCTGGGTAGAGCCACTTTCTCCCTGTGGGGGGCTCTCGGGTCTGGCGCCAGGCAGGAGAAGAGGAGTCCGGAACTATGTGTTCCATACAGAAACACGGAGTCAGCGTTCAGCAGCCACTCCCGGGACCGAGCGTCCTTTCCGGGGACGTCAGCGGGACCCAGCTTGCGTTCTACATCGTGGAACGCGGAAGTAGGTGTACAATAATCGAGCGTCACTTACGGTGACGTCAGCGGCGTATCCTGTCCGGTGTTCCACAGCGTGGTATGTGGACATAGGGGTAAAAAGCGAGCGGCAGATTTCATTAGGTTTGCGCCGAGGCTTCCGAGGGTCCGCATATGAATAGGACTCGCAGTCTAACGTTCAGCATCGCTGGTTGGCACATTGTGTGTGTATTGGAACAAGTGTCTGAATGCCGGAGACGAAAGAGGATATGGAATTCAGGAGTGAGGATGCCGGGGTAAGTGCGCATAGCCTCCTGCACACACATGTAGACACTAATCCCAGCCCTATTATGCCTATTCTTGTATTATTAGGATAAGGATATTCCACAGACACCCCTCCCAATGGCTAAAAAGCCAGGCAAAGCCTTGGCAAAGAGTAACCGTTGCTCCATATGTCACTTAAAGCTTCCAGAGGCGTACAAAAAAATCACTCTGCAGCTCATGTATTTCCAAGGTTGTAAGGGAAGAACAACCAACATTCTTGTCTGAGATGAGGAGTTTAATCTGGGAGGAAGTGCAAGCCTCCTTGGCTACCATATCACAACAGCACCATTCCAGTCCAGATTCGGGCCGTATGGGACCCAGAACACAAGAGATCTTGATAAATCTTCAAAGGAAGAATCCGACCTTAAAAGCTCAGACCAGGAAGGAGAGCTCCCACTAGAAGAGCAGGATCAAGGAAGGAAATATCTCTTCCCATTGGAAGATACGGAAGATCTAGTACAGGCGGTGAGAAATACTATGCAGATAAAGGAGGAGCCACGTACAAAGTCCAGACAGGATCAAATGTTTGGAGGTCTGGCATCTCAGAGACAGACGGTGTTCCCTGTAAGCGAACATATCCGGCTGATGATATTGCAAGAATGGAAAGAAGCAGAACGTAGACTAGTGATGTCCTGGGAATTTAAGGGTCGTCTACCATTTGACCCAGATGATATCAAGACATGGGAAGAAATCCCTAAAGTCGACGTACCTGTGGCCAAAGTTGCAAAAAAGACATCCATTCCTTTTGAGGACTCTTCAAGCCTCAGAGATGCCATGGATCGCAAGGCAGATATTCTCCTACGTCGAGCTTGGGAAACGTCAGCAGCCCTGATACGGACTAATATAGCAGCTACTTCGGTGGCCAGATCCATGTTCTTATAGATGGGGCAATTAGAAGAACATTTAGTTAATAAGACCCCCCGGGCTGAAATAATTTCTTCCCTTCCCATTATAAAATCCGCCACGGCATTCTTGGCTGATACTTCAGCCGAATCAGTGAGATTTGCTGCTAGAAGTAGTTCCTTGTCTAATGCAACCTGTAGAGCTATATGGCTTAAATCCTGGTCGGGTGATAACGCCTCTAAAAATAATGTGCCATTACCTTTGCAGGATCTAGGGTGTTTGGACAGGCGTTAGATGACATCTTACAGTTTGCGTCGGATAGTAAAAAAGGGTTTCCTGAGGATAAGAGATTTCAGCCCTTTCGTAAAAGGCCACCACCTCGCAAACAACCTGACTATAGAGAGCAGTGTAGCTCCAACAGAGGTACCTATAAAGGTTCCTATGCCCAGAACAGAAGGGGAAAAAATTCCCTTTTCGGATCAAGCTCTAGATCTAGAAGACAATGACCCCATAGGAATAGGGGGCAGGCTGTCTTTTTCTAAACAACTGGAGTCCGATAACAAAAAACGAATATGTACTAAATATAATATCAGAGGGCTACAGAATAGAGCTTATATATACCCCGCCCCAAAGGTGTATCTCACCGACAACCGTGGCAGCCGATTCTCCAATGTTCTCAGACCTTCAGGAACTGTTCAGCTCCAAGGACATAGTTCGGGTCCCCTCATCAGAAATAGGCAGAGGTCACTACTCTTCCCTATTCTCAATCCCAAAACAGTCAGGGGAAATAAGTTTAAAACCATTAAACTTTTGGGTCAAATACAAAAGGTTCAGGATGGAATCCATAAGATCAACCATCCACCTCATAGACAAAAATTCAGTAATGTGCACTCTCGACCTGAAGAGCGTGTATTATCCGGTTCCAATCCATCCAACCTCTCAGGAACTTCTGAGGTTTTCGGTAAGTCTGCCGGACCAAACCTGCCACCTCCAATTTCAATGCCTCCCGTTCGGCTTGGCCTCAGCTCCAAGAATATTTACGAAGTTGATCGCAGAGGTAGTTGCATATCTAAGAAACCAAGGAATTGCAATAATTCCTTATTTGCACGATTTTCTACTGGTAGCCCGATCAGAAAGAACTTTACTCCTACACAGAGATCGAACCATTGCGGTGTTGGAACACCTTGGCTGAGTCGTAAATCGAGAAAAGTCACACCTGAAGCCCAAATCTTGGAAAGTATTCCTTGGAGTGCTTCTGGACTCTACCTGCAGACAGTCCTTTCTACCAAGAGAAAAGCGGGAATCAATAAGAAAGATGATCACAGAAATCCTGAAACATCGGGTTACCATAAGATCAGCCATGAAGATCTTAGGAATGACAGCCTGTATCACCTGTGTCAGGTGGGCCCAAGCCCACTCAAGACTATTACAAAGACAGGTTCTCTCGGTATGGGATCGGTGCCAGATGTCTCAGGACAGACCAATACATCTATCAACAGCAGTGAAAAGATCATTACGATGGTGGATACAACCCGGCAACCTAAGGACAGGAGTTCCATGGATCCCGACCCCTTGTGTAGTAATCACCACGGATGCCAGTCAGTGGGGATGGGGAGCACACCTAGAAGGAAGGTTTTGTCAGGGCAGGTGGCCCGAAGGCATCAGCCACAAGTCATCAAACTTCAGAGAACTTTATGCAGTTTGGGAGACCCTAAAAAGAAACCATTCTCGGCTTAAGAACAAGCATGTGAAGATTTTAACGGACAACATGACAGCAGTGTCATTCTTGAGACACCAAGGAGGTCCCAAGCACAAAGCACTACAAGATCTAGTGCAAAAGATATTTGTCTGGGCAGAGAACACAGTTCTTTCAATTACAGCAGTGCACTTAGAAGGGTCGCAAAGTATCCTGGCCGACTACCTAAGCAGGAGAAAGGTTTGTCCAACAGAGTGGGAACTAAACCAAGAAATTGTCCAAATATTGTGCCACCGTTGGGGAACTCCCAGAATAGATATATTTGCCACAAGAAAAAATTAGAAGGTGCCTAGATTCTATTCTCTCAATCCTTCAGACATGCCAGAAGCGGTCGACGCCTTAAGCCAGACTTGGGAAGAACCACTCTCCTATGCGTTTCCTCCGTTGGCACTCATTCCAGTGGTTCTCTGGAAAATCCAGGAAGACCAGGCAACAGTGCTGTTGATTGTGCCATTCTGGCCAAAGAGAAGCTGGTTCCCGTTGCTGGGGTCCATGACTGCAGAGAACCCAATCAAGCTTCCTCTGGAAAGACATCATCTATCAGGGTCCGGTCTTGCACCAAAACCCAGGAAGATTACATCTGTCAGCATGGATCCTGAAAGGGACATCTTGAAAGCTCGGGGTTTATCAGATGAAGTCATTTCAACCATTCAAGCTAGTAGAAAACCAGTAACTTCGGCGATCTACTACAAGATCTGGAAGAAATTCTGTATGGAGGGTGGCAGGTCGGCTGTGTTGCCAGAGACCCCGGATGTCCCCAGAGTTCTGGATTTTCTTCAGTCTGGGTTCAACATGGGTCTTAGGCCTTGTACCCTTAAGGTACAGATTTCGGGCCTCAGCACTTTCTTAGATTATCCTTTTGCCTCCCACCCATGGATAATTAGGTTTGTGAAAGCCATCCAGAGATTGCGTCCCACCTTTAGGCAGTTAACCCCCTCTTGGGACTTAAAGTTGGTCCTCAGGGCTCTATGTAAAGAACCTTATGCCCTAAGTGAAAACATGCCTATCTCAATTCGTACATGGAAAACAGCCTTTCTAGTAGCAATTACGACAGCTAAAAGAGTGGGAGAGATTCAGGCTTTATCTATTGGGGATCCCTATCTTCAGATTCGCGATGATCACATAATCTTAAAATTAGACCCATTGTTTATCCCAAAAAATGCATCCGTTCAAAACCGGAACCAATAAATAATTTTACCCTCCTTTTGCGAGAACGCCTCCAATGCAAAAGAGCAATTTTTACACTCCCTGGATGTCAGACAAGCAGTGTTAGACTATCTAGAGGCCACTGGTACCTGGAGAAGGGACCCTAACCTATTTATCCTGTTTGGGTGAAAAAATAAGGGTAAAAAAGCTTCCAAAACTTCTATAGCTAGATGGATCATAACTGTAATTGCTAAAGCCTATTCATCAGAAGGGGTAGACTGCCCAGTGGGAATAAAAGCTCATTCTACTAGGGCTATTTCAGCATCATGGGCTGAACGAGCAGGGGCGTCCTTAGAACAAATATGTAAGGCCGCATTTTTTGTAAACATAAACTTGACGTGTTAGCAGCCCAGCAAACGTCATTCGGGAGAAAAGTTCTCCAAGCAGTAGTCCCACCCTAGAGGAGTTTTCTTTGGTATTCTCCAGGGTGCTGTCAGGGGGACGTCCTGGAAAATGGGCATTAGACCTACTGGTCATTCGGTTTCCAGGAGTCCATCCTGACAGCACCATTACTTTCCCCCCCTATGTATACTATTTTCATTCATATGCTGTAATATGATTTGGTTAATTAAAATAATTCCAATTTGCATCTATCCATGGTGTGGTACTTGTCAAAACACTGAAGGAAAGGGGGCGGAGTGGGACCTTTTAACCTCTCGTGTGTTTTTCCTGTCCCTGCAAGAAGGAAGAGGACGTCCTCCAGGGTGCTGTCAGGATGGACTCCTGGAAACCGAATTACCGGTAGGTCTAATACCCATTTTTATTTTCACGGCTCTGCATTACAAACTTCTGTGAAGCACTTGGGGGTTCAAAGTGTTCACTACACATCTAGATAAGTTCCTTGGGGGGTCTAGTTTCCAAAATTGGGTCACTTGTGGGGGAGCTCCAATGTTTAGGCACACACAGGCTCTCCAAACGCGACATGGTGTCCGCTAACGATTGGAGCTAATTTTCCATTCAAAAATTCAAATGGAGCTCCTTCCCTTCCGCGCCCTGCCGTGCGCCCAAACAGTGGTTTATCCCCACATATGAGGTATCGGTGTACTCAGGAGACATTGCCCAACAAATTTTAGGATCCATTTTATCCTGTTGCCCATGTGAAAATGAAAAAATTGAGGCTAAAGTAACTTTTTTGTGAAAAAGTACTTTTTCATTTTTACAGATCAATTTGTGAAGCACCTGGGGGTTTAAAGTGCTCACTATGCTTCTAGATAAGTTCCTTGGGCAGTCTAGTTTCCAAAATGGGGTCACTTCATTCAAAAAGTGAAATGGCGCTCCTTCCCTTCCACGTCCTGTTGTGCATCCAAACAGTGGTGCCCCCCCCACATATGGGGTATCGGCGTACTCAGGTCAAATTGGACCACAACTTTTGGGGTCCAGTTTCTCCTTTTACCCTTGGTAAAATAAAAAAATTGTTGCTAAAGATCATTTTTGTGACTAAAAAGTTAAATGTTAATTTTTTACTTCCTTGTTGCTTCCGTTGCTGTGAAACACCTGAAGGGTTAATAAACTTCTTGAATGTGGTTTTGGGCACCTTGAGGGGTGCAGTTTTTAGAATGGTGTCACTTTTGGGTATTTTCAGCCATGTAGACCCCTCAAACTGACTTCAAATGTGAGGTGGTCCCTAAAAAAAAAAAAATGGTTTTGTAAATTTTGCTGTAAAAATGAGAAATCGCTGATCAAATTTTAACCCTTATAACTTCCTAGCAAAAAAAAATTTGGTTTCCAAAATTGTGCTGATGTAAAGTAGACATGTGGGTAATGTTATTTATTAACTATTTTGTGTCACATAACTCCCTGGTTTAACAGAATAAAAATTAAAAGTTTGAAAATTGTGAAATTTTTAAAATTTTTGCCAAATTTCCATTTTTTTTCACAAATAAACGCAAAAATGATCGACCTAAATTTACCACTAACTTGAAGCCCAATATGTCACAAAAAACAATCTCAGAATCGCTAGGATCCGTTGAAGCGTTCCTGACTTATTGCCTCATAAAGGGACACTAGTCAGAATTGCAAAAAATGCCCAGGTCATTAAGGTCAAAATAGGCTGGGTCATGAAGGGGTTAAAATAAAGATACAAAATGCACGTCTCACCGCATTCAGAAAATCTTGATCAAAATCTAAATATCCGAAAAAAGTTGAATGACAAAATAGCTTCTTCTTTTTTTTTTTTCGCTGCAATACCACAAAATGCTGTAACGAGCAATGAAAACATCATATCTATCCCAAAATGGTATCAATAGTCTCGCCCTGCAATAAAAAAAGAAAAAACTTACCTAGTTCCATTGACTAAAAAATGAAAACTTAACCCTTTTCCCACCCAAGACATATCCATACATACATGGGACGATTTTGCGCACAGAGGCTGTACTTGTGCAATCGCTGCTGGGTGTCAGCTGATGCTGGAATCCCCACACTTTAACCCCCTAAATGCTGCGATTAAACTCTGCTGCAATTCGGGAGCACACAGACGGAAGAAGGCCCCTCTGCCCTTGGATTGGAGACCCTGCGACCTCATCGCGGGGTCCCGATCATTGCCATGGTGACCCAATGTTGTCATGACAACATCTGAGTCACCAGAGCTAGCAAACTTGGTGGATCATGCTTGGAGTATGATCACCAAGTAGTTTAACCAGTCAGTGCAGCGCTGACAGTTTGCATGGCATAGGGAAGCTCCCACATCCCCACGCTATACAAGCGATCAATCTACAAAAAGTGAAAGTCCCTTAGTGGGACAAAGTAAAGTTTTTGAAATTAAAAAAAAACAATATTGTACCCATGAATAAATAATTTTATGTACAAAAAAAAAATATTACACATATTTGGAATAGCCGCGTCTGCAACAACCTGACTTATAAAACTGTCCCACCAGTTAACCCCTTTAGTGAACACCATAAAAAGAAAAACAATGCTTTATCATACCGCCGAATAAAACTTAATAAAAAAGACAGATATATAAACATGGCACCGCTGAAAACGTTATCTTCTCACAAAAAAACAAGCTGTCATACAGTTCCATCAGTGGAACAATAAAGTTATCGCTCTCAGGATAAAGCGATGCAAAAATAATTTTTATTCTCTAAAATTTTTTGTGTAAAAGGGCCAAAACATTAACCCCTTCCCGACATGTGACGGTATAGTACGTCACATGTCGGGACCCCCGCTTTGATGTGCGCTCCGGCGGTGAGCGCACATCAAAGCCGGGACATGTCAGCTGTTTTGAACAGCTGACATGTGCCCGCAATAGGCGCGAGCAGAATCGCGATCTGCGCGCGCCTATTAACTAGTTAAATGCCGCTGTCAAACGCAGACAGCGGCATTTAACTACCGCATCCGGCCGTGCGGCCGGATATGAGCGCATTGCCGACCCCCGTCACATGATCGGGGGTCGGCGATGCTCCTCCATTGTAACCATAGAGGTCCTTGAGACCTCTATGGTTACTGATTGCCGGTGGTTGTGAGCGCCCCCCTGTGGTCGGCGCTCACAGCACACCTGCAATTCTGCTATATAGCAGCGATCTTATGATCACTGCTGCATAGCAGAGCCGATCGGGCTGTGCCTGCTTCTAGCCTCCCATGGAGGCTATAGAAGCATGGCAAAAGTAAAAAAAAAAAGTTTTTAAAAATGTGAAAAAAATATAAAAGTTTAAATCACCCCCCTTTCGCCCCAATCAAAATAAATCAATAAAAAAAAAACCCAACCTACACATATTTGGTATCGCCGCGTTCAGAATCGCCCGATCTATCAATAAAAAAAAAGCATTAACCTGATCGCTAAATGGCATAATGAGAAAAAAATTCGAAACGCCAGATTTACGTTTTTTTGGTCGCAACGACATTGCATTAAAATGCAATAACGGGCGATCGAAAGAACGTATCTACACCAAAATGCTATCATTAAAAACGCCAGCTTGGCACGCAAAAAATAAGCCCTCACCTGACCCCAGATCACGAAAAATGGAGACGCTACGAGTATCGGAAAATGGCGCAATTTTGTTTTGTTTTGTTTTTTGCAAAGTTTGGAATTTTTTTTCACCACTTAGGTGAAAAATAACCTAGTCATGTTAGGTGTCTATGAACTCGTAGTGACCTGGAGAATCATAATGGCAGGTCAGTTTTAGCATTTAGTGAACCTAGCAAAATAGGCAAGCAAAAAACAAGTGTGGGATTGCACTTTTTTTGCAATTTCACTGCACTTGGAATTTTTTTCCCATTTTCTAGTACACGACATGCTAAAACCAATGATGTCGTTCAAAAGTACAACTCGTCCCGCAAAAAATAAGCCCTCACATGGCCAAATTGACGGAAAAATAAAAAAGTTATGGCTCTGGGAAGGAGGGGAGCGAAAAACGAAAACGGAAAAACGGAAAAAGCTCCGGGGGTGAAGGGGTTAAAGATGCATGTGCAGCGCCCCAGAGTCCTGGTCGTTGCAGTAATGTTATTCTTCCACCAGGGGGAGTGATATTACGTCTGATGGCAATAAAGGAGATCTCTTTACCAGGTATCACAAACCATACACCACACTTCACACTCCAGACCACCAGGGGGAGCCTTGCTCCTATCTACTAGGGCACTCCTCACAATTAGGTAAAACTGGTGGGCTGGATAGAGAGTTAGACAGAAGCTGGCTGGGCTTTGCCCAGGTAACATCGAGGCAGAAGCTGACTGGGCTTCTCCCAGGCAGCACCCTGTCAGGCAGACAGAGGGGAAGGAGGAACATCACAGAGCTGCAGACAGAGGTCCCTGACAGGGGTGGGATCCTGTCAGAGGCCTAGATAGGCCACAGAGCTGCACCTGCCCCACGTGTGGCAGCATCCTAAGAAAGGACACGAAGAGAATTGTATTGTAGTGGGTGAGAAACGAAGTCTTAGCACAAGGAGATATACCCGGAAGGAGTTCTGCCCTGTAAGAGGCTGCCTCCTTCTGAGGCGCAGAAGCCGGTAGCCAGAACACCGAGGGAGTAATAGTCTCTACGCTTTACTTCAGAGACTGGCAGGACAGTTGATTCCACGTTGGCTGCCCGACCATATACCCAGGAGGCACGGTGGCAACTTGTGGGGGCCGGGGCGTCTCTAGGGTCCCTGCAAAAAGCCTCAGGCCACCAGTCATATGGGTTTGTCCTATCCATACCATCTGGGGGACAGAGAGAAATAACATCTAGAACATCTACAACAGTTGTGAGGACTTACCAAGAAGCTCAGCAGGGAGGTACTACAACACACAGGCACTAGAGGAAGGCTGATTTTCACCTGGATAAGGGGACTCTGGATTTGCCTTCGGACCGGCTGGACTCTGCCTACCCTATGGTCTGTACCCTGGACTGTGGATGCTGAAGTCTTCAGTAAAAGGTAAAGAGACTGCAACCTTGTGTCCTTGTTATTCACTGCGCCACTCACCATCCACTATCTACACTCTGGGAAGGCCTGGGGATACACTTCACCTGTGGGAAGGTATACCATCTAGCTGCCATAACGTCACCCCAGCGGACCCCTAAGCAGCGTCGGTCACCCTGACCGAATACCACAGGTGGCGTCACGAACACTAAACAAAATTTTCCTTTTATTGGACGTCCCTCAAAGGGCCACGGACCGGGTCAGGCCACCGTGACATCCCCTGAACCAAAGGAACTGGTACCGAGTACCCCATTGCCCTTACGTGGGGGCGCTCCACATATAAATGTGGTATCACTGTAATCGTACTGACCCGAAGGATAAAACTGCCTTATCAATTTTCTCACATGTGGAATATAAAAAATAAATAAATTTGGTATCAATGTAATTGCACCGATCCGAAGAATAGTCACCATATTACTTATATTACACTAGGAACAGCGTAAAAAATAAAACTAAATCCAATTCTTCACCTGCTGTGGATTTGTTCAATCTTCCTCCCAAAGATTGCAGTAAGGCTCGACTCTGCTCACATTTATCCTGCGCTCTACACGGAGTGCTGACCTCGGGGTTTCTGTGTAAATCTCTGAAATGTGACTCAGACGGAGCCCCCATCGGAAGATTCCCTTTAATGCAGATGGAGGCACTTTGGGTGCCATAGGACCTGTGATCCGGAGGTGTCCGTCTTTTTTAGGATTGCATAAAAGCGCCATCGGCCACAGTTTTTTGCACTTCTGAAAAGGACACCGTTGAGCAGAGGACTGAGTCCAGTGTAATTCTGCTGCCTCATTATAGTGAATGGATCCATCAGGGGTTTCATCTGAATCACGTCACTCGGAGATTTCGATGGAAAACCTTCATTAGAGCGCCGGATAAATGTGATCACAAACGTTATGTAAAATGTTCCTAGCTTCAACTCTATCAACAAAAAAAAGCAAGTCCCCACTCAGGTCTACCATCTGTTAACGGAAATATAGGGGGCTTCCACGTTACTGGTAGCACAAAGGCTCTGGAAAAGCAAAATGGCCTCTCGCCCCTCAAAAGAAATTCAGCTAATTCAATGCTCCCATATCCAAATGCCCCCTCCCTTCTGAGCATCCACATATATTTGGCATTTCTAAAGAGATGAGCCCGCCTAACTTACGGGTGCATGTCTCTAGAAGCATGAGCTGGACATAATGTAATGGTCACTACAACGGCAGTTTGCAATTTTCACTAGGCAACATTCATTGCTGCTTGTTTTTGGAAAACGCCCATGGAGTCAAAATCGTCACTGCACCTGTAGATAAATTCCCAATGGGGTATAATTTCCAAAATGTGGTCACTTGAGGGAGCGATTCTGCTCTTTGGTGTTCTGTTTATGGAGTCCTCAAACTAGCACTCCGTCCCTCCTGAGTTTCTCCGTATGGCTAAGTAGTACTATACAGCCACATATGGGGTATTGCCAGTAGAAATTGTGAGACAAATTATGGTGCCATTTTTCCCACTTCTTATGTGAAAATGTAAAATCTGGGGCTAAAGCAAAATTTTGGTGGTAAAAATGTTATTTTTATTCGGGCTCCCATGACAACACCGCGAGAGAGTGGATCCCGCCCTTCAGGAACAGGGAACCTACACATACAAAAGGGCAGCACCTCTCCCACACATCAGTTGCTTTTCCGTTCCGGATGGGACTCGGTCCTACAGTTTCCTGCAGGAGTCATAGGATCTCAGGCCGGCTGACTCACGTAGCACTGGGGGGGGTCTCCTACCTCGGCTGGTGTGGAGCTCCTGGAGGCGCCACGGTGGTCTTCGCTGGACTTCACGGCAGTGGCTTACAGCAGGGAGCGGGGTCCGGAGGATGGCAGTCTCTAGCAAGAAGCCGGTGCTGGGTATTTCCCCAAGGGATCCCATCAGCTCCAGCGGTGCGCACGGCTCTTGCAGGGGGCCTTGATCGCGCAGTGGGCGCTTGCCGGGTGTCTCGCTCTGAGCATCTGCATCATCGGGGTCGCAGTGGTGTCGGGGGCGCTGGCTTTATGGCGTATGCGAGGGGCCCTAATAGCGCTGCTGGGACCGGAAGCTAGACTGACACTTGCTAGGGGCGGGGTTTTGTTTTGGAGGGGTGCGGCATGTCTGTTGACCGGATGAGGGAAAGGCTTTTTAAGCAAGGTTCCAGAGAGGACCCATGCTTCTGGCCATTTTTATAATGGAGAGCGAGCAAGAGCAGCAGCCTCTGATGCAGGAAGAGGTAGCAGAGCAGCGTGCTATACAGGAGCCTCGGGGCCAGCAAAAGGTCCGGGAGAGCACAGATCGTGACAAAAGAGGTGACCAGTCCAGTCGTAAGAGCTCCTCCAGATGGGGGTTGGGAGCATCGACTAAAAGAAATCCCCCTCATATTCTGGTACCTATTTGCTGCAGACGCTGGTAAGTGATCTCCGTGAATGTTCACTCAGTGATGCAGCCTTCCCCTTATGTTTCATTTTCCTAGGGGAAGAAGTGCACGGGTAAAGCAAAGCACAGGGAATCCTCCCTCTGTGGATGCCCCCTACTAGACTTGTGCCCAAAAAGGTTATGTTCCCTCTGTAGCCAACAGATGGTGAGGTCTCTGGTAGGGGGAGGGGTGGAGAGGCATTAGCGTCCAGGTAGACTATATTGCCCTTTACTATCCCCCCTCAGGTGACAGAAGAAATTCCTAGTGTTACTGCAGGCCTAAAGGACATCATTAGGGTGGAAGTGAAGGAGACTCTAAAGTCTCTGACCCAAGAGGAAAGCTTTAAGTGCATACCCCCTCCGGAACCGGATACTTCAGCTGAGTGGAGGCGAAATGAAGATTCCTCTGACTCATCCCACTCATAGTCTTCCGCTGAGGAAGACTCAGGCCGCTTCTGTCTGCCCTTAGACCGTGTAGATAAGCTAGTAAAAGCGGTCAGGGGAACAATGGGGATAGTGGAACCCAGGCTACAACTGTCCATTCAAGATGTTATGTTCAAGGGTTTGGACCAGATAGTAACATAGTTAGTAAGGCCGAAAAAAGACATTTGTCCATCCAGTTCAGCCTACATTGTCAGAATAAATCCCCAGATCTACGTCCTTCTACAGAACCTAATAATTGTATGATACAATATTGTTCTGCTCCAGGAAAACATCCAGGCCTCTCTTGAACCCCTCGACTGAGTTCCCCATCACCACCTCCTCAGGCAAGCAATTCCAGATTCTCACTGCCCTAACAGTAAAGAATCCTCTTCTATGTTGGTGGAAAAACCTTCTCTCCTCCAGACGCAAAGAATGCCCCCTTGTGCCCATCACCTTCCTTGGTATAAACAGATCCTCAGCGAGATATTTGTATTGTCCCCTTATATACTTATACATGGTTATTAGATCGCCCCTCAGTCGTCTTTTTTCTAGACTAAATAATCCTAATTTCGCTAATCTATCTGGGTATTGTAGTTCTCCCATCCCCTTTATTAATTTTGTTGCCCTCAAACAAAGGTCCTTCCAACTTGAATGAAAAAATCCGAGATCTGATTCATCGGGAGTGGGAAAAAAACAGAAAAAGGGGTTCTTTACCACCAGCCCTTAAGAGTAGATACCCCTTTGATGATCCAGCAGTTAACACCTGGGATAAAGCCCCTAAATTAAATGTGGCAGTAGCCAAAGCATCAAAGAGATCCTCCTCACCCTTCAAGGACATGGGCACCCTTAATGATCCCATAGATAGGAAGGTGGATACCTTCCTTAAAGGAACCTGGGAAATGGCGGCAGGTTCCCTGAGGCCAGCTGTAGCATCGACTTGTTCAGCCAGATCAATGATGGTCTGTTTGGACCAAATGGAGTCTCAGCTGAAAGATGGGGCTCCTCGAGAAATGATTCTGGGTGTCCTGCCAGTAATTCAGGGGGCCGCAGCCTTCCTGTCTGATGCATCAATAGATTCAGTCAGAATGGCGGCTAGAGCAGCGGGGCTTTCCAACGTGGCCCACAGAGCTTTGTGGTTAAAGTGCTGGCCAGGGGACATCCAGGCAAGATTGAAGCTCTGCGCTATCCCATGTGAAGGGGAGTACCTGTGTGGCCTGTCTTGGACGAGCTACTGGATAAGGCGGGGAACGAGAAAAAGAAGTTTCCTAACTTATCGTCCAGGTCTTACCAACGTTCCTTTGGTAGGAAGAAGTTTGAGAAAGGAAGACCTTTGAGAGACCGTTACAAGTGGGGAGGATAGGAAAAGGAAAGGTGCAGGCTTCATGTTTAGGCATTCTTAAAGAGAAAGGAAGAAATCATCCCAATGACTAGCAGTCCACGTAGGGGGCAGGTTGTCTGCCTTCCTTCCGGCCTGGTTAAGAATCACCAACAGTGACTGGGTGCGGAGCGTAATAGCGACGGGAATAAAACCTGAATTCCATTCGGTCCCAGAGGATAGATTTATGATAACTCCTCTCCGGTCTTCTCACCTTGAACAGTCCGCCTTGGAAGCGGAGATTATGAATCTATGTCAAAAAAGGTTCCTGATGGAGGTTCCGGAAAACGCAAAGGGCAGAGGGTTCTGCTCTCCCCTGCTCTTAATTCAAAAACTGGATAACTCATTCAGAACCATCATCAATCTCTGGTCCCTTAATGAATTTCTGATCACCCGACCTTTTAAGATGGAATCAATCGGCTCAGCAATAAAAATGCTATTTCAAAACTGTTTCATGGCAGTCTTAGATTTGAAAGTCGCGTACTATCATGTTCCTATCCATGTAGAATTCCCGCGGTTCCTGAGGGTGGCAGTATCCATAGGGGGCTTAGTCTGTCATTTCCAGTTTAGGACCCTCCCCTTTGGTCTTTCAGTCGCCCCTCGAGTGTTCACAAAGGTAGTTGCTGAAGTCATGGCCCATCTTCGGGAGTCGGATATCCTCATTGTCCCCTACTTAGATGACTTCTTATTGGTAATTCTGTGGATCATTGCCTGTCACAAATAGAAAAATCTTGGTCCATGCTAGAAACTTAAGTTGGCTGATTAACTCTGAAAAATCTCAGCTACAACCCTTAAAAATCCAGAGGTTCCTGGGTCTAGTATTAGATTCTGAAGAACAGCAATGTCATCTACCCCCAGATAAGATAATTCACATTCGTCATCAGGTTTTGCGGGCTATAAATAGACCCTCCATGACCCTCAGGCAGGCCATGTCTCTATTGGGTTCCCTGACATTGTGTATCCTGGCAGTCAAGTGGGCTCAATTTCACACTAGAACTCTTCAGAGGGATGTTCTAATTAGTGACAGAGCCTTGGGGGGGTCCCTGCAGAGTCAAATAATATTGAGCCCTTCAACCCTTAATTCCCTAAGGTGGTGGCTTAACAGAGGCAACTTAACTTCGGGAGTTCCCTGGGAAAGGCATATATCCCATGTAATAACCACAGACGCTAGTCCCTTGGGTTGGGGGGCCCATATGGGGGATATCGTAGTCCAGGGTCAATGGGATTCTTTGATAGGAGCCTCATCTAACCTGAAGGAACTGTTGGCGATAGAACTATCAGTTAAAAAGCTCCTTGTGTACCTACAGGGTCACCATGTCAGAATTCTCTCGGACAACCAGGCGGCAGTGGCCTACGTCAACCACCATGGTGGGACCCGATCCAGTGCTCTGATGCCTGTAGCAGAACGCCTTTTCCAAACAGCAGAAAGGCATTTTCAATCTTTGTCGGCACTACATATCAGAGGAAAAAACAACGCAAAAGCTGACGTTCTAAGCCGCAACATACTAAGACAGGGAGAATGGTCTCTGTATGTGGACATCTTCAGCCAGATCGTCCGCAGATGGGGTCAGCCGGAGGGAGACCTCTTTGCCAACAGAGAAAACTGAAAAGTAAGAGAATTCTGTTCATTGAATCCCAAGGAGAATCCTCTGGTAGTGGACGCCTTCCTGACAGATCGGGACTTCAGCCTCGCCTACGCTTTCCTGCTGTTCTTCCTGTTACCGCTGGTAGTGAGGAAGACCAGGCAAGGGTCATACTAATTGCCCCATTTTGGCCCAGGAGAACTTGGTTTGAATGGCTGAGGACTGTCAGTATGCGATCCCTGGACGCTTCCAGACCTTCCTGATCTCTCTCAGGGCCCGATCAGCCATCTACAAGAAACAGGGCTCCATTTGACGGCGTGGAGTTTGAAAGGACATTATTTAGGGATAAAGGATTCTCCCAGAACTTAATAGACACCCTTCTGAAGAGTAGGAAACTGATTACAACAAATATCTATGCTAGAAACTGGAAACAGTTCCTAGCCTCTTCTGAGTTTAGACTCAAGGAGGGGGTACCTATAGGGCAGATTCTGGAATTTCTTCAGAAGGGTCCTGAATTAGGCCTTTCCACTAGTACTCTTAAAGTACAAGTTTCAGCCCTTGGTGGCCTGTTTACCTGTGATATTGCAAACAACTACTGGGTTTCTAGGTTTATTAAAGCTGCTAGTAGATCTAGGCCCATACACAGAGATAGGTGCATACCATGGGACTTGAACTTGGTCCTTACAGCTATGATGGAGGCTCCATTTGAACCTGTGGAATCTGCCTCAATTAAAGTTCTATCCCCTGAAACGGCCTTTTAGGTAGCTATAACATCTGCACGTAGAATAAGTGATATTCAGACACTTTCTAGACTTCCCCCTTGTACGGAGTTCTTAGATGACAGTGTAGTCCTAAGGCCGGATCCAGCTTACTTGCCCAAAGTGGTGTCGGACTTCCACAGGTCACAAGAGATAGTTCTCCCTTCCTTTCTCCCTAACCCTAATACCCAGAAGGAAGAAAAGCTTCATAGACTGGATGTTAAGAGGTGCCTGCTAGAATATATCTCGGCTACTAGTCCTTGGAAAAAGGACAATGCATTGTTCTTGTCCTTTCAAGGTCCTAGGAAAGGTCTTAGGGTACTGTCTCAAAGTGGCACTTTGATCGCTACGACGGTACGATCCGTGACGTTCCAGCGATATCCATACGATATCGCTGTGTCTGACACGCAGCAGCGATCAGGGACCCTGCTGAGAATCGTACGTCGTAGCAGATCGTTTGGAACTTTCTTTCGTCGCTGGATCTCCCGCTGTCATCGTTGGATCGGTGTGTGTGACACCGATCCAACGATGCGTTCGCTTGTAACCAGGGTAAACATCGGGTTACTAAGCGCAGGGCCGCGCTTAGTAACCTGATGTTTACCCTGGTTACCATCGTAAAAGTAAAAAAAAAAAAAACAGTACATACTCACATTCCGGTGTCCGTCAGGTCCCTCGCAGTCTGCTTCCCGCTCTGACTGACTGCCGGCCGTAAAGTGAGAGCAGAGCACAACGGTGACGTCACCGCTGTGCTGTGCTTTCACTTTACGGCGGCACTCAGTCAGTCTGGGAAGCAGACGGCAAGGGACCTGACGGACACCGGAATGTGAGTATGTACTGTTTTTTTTTTTTTACTTTTACGATGGTAACCAGGGTAAACATCGGGTTACTAAGCGCGGCCCTGCGCTTAGTAACCCGATGTTTACCCTGGTTACCCGGGGCCTTCGGCATCGTTGGTCGCTGGAGAGCTGTCTGTGTGACAGCTCCCCAGCGACCACACAACGACTTTCCAACGATCACGGCCAGGTCGTATCGCTGATCGTGATCGTTGGAAAGTTGCAGAGTGTGACAGTACCCTTAGAGTCTCAAAAAGGTACATTAGCAAGTTGGATTAGGGAAGCTATCTCTTTGGCTTATACAGCAGGTGGGGGTCCGGCTCTGCAGAATCTGAGGGCTCACTCCACTCGTGCCATGGATTCCTCCTGGGCAGAAAGATCGGGAGTTTCCATTGACCAGATATGTAAGGCGGCCACGTGGTCATCTCCTTCCACCTTCTTTAAACAGTATAGGTTGGACATGGGTGCCTCATCGGATCTCACCTTTGGGTTAAGGGTGCTGCAGGCTGTAGTCCCTCCCTAAGCTAGTTTTACATCTCTGTAATTCTCTCGTCGTGCTGTCATGGGAGTCCGAATAAAGCATTGTTACTTACCGGTAATGGCATTTTTCGGAGGCCCATGACAGCACCCTTAGTTCCCTCCCTTAAAGTTGGGTCCGCATTTGTTCCACTTCACATGGGTGAATTGTAAAGATTGTATATATTTTATGTGTCATTAGTCATGGAGGTCCTCTCAAGCTCTGTAATCCAACTGACACGTGGGAGAAGTGCCGCCCTTTTGTATCTGTAGGTTTCCTGTTCCTGAAGGGCAGATCCCCTCTCTCATGGTGCTGTCATGGGCCTCCGAAAAATGCCGTTACCAGTAAGTAACTTAAAGCTTTCCATGTCGTGAAAAGGTTAAATTGTTAAATTGTACTTTGTTCATCGAACAACCCCTTTAATATTTTTAAATAAATCACAAATATGAGGCTGCCCACTTTATTTTATTAAATTAAAAGATCAACCCTAGACTGGTTTAAAGTACTATTTAACCCATTAAGTGAAAATTTTAAAGATGGGAAACATTTAGTGTTTGTAAAAGGTATTTTTAAATGAGAAAAAAAATCTATATATACTGTATATATATATATAGCTCTGGCAAAAATTAAGAGACCACCACATCAAAACCCTGTCATGGGCAGCCCAATCTCCAGACCTAAACCTCTGGAATGTAATCAAGAGGATGATGGATAGTCACAAGCCATCAAACAAAGAAGAACTGCTTACATTTTTGCACCAGGAGCCGTGTGAAAGACGGGTGGAAAGCATGCCAAGACGCATGAAAGCTGTGATTAAAAATCATGGTTATTCCACAAAATATTGATTTATGAAATCTTCCTGAGTTAAAACATTAGTATTGTTGTTTCTAAATGATTATGATCTTGTTTTCTTTGCATTTGCATTATTTGAGGTCTGAAAGCACTGTTTGTTTTTTATTTTGAACATTTTTCTTTGTCAGAAAAAAAATGCAAAATGTATTGCTCGGAAATTCGGAGACATGTCACAAGTTTATAGAATAAAAGAACAATTTACATTTTACTCAAAAATATACCTATAAAGAAAAAAATCAGACAAACTGAACATTTTGCAGTGATCTCTTAATTTTTGCCAGAGCTGTATATGTATAAAGGTATCTATATATATATATATATATATATATATATATATATATATATATATATAATTGTCTAAGGTCTACTTCCGTCTGTTTGTCTGTTTTCCACTTCCGTCTGTCCGTCTGTCACGGAAATCCCGCGCCGCTGATTGGTCGCGCCCGGCCAGCCGCGACCAATCAGCGATATTGGGGCGGGATTTAAACACCGCTTCACTTTTTACTATTGATGCTGCCTATTGAGCATCAATAGTAAAAAGATATAATGGTAAAAATAATAAAAAAAATAAAAAAAACATTATATTCTCATCTTCCGGCGTCCGTGCCAGCCTTTCCCGCTCCTCGCGACGCTGCGGTCCCAAGAATGCATTGCGTCAATGACCCCAGATGACGTAGTGGTCTCGCGAGGCCGCTACATCATCACGGGTTATTGCTGCAACCCATTACTGCGAACGGAGCGTCGCGAGGACCATTGCTAAAGACCTGGGCTGGATCCGGGGGCCACCGGAAGGTGAGTATATAACTAATTTTTATTTTTATTTTTTTCACAGTGATATGGTGCCCACATAGCTATATACTACGTGGGCTGTGTTATATTATACTACATGGGCTGTGTTATATACTACATGGGCTGTATTATATACTGCGTGGGCTGTGCTCTATACTACGTGGGCTGTGTTATATTCTGCGTGGGCTGTGTTATATACTGCGTGGGCTTTGCTATATACTACGTGGGCTGTGTTATATATTACGTGGCTGTGCTATATGCTACGTGGGCTGTGTTATATGCTACTTGGCTGCAGTATATTTCTCTGCTGTATCTGTGCATCATGAATCGTGGTATGTGTTAAAGATTAAAGAGGGGGGCCCACTGAGACTCTTTCGCCCAGGGCCCTTAAAAATCTGGAGCTGGCCCTGGCTTCACTAATTGGTCGCGCCCTGCCGGCCACGAACAATCAGCGACAGACGCAGTCTGGCCGCAAATTGGTCCAGAATTTGAACCACGCTTCGCTGATTGGTCGCGCCCAGCCGGCCGAATCCTGTGTATTCATTGCATTATTCTGAAATCTTCATAAATAAACTACATACATATTCTAGAATACCCGATGTGTTAGAATCGGGCCACCATCTAGTGTGTATATATATATATATATATATATATATATATATATATATACACACACACACACCTACATTATTTTTATTATATTTATATAATATAATTTTCTATACCGCTGTTTAATTGTTTCTGAAATATGGCTTGGTTCCTTTACCCTGTCCTTTGTGCTTACATAGAGGTCTGTCTGCCTCTGTTGCGCTGGTGTGCCATGTTTTTAGGCATGCACAAAAGCAGTCTGTGCACTTTAACCCCTTCAAGACCTTGCCCTTTTCCGATTATTGCGTTCTCGTTTTTCGCTCCCCTCCTTCCCAGAGCCATAACTTTTTTATTTTTCCGTCAATATGGCCATGGGAGGGCTTGTTTTTTGTGGGACAAGTTGCACTTTTGAACGACATCATTGGTTTTAACATGTCGTGTACTTGAAAACGGGAAAAAAATTCCAAGTGCGGTGAAATTGCAACAAAAGTGCAATCCCACACTTGTTTTTTGTTTGGCTTTTTTTCTAGGTTTACTAAATGCTAAAACTGACCTGCCATTATGATTCTCCAGGTCATTACGAGTTCATAGACACCAAACATGTCTAGGTTACATTTTATGTAAGTGGTTACAAAAAATTTCCATGCTTTGTTAAAAAAGGAAAAAAAACAAATTTGCGCAATTTTCCGATACCTGTAGCGTCTTTATTTTTCGTGATCTGGGGTCTTGGGTGAGGGCTTATTTTTTGCGTGCCGAGCAGCCGTTTTTAATGATACCATTTTGGTGCAGATACGTTCTTTTGATCTTCCGTTATTGCATTTTAATGCAATGTCACGGTGACCAAAAAAACATAATTCTGGCGTTTCAAATTTTTTTCTCACTACGCTGTTTAGCGATGAGGTTAATCCTTTTTTTTTATTGATAGATCGGGCAATTCTGAACGCGGCGATACCAAATATGTGTAGGTTTGATTGATTTTTTTTAATTGTTTTATTTTGAATGGGGCGAAAGGGGAGTGATTTAAACTTTTATATTTTTTTTTTTTTTTTTTCATATTTTTTTAAACTTTTTTTTTTTTACTCTTGCTATGCTTCAATAGCCTCCATGAGAGGCTAGAAGCTGGCACAACTGGATCGGCTCAGCTACATAGCAGCGATCAACAGATCGCTGCTATATAGCTGAATTGCAGGCTTGCTATGAGCGCAGACCACAGGGTGGCGCTCACAGCAGGCCGGCATCAGTAACCATAGAGGTCTTAAGGAGACCTCTGGTTACTATGCCGACGCATCGCTGACCCCCGATCATGTGACGGTGGTCGACGATGCGAGCATTTCTGGCCGCGCGGCCGGAAGTGCCGGTTAAATGCCGCTGTCAGCATTTGACAGCGGCATTTAACTAGTTAATAGTGGCGGGTGAATCGCGATTTCACCCGCCGCTATTGCGGGCGCATGTCAGCTGTTCAAAACAGCTGACATGTCCCGGCTTTGATGCGGGCTTACCGCTGGAGCCCACATCAAAGCAGGGGACCCGACCTCCGCAGTAATGGTACGGGAAGGGGTTAAAACTAAACCTCCCAGGTCATCTGTCAATGAAAAGGTAGGGAAGGGATCCACAGTCCTAGTGGCGCAAAGACTCTAAGAATGACATTGCTCCCCAGATTACCCTATGAACATTTAGCATTCACATGTACAGTTGTACTCAAAAATTCTCATACCCCGGCAGAATTTTTTCATTCTTGGCCTTTTTTCAGAGAATATGAACGATAACACCAAAACTTTTTCTCCACTCATGGTTAGTAGTTGGGTGAAGCCATTTATTGTCAGACTACTGTGTTTTCTCTTTTTAAATCATAATGACAACCCAAAAATCCAAATGACCCTGATCAAAAGTTCACATACCCTGGTGATTTTGACCTGATAATATGCACAGAAGTTGACAAATGGGTAAAGGTAACATCCTCACTTGTGACCTGTTTGCTTGTAATCAGTGTGTGTGCATAAAAGCTGAGCGAGTCTCTGGGGTCCAGACAGACTCTTGCATCTTTCATCCAGCCACTGATGTTTCTGGATTGTGAGTCATGGGAAAAGCAAAAGAATTGTCAACGGATCTATGGGAAAAGGTAGTTGAACTGTATAAAACAGGAAAGTGATACAAAAAGATATCCAAGGAATTGATAATGCCAGTCAGCAGCGTTCAATCTGTGATTAACAAATGGAAAATCAGGGACTCTGTAAAAACAAAACCACTGTCAGGTAGACCAACAAAAATGTCGTCCACAACTGCCAGGAAAATTGTTCGGGATGCAAAGAAAAACCCACAAATAACATCAGCTGAAATACAGGACTCTCTGAAAACTAGCAGTGTGGCTGTTTCAAGATGCACAATAAGGAGTCACTTGAAGAAAAATGGGCTGCATGGTCAAGTCTCCAGAAGAAAGCCATTACTGCGCAAATAATAATAATAATAATAATCTTTATTTTTATATAGCGCTAACATATTCCGCAGCGCTTTACAGTTTGCACACATTATCATCACTGCCCCCGATGGGGCTCACAATCTAAATTCCCTATCAGTATGACTTTGGAATGTGGGAGGAAACTGGAGTACCCGGAGGAAACCCATGCAAACAAGCAAATGCCACAAAGTATCTCACCTACAATATGCAAAACAGCACAGAGACAAGCCTCAAAACTTCTGGAACAAGGTAATTTGGAGTGATGAGACCAAAATGTAACTTTTTGGCCACAACCATAAATGTTCGATTTTGAGAGAGGTTAACACGGCCTATGATGAAAGGAACACCATTCCTGCTGTAAAGCACGGAGGTGGATCACTGATGTTTTGGGGATGTGTTAGCTGCGAAGGCTCAGGAAACTTGATCAAAGTTGAAGGAAAGATGAATACAGCACGTTATCAGCAAATACTGGGGGCAAATTTGCACTCATCAGCCCTGAAGCTGCACATGGGACGTACTTGGACATTCCAACATGACAACGATCCAAAACACAAGGCAAAGTGGACCTGTCATTGGCTACAGCAGAACAAAGTGAAGGTTCTGGAGTGGCCATCTCAGTCTCCTGACCTCAATATCATTGAGCCACTCTGGGGAGATCTCAAGCATGCAGTTCATGCTAGACAGCCCAGGAATTTACAGGAACTGGAGGATTTTTGCCAAGAAGAGTGGGCAGCTTTACCATCTGAGAAAATAAAGAACTTCTTCCACAACTACCACAAAAAAACTTAAAGCTGTCATTGATGTTAGAGGGGGCAATACACGGTATTAAGGAATGGGGTATGTGAACTTTTGATCAGGATCATTTGGATGTTTGTGATTGTCATTATGATTTAAAAAGAGAAAACACAGTAGTTTGACAATAAATGGCTTCACCCAACCTCTAACCATGAGTGGAGAAAAATTTATCATTCATATTCTCTGAAAAAAGGCCAAGAATGCAAAAACTCTGCCGGGTATGTAAACTTTTGAGCACAACTGTATGTCAATGGTGTGTTGTGAAGAACCTACTTGCATTGTTCCCAACTTTTTCTGGAAATCTCAACCCCATAATTTATTTGGGCAGTTATCTGGCATATTTGCAATTTTCACTCTACAATACCAGCTGTGCTTATTTCTTGAGAACACGGTGAGGCAAAATAGTCACTACACCCATAGATGAGTTGCCAGTGGGGTTGTAATTTCCAAAATGGAGTCACTTGTGGTTGAAGGTTCTGCATTATGGCACCTGTTGGACCCTGCAAATGGTGTTCAAGGAAAATTTGTCTTTCAAGAAAAATAGTACTCCTTCATAATGAAACAGTAGTTTCTGACCACAGATGGGGCATTGCTGCATTTAGGAGAAACTAACAAATTGTGGGTGTCCATATTTATTTTTTCCAATTAAACCCGTGTGAAAATAAACTCTAAAACCTGCCCACACCACTGGCAGCTTTCTGCCTATGCACAGTGTTTACAGAAAACTGCCTATCAGTGGAGGGGTGGGGTTAGACAGAGATCTTGAATATGGAGGACTACATGGCTACAGATTTTATAAACTACAGTAAGCAGCCCAGTAAGTGACTCATTGCTGAAATCAGGATCTCTGTCTATACATCATGCTGCTCTCAGATTAGGTGTCAAAAAAATCTGGGGACTGATTCCTGTTGATTTAAAATGTCACAACCGCAACAAAGTGAACACAAATTATAAGATCGAGAAAGACTTTAATTGTAGACCCCAGGTCAGTATAAAGAACAATGATTTCACAAAACATAGTAGCTCATAATGCGATTAATTGTACTAAATCTAGGCCTATTCGGAGAGTCCAAGGCTGGTTGGGCAAGATTGTCTGGTTTGGCAGAAAACCTGTGTCATGTCACGTGTTAACATCTGACAACCAAGAACCCCACTGATGAATAAAACTAGCGTTATCCATTTTTAAAGGATAAACTGCATTAGTGAATGTTAGGCGGGGGTACGTGGCGACAGAGGATGCTCGGCACAAAGATCTCTGTGCCGCCGCTACATCACAGCATGATGCAGGTGAATGCGGTCACATTGCATCCCCCAGCGTACCAGAAGTCACAGAAAACCTGTAGTTCTGTGGCCCCATAGATGTTCCAGCTGGCGCCACCTTGGGATTGTTCCACACAGGCGACATTGGACATTTGACATTGTTCCATATGTTTCTGGACTAGGCATCTTCCCCGGTAGATCATTACACCGCACAGCAGTACATGATTTCTACATCTTTACAGGAACCAAGTTTTTCTGATTTACACTTTATCTTTACAGGACAAAAGTCACCAAAAAAAAAAGCTACAATCTGTGATTTGTACATGACGTAACCTGTCGTCTATAAGGCAGTCGCTGATTCACTGGCGATGCGCAGAGGCGTCTTTTACTACCGCATGCACCATTATAGCAGTTTGATGGCACTTTTTTCTTTCTTTTCCATAAGTCGCTTGGTTTGCGGAGAAGTCGCTTTCCATGAAGCCTCTCTCTTGGTCAGACCCCACTGAGCTGATCGATGGCCGCAGTCTTGTGGCACGGATAAATGTCCTTTGGAGTCCAGTTGGCCTATGTTGGCGTATTCTTCTCATATTCCAGAATCTGATGCTTAATGTGAGAGAGTTTGTGGTGCAAGTATTCACAGCGGCTCTTCTCTTCCCTGTAGCCGGGATAAGTCTAGGTGAGGAGACACAAACATCAGCCTTATAACGAGACATACACCTCCCATGTACAGACGATTGACTTTGCTTAGGAGGCCACAGGTAGTTGGCATGTGTATCCATTTATAAATCAGGATACGGGACAGCTAGCCTAACAAGTGAATTTGTCACTAGGCTTCCCAATCTGAGGGCAGGATAAATTGGAAAGAACCAGATTCCAGCGTTTAGTCACTTATGGGGCTCTTTGCTGTAGTTTTGCTAACTTTTCCTGTATCTGCTGCACCTTTGCTAGTCCTCTCAATGCTGAGCTGTGTGTAAGGGACGGCCATATAACATGGGCGACGATTGTATCGTAATTCTCGGACTGGCCGGTGGCTCTACTGACCAGAGCGTGACGACTTCTTGTATTTCTATGCAGCTGTCATGCTCAGGTCAGGAGAGCTGCCGGCCAGTCCGTGCGCTGATATAAAGCTTTCTGTGTAAAGTCGTGAGACGTGGGAATAGCTGAACCATATCTGTGAGAGGAGCAGCACAGCTGCAGAACATAATTGTTTTATCAAAACTACAGCAAGAAGCCCAGCGAGTGATACCTAACTGGAATCGGGGTCTCTGCCCCTACGATATGCTGCTCTCGTAAACCAGGTGAGAGTCTCTTAAAGGGTATGTGCACATGATGTCTTTAAGGCGCTGACACACCCATCAATGTTTTTTTAGGCAAAGCAACTTCAGGAAAAAGCTGGTATACTTTTAGGGTACGTTCACACAGGACTTTTTTGCTGCTTTTTTTTGCTGCTTTTTTTTATGCTAATTTAGGTGCGTTTTTTTGGTGCGTTTTTGGTGCGTTTTTTGGGTATGTTCACACAGGACTTTTTTGCTGCAGATTTTTGCTGCAGATTTTTGCTGCTTTTTTTTATGCCAATTTTCAGCTGCTAGGACACCTCATAATGGCTCTTTACACCTTACTACCAGGAACTCCCTCACAATAGATCACAATCAGGACACCTCACAATGGCTCTTCACACCTCACAATGGCTCACAATGGCTCTTCACACCTCACTACCAGGAACTCCCTCACAATAGATCACAATCAGGACACCTCACAATGGCTCTTCACACCTCACAATGGCTGACAATGGCTCTTCACACCTCACTACCAGGAACTCCCTCACAATAGATCACAAACAGGACACCTCACAATGGCTCTTCACACCTCACAATGGCTCACAATGGCTCTTCACACCTCACTAACCACACCCCTAAGCTCTTGGCTGTGAGATCCCTTCCTGCTGGCCATGATTTTCTGCACAAAAAAAGCAGCAAATAATGCTACATGCGTTTTTTCAGCGTTTTTGCAGCGTTTTTTTCATCACCCATTCAAGTCAATGGGTGAAAAAACGCTGCAAAAACGCTGCAAAAACGCTGAAAGAAGTGACATGCCCTATGTCCAAAAAAAGCAGCAAAGCAGAAAAAACTGATCAAACAAAAAACCAACGTGTGTGCATGAGATTTCTGAAATCTCATAGGCTTTACTGGTACTGTAAAAAGCAGCTGAAAATTAGCATAAAAAAAAGCAGCAAAAAAAAGCAGCAAAAAAGTCCTGTGTGAACGTACCCTTAGTCTTATTGCCTGGAGCTTCAGCTCTGCCGCTGCTGTTATGGTGACTTCACAACTACATCATGTGACGGCTGCAGCCAATCACAGCAGTCTTCTACCATTAATACCGGCATGATTGCTGATGCTGCCCTCGGATGTTATTTACAAGAACTATTACTACTTAGTTATTTGCTGCAGGGTATTTGCTCATTTGTTTGTTTTTTTTATCCTAGCCTCTTTTCTTATTTTTAGACAAAGCAAAAAATAAATAAATGTGGAAAATGACTACCTATAAATATGCTCTTTACAACCCTTATCCTTTGCTCAACTTAAATTATAGATTGGATATATGGACGTGATAAATATACCTAAAAAATGAAGCAAATCATATAAATATATATTATAATTTCCCACCAATCACATTTTAATCCATAGGATGGGAATTATTTAAGGGATGTCACACCATTACATAGCACATGTACTGTACAGATCATACCATATCTGCAATGTTTGCAACTAAGGCTACTTTCACACTAGCGTCGTGCACTGCACGTCGCTATGCGTCGATTTGGAGAAAAAACGCATCCTGCAAAAGTGCTTGCAGGATGCGTTTTTTCTCCATACACTTCTATTAGCGACGCATTGCCACATGTCGCAATCGTCGTGCGACGTTGCGTCGTGTTGCGTCGGACCGTCGCCACCAAAAAAACGTTACATGTAACGTTTTTTGGTGCGTCCTTAGCGTCTTTTCCGACTGCGCATGCGCGGCCGGAACTCCGCCCCCGCCTCCCCACACATCACAATGGGGCAGCGGATGCGCTGAAAAACAGCATCCGCTGCACCCGTTGCGCGGCGCTTTCAACGCTAGCGTCATTGCGTCGGCACGTCGCATAGCGACGTGCAGTGCACGACGTTAGTGTGAAAGTAGCCTAACATGCCAAAAAATCCAGGAAAGTTATACAGTATGAACATTTCTTACAGAGTATAGCGCCCCCTGGTGGTCAGTGTATCTTGTGCAGACCACTGCTGGTCACATTATGTCCCTCTCCCCCATAGCCAGGTCACCATGCAGTGAGTGCAGTGTTCACTGCAGGACTGTCTAATAGAAAGATCAGATTGTCGCCGCTCTGCAGTGAAGAGATTGATCTGCACATTGGCTATAACATCTGACCACCTGGTGGCGCCATACAATGGAACAGAAAGTTATAGATCTACAATAGTTTTTATTAAGGGCATGTTTATTGCAAAAAAATTTGGATTTTATGATCAATACAGTAAATTTCATATGTCACGGTGTGAAAACTTTAACACTAATCGTGGCATTTATTGGACAAACCTTTTTTCTGCTTCTCAGAAATGAAGATGCTGTAATACATTAGGGCTGCGTTCACACGTTAAGGTTTCTGATGTAGTTTTTGAAGCCAAAAGTCGAATTAAAAGATAAGTCTGAGGCCCCAATTCATCATTGCTGCTTCTCCAGTTTTCTAGAGTAATTTGCTCTTTTTTATTTAAGTGGTTTTAGCATTTGTGCCTTAATTTCTATAAGATTTAGGCCATTTTTTAAAGTGCTCTTTCTATTTTAACCCCTTCACGAAGTGCCCATTTTTTTCCTCCCCTTCTTATTTTTCCATCAATATAGCCATATGATGGCTTATTTGCGGGACAAGTGAATGACGCCATTCATTTTATCATGTGATGTTAAAAATTTGTTTGTGTCGCCATTTTCCGAGACTTGTAACACTTTCAATTTTTGAGTTCTGGGGCTGGGTGAAGACTTATTTTTTGCACCCCTAGCTCTTACTGATACCATTTTGGAGTAGATGTTTTCATAATCTCATAGTGCATTTTATTACAATTGTTGCAGTGGTCAAAAAAAACAAACTTTAATTCTGGCGTTTTGATTAATTTTCCTCGTTGAGCTATTTACTCATTTATTTTAGATTTTGATAGCTTGGACTTTTACAAACGCAGCGATGCCAAATATGTCTAAGTTTTAATTGTTTTTATTATTTTATTTTTAATGGTGCAAAAGGTGGTGATTTGAACTTTTTATATATAAAAATTTTTCTGATTTAAAAAAAATATATTTTTTCACTTATTACTGGATCTATTAGTTCCCTTAGGGGACTTGAAGCTGCAATTATCTGATCGCTTGTGCTATACATAGCAGTGCATCATCCCTGCTATGTATAACTAAAATCATGGATAAATGCTGGCTTTCACAGAACCGTCATGACAAGCACGGAAGTCTTCAGCACACACCCGGCTGTCATGGCAATCCATCGGCGCCTTGCGATCATGTCACGAATGTGCCAAAGGGCACGTGGAATGACGCACCCCCTGCCAGCACACATTAAATGCTGCTGTCAGAGACTGAGCTTGTGAACCAGACATATGACTCAACTGTATGTCATATGTCGGGAAAGGGTTAAGGGATTTGTAACTTTTTTGTGCTAAAAATTTGCAAAAAAGAACATTTGTGTGCACCATTTTGATTAATTTTGTGCAAAAATGTTAACAAATGTCACAAGCCAAAAAAAAAAGAACATTGACTCCAATAAATTGTAAGTGATGAATTGCAGCCTTAGTCTTTTCATTACAGGTATCTTCCATTTATTATTTGTTACTGATTTTGACTTGAAAAACTGCATACAAAACCCAGAACAGCCAATCCCAGTCTAATGCACTGCGCAGGGACACCACTGACTGGTTGCACTGGGGCAATGTCCTAATGATCTATGAATGAGGCAGACGGCACAGTCTGGAGGTATGCGTAACGTACCTTCTTGAACTTCTTATATTCTGACAGAATCTTGTTTTCAACCATCTAAAAGTAAAAAATAATGACATTTATAAAGTGTTTTTCTATGAACAGACATACACATACACTCCCTGACAGAAGTTATGTCGCTTATCCATGTTATGTAAATAAAAGCTTATAACCTGACGTTAAATTCATCCATTCGTTGTGTAACTTATTCTTTTGAAAGCTGAAACCCTCCGAAATGTGGTTTGGGTTAAGAAAATAAATTGGCATTAATGCAGAAATATTGATTTGTTAATGGACACAGAATGGTCAGATTTTGGTAAGACAAACGTTTTGTCGCCCACAGAAAGTAATGTGATATTTAAACAAATAATTAACTTAAAATACAAATATATGTTGCCTAACATTGGTGAATGAAGTTGTGGTGCTATTAGAGTCATATTTAATATTTTGTGTGACTTCCATGAGCTTGGAGGACTGCATCCATGTGGTTTAACAATGATTCATACAATTTATTAATGAAGTCATCAGGAATAGCAAAGAATGCAGTCTTACATGCCTCCCAGAGTTCATCTAGATTCTTTGGTTTTGTCTTCCAAGCTTCCTCTTTCATCCTACCCCAAACATGCTCAATGATGTTCATGTCTGGTGACTGGGTTGGCCAGTCCTTGAGCACCTTGATCTTTTTTGCCTGGAGGAACTTTGTTGTACAGCTGGATGTATGAGATGGAGGACCATCCTGCTGCAGAATTTGACCCCTTTTATGATTTGGAATATAAGAGGTAGCTAATACTTCTTGATATTTTAGGCTATTGATATTGCCTTCCACCTTGCAAATGTTTCGCACACCCCCATACTGAATGTAACCCCAGACCATGATCTTTCCACCACCAAATGTAAATGTTTTCTGGGTGTATTTTGGATCCATACAGGGTCCAGTAGGTCTCCTGCAGTATTTGTGGTGGCTGTGGTGTAATTCTACTGAAGATTCATCAGAGAAATCCATCTTCTGACACTTTTCCAGTGTCCGTCTGTTTAGCAGGCTGTGGGACTTTGCAAATGCCACACGGTTTTTTATTTGCCTTCTGTTTAGTGCTGGCTTCTGGGCACTGGTTCTACCATGGAGGCCATTGCGAGACAGAATCCTACAAACTGTTCTAGTTGACACAGGCCTGTTGGGGCTCTTCTGCAGTGGAAGAGGGGTTTGCTTTGGATTTTTTAACCAACAAACGTTCCTCCTGAGCAGTTGTCTTGCAGGGTCTGCCGGACCTGGGCTTGTCAAACACATCTCCAGTCTCTTCAAATCTCTTTTTTAATTTTTTGCGCTTGATGCTGAGACACATTAAAGGTGCCAGCCACCTCTGCAGTGGATCTGGTCTTCAGCCTCTTGATAATCCAGGCTTTGGTCGCAGGGTGGATTTTTGGCATGTTGTCAGAGCTCAAGTTGCAGTTCAAGTGAAGGTCTGGGGTGCTGGGTTTCTTTTTATACACACACACTAATTAACCGATCATTTACTGAGCACAGGTGAGGATGTAAACTAGGATTGGGTGCATTATATGACCAGGTGATAAAACTTTTGTCTTGCCAAAATCTGACCATTCTGTGTCCATTAACTGATCAATATTTCTGCATTGATGCCAATTTATTTTCTTAACCTAAACCACATTTCGGAGGGTTTCAGCTTTCAAAAGAATAATTTATACAACCAATGAATGAATTTAACGTCAGGTTATAAGCTTTTATTTACATAACATGGATAAGCGACATAACTTATATCAGGGAGTGTAGATAAAGGAAGCTGCGTATGTAATAATGCATCCCTCACATAGATCTAAGCAATGTAAAAACTTAACCTTGGGATTTTCCGTTTTTGCGTTTTCGTTTTTTGCTCCCCCTCTTCCCAGAGCCATAACTTTTTTTTCTGTCAATATGGCCATGCGAGGGCTTGTTTTTTGGGGGATGAGTAGTAGTTTTGAACAACACCATTGATTTTACCATATTGTGTACTGGAAACTGGGAAAAAATTCCAAGTGTGGTGAAATTGCAGAAAAAAAGTGCAATTCCACAGTAGGGTTCTTTTTACCATGTTCAATAAATGCTAAAACTGACCGGCCATTATTATTCTCCAGGTCATTGCGAGTTCATAGACACCAGACATGTCTAGGTTCTTTTTTATTTCAGTGGTGAAAAAAAAATTCCAAAGTTTGTAAAAAACAAAAACAAAAACGCCATTTTCGAGGACCCTTGGCGTCTTCATTTTTTCGGGATCTGGGACTGGGTGAGGGCTTATTTTTTGAGCACCGAGCTGACGTTTTTACGAATACCACTTTGGGGACGATGCAATGTTTTGATCACCTGTTATTACATTTTATTACACTGTTGCGATGACAAAAAGAAATAAATTCTGGCGTTTTGATTTTTTTTCTCATTGCGCCATTTAATTAATTTTATATTTTGATAAATTGGGCATTTCTGAATTTCTGAATACAGGGATACTAAATATGTGTCATTTTTTTTATTGTTTTATTTTGAATGGGGCAAAAGGGGGGTGATTTGAACTTCTATATATATATATATTTTTTTTTAAATTAATTTCCACTTGCTTCATAGTCTCTATGGGAGTCTAGAATCTGCCATCATCTTATTGCCTGTGCTACACATATCTTGGCTTCAGCCCTGCTATGTGTAGCAAAAATCATCATCTGCTATGAAAGCTGGCCACGGGGCTGCGCTAAAACAATCTGCAATGACAAGCACAGGGGTGTCCTGCAGACCCCAGGTCGTCGCACCAACGCATCAGCGCTCTGCAATCATGTGACAGGTGCACCGATGGGCGAAGTTTGTGACACGCTTCAGATGCGTGTATTTTAAATGCCGCTGTCAGAGATTCACAGAAGCACTTAGGGCACATGACAGCTGATCAAATCATCTGTCATGTGCCTGAAAAGATGGGGGCTCAGGGCCGCAGCACACATCAAAGAGGGGGAGGCGCCCTATGACGTACCTATATGTCCTAGGTTGTAAAGGGGTTAATTGAAATGCAAGTACAAAATATTCAGTCCCTTTCGTCAAGTAATATAGGGGACATTTGTGTTTCTTTTATAAATTGCTGTAAAGGGAATCTGCTACCAGGCTTTGCCACCTAATCTGAGAGCAGCATGATGTGTACACTGAGAGCAGGCAGCCCAGTAAGTGACGCATCGCTGGAATCAGTATCTTTACTCATACACTACTCAGATTGGGTAACAAAAGCCTGGTGACAGTTTACCTTTAAGAATCAGTAAATACTGTGATGACAGACAAGACCCCTGTACATAGCAGAGAAAGGTTGGCCAAACCCACTTTGTTTGGTGTGACTGGCTGACCATCTAATGTGCATTGTAGCCTCACAACTCTTCCCCAACAAATGATGGCTGAGGAAAGATTTTAAGTGTCAAGCTTGCCTTCTATCTTCAGGAGCACATCGCTCCTCAGCTTCCTAGTTACCATAGGTGGTGCACTCCTCAAGACTGGCAGTTCGGGCAGGCGGTTTGGTTGAGCCATTGGTCTGAACTGCGTGTTCCCCCATGCTTCTAGCAGAGGGAACTTTTTCTCTGCAGCACTGGAGGAGCACAGTGGCACTGAGGCTGGCCAGATTTAGTGATTTGGCAAGCTTTAGACCAGCTCTTGTTAGCTCTATTGCAAAGAGCTTGCAGACGTGTGCTTCTTGCTTAGGAAACCAGCTCAGCTGGCTGTCAGTCACTGCCGGCATGTGCTTACAGTCATCGCTCACAATATACTGAGCAGTAATTGTGATGTCGCCAGCATGCCTGCATAACCGTAAGCCGGCGACCCCCAAGAGAAAAAAATTCATTCTCTCCCAGGTGCTGCACTTTCAGTGTTGCGGACTAGCACCTTCAAAACACCATTAACCTCAAAATTAACCCTACATTTACAGTTTAATATAATTATCCAACCTGACAGGTTCCCTTTAAGTGAATGAAGTCTTAGTGTAAATGCATGGCTACCGCTCATCATTTCTGTGGGAGTGGTAGTAAGTGTGTGACCACTACTCCCATGATGCAACATTCCTCACTATCTGACACTTTCCATTCACCTTGTGATCACTGGTCATCCCAGTGGTCAGACTTTTGCCAATCAGCAATAATATGGACAGGAGACTTACAGTATGCTCTTTATGGGGTGATTAGTTTTCTGTGTCCATGACAAGTAAATTAAAAAATATGTCTGGGGTATTATGTTACATTTTAATAACTCCATCATATAGGGTGATACTGGTGGTCTCCATAGAAAATAAATCCAGATGGGGCTAATCTGACCACATCATGGATTATATTAAATTCTTACCTTGTGCTCTACTGTTCCTTGCTGATGCTTCTTCATTTTAGAGCCAAGCCGCATAAACCTCTCCAGCACTTTCCCAATCTTGGCATGCAGCTCTAGATATTCAGTGTAATCAGAGGCAAAGTCGTCTTCATACAATTTCCGCTGGTCTTCAGATGTTATTGTGGTGTATTTACTAAAGGGTACAAAAGAGCGGAAATTCAACGTATTGAATATAGTTACTAATCAATCTTTTTATATTAATACGTTGATTTTGTTTAGTTCTTCTGTTTTATGAACAATTTCTCATGATTTTCTATGCATAAGCCAGATAAAAGGAAATGCTAGTATGTGTTACCCTTCCTATCCACTAGGTGGCAACAGTGTCATGAAATCCCCAAACTAGGCGCTACTGTATACGCTGGGGAGGTCTTGTCAATCAGCACTTTGGCGGTGAGTAGGAAGCAATATCCAATTATATGGTATTACACATATTCTGAAATACCAATTTCTGAAACTTCAAGCCTGCAGCTGTATTTGTTGTATTAACTGAGCTGATTTGGCACACAAGATAGAAGCGGGCTGGCTGAGCACACTCTGAAATCAAACTAACACATGTCAAGACTAATAAAAGAATGTAAAAATACACATTTAAGGGGAGAATACAAATACAACATTCACAGCACAAATGTTTACTTTTGAAGAAACTCAATTCATACAAGTTTGGACTCTACTATTCCATTATATGGAAGCTGCTGGCAGAAATATGTAATGGCAGGAAATCTATTGCTGCTTATACAGCATTGGACAAATGTCTTATGCAGGTGAACAAAAAATGGTGCAAAGTAAGACTTGGAAAAAATAGAAGTGTTAATAGTTTATACTCATCAAATCTGTAACGAGGTTTTTGCTAACCCATCTGAGAGCAGCATGATGTGGGACAGAGACCCTGATTCCAGTGATACGTTACTTAGTGGGCTGCTTGGTGTAATTTTGATAAAATCACTGATTTATCTGCTGCAGATCTACCAGTTTTCTGAATGCTGAGCTCTGTATAACCCCACCCACACCACTAATTGGCAGCTTTCTGTGTGTGTACACAGTGCATAGGCAGAAAGCGGTTAATCAGTGGTTAGGGCGGGGTTTTACAGAGCTCATGCATATGAAGGAGGACATTGCAGCATGTTCATTAGGTCACTGTTGCCTACATACACCCATTATTTTGCCACTCGCCAGTCCTTAGCGAACAAACTGACTTCTGTGACAGCCAAATATTTCACACTTTTACTCATCAATTCAGATCACCTGCTGCCATTTATCTACACCTCAGTTCCTATGTTTATGTGCATAGTTGAGTTTAGTTGGCCCCGTGTCCACGTCAAAGGTATGACTTTATGCTGCAATTCTTCATGAAGATGCATTCTGTCCAGACTTCTCTGTACAGTAGATGGGTGGAATTGTGTCCCACTGGTTGCTGCCAGTTCTGAGTTGATGGCACTGCTGCACATCTTCCAATTTACGGTATATAAGAAGTATGTTTTGTTTTTCATCTGCACTAAGTTTTTTTGCCGACCACTACATCTACAGTCCTCAACATTGCACACTTATTGGTGTCCCCAATGCTGAGAAATATAGGCATATAATTTTGCATTATGCATTCCATCAGGGAGGCATGGTTCCAACTAAGGCTACGTTCACATTTGCGTTGTTGTGTGCTGCGTCGGCGACACAACGCACGCAAAACGCATGCAAAACGCAGCGTTTTGTGACGCATGCGTTCATTTTTTTAGCGCAAAAAAAATGCAACATGCTGCGTCCTCTGCGCCCTGACGCTTGCGCAAAAAAAACCACATGCGTCACAAAACGCAACACAACGCATGTCCATGCGCCCCCCATGTTAAATATAGGGGCGCATGACGCATGCTGCGCCCGACGCAACGCAAATGTGAACGTAGCCTTATTCTGAAGCAGGACAATGACCCAAAACATACTGTACAGCCAATATCATTAAAAACTATCTTCTGCATAAAGAACAAGGGGTCCTGAAATTAATGACCTGGCCCCACTGATCCCTGATCTCACCATCATCAAGTCTGTCTGGGATTACATAAAGATACAGAAGAATTTGCACAAGTGACATCCACAGAAAATCTGTGGTTAACTCTCCAAGATATTTGAAAGAACCTCCCTGCCCATTTCTTTCAAAAACTATGTACGTGTACCTAGAAAAATTGATGCTATGTTGAAGACACAAACCTTGATTCCAATGATGTATCACTTACTGGGCTGATTAGTGTCATTTTTATAAAAATCGGTGTTTTATCAGCAGGAGATTACACTGGTCAACAGCATTTTTGGTGCCAAAGATATTTCATCGAATTTAGGGTATTTTTGGGGTGCTGATTCTGAATATGTCATCAGTTTTGCCAGATTGGCTCAAGTTTTTGAGATTTTTGGTATCTTATTTATAGCACTTGTTGGTAAATGCGACGCATCATCTCATTAATTTCTTTGGATTAGTACTTGAACTGAGCAGTTCTCAATATAGTTTTGTGTTAATTAGTGTTCTAAAAGTTTGTTCATAGCTTGATTTTTGCACTAACTTTATGTTGTTGTCTGTTTTCCAGTGAAAAGCATGAACTCATCAAGAAGAAGTTGTCTTAACGATCCAGACTCATTCTGTTACATTTGTGGTGAATACACACTGCCAAAACATAGAAGAAACATAACAGACTTCGTAAAAAAAGTGTATTTTGCCTATTTTGGGGTTATGCTTGGGGACCAAGACAAGTTTTGGGCACCACACATAGTGTGCAAAGCATGTATCGAATTATTACGAAAATGGAGCAAAGGACAAAGAAAAAGCTTCAAATTTGGTGTTCCAATGGTGTGGAGAGAGCCAAAAAATCATCATGATGACTGTTATTTATGGTAAACACAGGTACAGGCACATCTTCACAATGAGGGACAGGCCTTCTTGCAGATTCCATGTTACTCCCATTTTCGTTTCTTATGCTTATTGAATCCTTGCACTTGCACTGCACAGAAATAACAGTCATCTTGATGATTTTTTGGCTCTCTCCACACCATTGGAACACCAAATTTGAAGCTTTTTCTTTGTCCTTTGCTCCATTTTCGTAATAATTCGATACATGCTTTGCACACTATGTGTGGTGCCCAAAACTTGTCTTGGTCCCCAAGCATAACCCCAAAATAGGCAAAATACACTTTTTTTACGAAGTCTGTTATGTTTCTTCTATGTTTTGGCAGTGTGTATTCACCACAAATGTAACAGAATGAGTCTGGATCGTTAAGACAACTTCTTCTTGATGAGTTCATGCTTTTCACTGGAAAACAGACAACAACATAAAGTTAGTGCAAAAATCAAGCTATGAACAAACTTTTAGAACACTAATTAACACAAAACTATATTGAGAACTGCTCAGTTCAAGTACTAATCCAAAGAAATTAATGAGATGATGCGTCGCATTTACCAACAAGTGCTATAAATAAGATACCAAAAATCTCAAAAACTTGAGCCAATCTGGCAAAACTGATAGCATATTCAGAATCAGCACCCCAAAAATACCCCAAATTCATTAAAATATTTTGGACACCAGAAAAAATTTTTTTTTTTGTTGACCTGTGTTATCACTAGAGGACTACTTGGCCTGTTGTCAGGTAGTCCAACCTCAACCCCTACCACTGATTGTATACTGCATATAAGCAGTAAACAACAAATCAGTGGTGGGAGCTTGGTTGGACTACCTGGCATCAAGCCAAGCAATCCTCTAGTGATAATCTCCTGCTGATAAAACACCAATTGTATAAAAATTACACTAAGCAGCACAGTAAGTGATACATCGTTGAAATCAGGGTCTATGCCCCTCCATTGAGCTGCTCTCAGATTAGGTAGCAAAAAACTGGTGACGGATTTAATTTAAAGCTGACCACAAGCATCAATATCACCCCGCCTTGATCCCACGGCGTTCCCATGTATTATGCTGTCCGAGCGCATGTCACAAAGGCGCATGCATGAAAATTATATTTACAATAAAACAAACAATTTTGTCCATCAAATATACTTTGCATTGTGGAAAATGCAGGTGGGCAGTGTTGGGCATTGGCCCCACCAGAAGACGTGACTCTGAGGGCCCACCTTTCTGATATACAAAAACAATGTGTTCTCATTAAAGCATATTTTCAGGCCAGGGCTAATTTTCATGGTGAAATGTATTTTACAGTATTGCCATAAGATACACAATGGTAAGATTCGACTCTGCTTGCCAGTTTGATCTGTCATCATCACGTGATCGATCATATGAGGTTTTCAAACTTTTGGCCACAAGCCGACTAGCTAATCTTCCTGCTTCTCTGAATGTTAAAGCATTGAGAGGGATGAGAAGAGAAGTCACATGACCACAAGTAGTCAAGGTGCACATGAGCGATCACACGATGACTGATCAAACTGGCAAGTAGAGACGAATCCTAATAGTGGGTATATTACACACCGTTAGGATTCCACATGATACAGCACCTGAAGAAGATTAGCCCTGGAAAACCCCTATAATGATATAATAGTATAACTCCATAAATGTTAACATCCAGCCGCTATTACAGCTTATTGGCAGGAATGCTGGGTGTTAGACCCCAACAGATCTGATATCAATGATCTATCCAAGCCTTAAGTCATCAATGTCATTTGCCTAGAGAAGCCCGTTTGTGTTTTCACCTGCTATGATAATAACCCTTTCATGGCTCCCTTTGAGTGTGATGCCCCCCAAAATGCCCCACCCTCATGATACTCCCACATTGAATTCCCTTACACAAATACAGTATGAGGATCCAAGGAAAGGTCGAAGCCCTAAAAACACATTTCCCAACAGCACTTCTAAACACACTATGATGACCTCCACAGCTCGCCTATACTCATTATGGTGTTCCCCACAGCTCCCTATACACAGTATGATGGCCCCTACAGCACCCTGTATACTATATGATGTCTCCCATATCCACTCTATGCACAGTATGAGGTCTCTCACAGTTACCTACACACAGTATGTGGCCCCTATATGGCTTCCCCATATACAATATGGAGCCCCAACAGCTCCTTATAAACAATTATGGGGACCACAGTTCCCCTATTTACAGTAAGGGGTTCACCACAAGGAATGACTGATAAAATAATAATAAAAAAATTGCTCCCCTAGCCTCTTTCTGCTCAAGTGATTTTATCGCGCCTGTGGTGTAGATGAAAAGGATGAATGGCAGTAGAGATAGTCGTCAGTAATCTCCTCCACCATTTTATTTTATGGTATCGCCATCCTTAGGATACACAGCATGATGGTCCCCACAGAAATCTAGACACCGGATGGTGATGTGGGGTCCAATGTCATTCGGCAATAGATTCCCCCTGACTCACAGGCTCCATAGCAGCCACAAGGTCTGCCACTGTGGATGCCCCTGAAGGAGAAGTCTGGGCCCAGCAGAAGATTCTCTGCTTCTCCAGTGGGTCAGTCCCACACTGCAGGTGGGTCATGAAAAACCGAGCTTAGTGTGTAAAAAGGAAGAATACACATTTTTACAGCTATGTTAAAAAAATATAAACAGCCACACGTTTGGACGAGAGGATTATTAGAAGTCCAAGGAAATTGATGAGAAAATTATTCCAGCGGCCACACATCGGCAGGACAACATATTGATGTGTAGTAAAATTGCCTCATATGAAGCCATACTGAATATCCGCTTTGAGGGGGATGGACAGCAAGTGATGGACTACTGGATATGATCTTAAGTGGCAATTACAGCATGGCTTCAAGCCTCCACTGTAATATGTAAGTATGGAATTCTTCTATTATCCTGTGCAAAACACACAAGACAAATGGCTGTTTTTGTGGCCCACCCCTACATCTTTTTTCCACCGACCCGAATCTCTTTATAATTCAGTCCCTCTGACTGAACAGGTATACCCTTACTATGGAGAGTACATCAAAATAGCAGTGGAAATAGATATGGAATGGAATTCATGCTGGGGCCACTCGCACAGGGATCTGCATTACATACAACAAAACTTAACCTTGGATATACCTCAGTTGTGGGGATTTTTTTTAGAAACTTAGTCTGGAAGTAGCTGTCTGTCATATTAACATCCAGTGTCAGACTGGGGTGCGAAGAGCCCAACAGCGACACTGATTCTCGGAACCCACTGTTTAGCTACGTGCAATATTACCCGATCCTTCTTCACAAATTTGCCTATTCATCTATGCCATAATAAACTTTGTAGCTTGGAAATGAATGTTGGGATGCTGCCCTTGTCTGAACATGTTACATTAAATGTACTATGCCAAACACTGCATATATAGAAGGTGAAAGTGCCCAGTGGGGGCCCGCTCCTGCACAGGGAGGGCCTGCCGGGAAATTGCCCTGTTGCCCTGTGGGCCAGTCCAGTCCAATTTAAGACACCAGCACAGAGCTCTTCAATCTTTTCTGTCTAAGGTCTCCCTGGAAGTCAATATTAAAAATAAATTAGCCCCGGAATTATTGATTACTTCTTCAAAAAAAAAAAAAAAAAAAAGGCTTAAATGTTGTAGTGAATAATCAGTTTGTCGCTCTATAGCCGCCAATCATTTATTCATGTAAATGATTGAAAAAGTAATTGAGAAGAAGCTGAAGCCTATGACTGTGCTATTGCTGGCACTTATACATCTTTATATGTTAGTGAGCGCCCCATCTGTATGGCTGCTCGGCATGGAAGGAGTTAAACTTCTGTTTCTGCGTATTGCGCCAAGAGACTTATCTCCTTATACATACTGTACTTAACCTTGAAAATTACTTCTGTCACCAGCCAAGGGGGTCTCTTAGCAGGGTTAATGAACGCAATCAGCAAGGGACACCATATCATGCACACATTATGGAGTATGTTACCACCTCACAAACCTACTTGAATATTTTTTTGTGAATACAGTAGTTGAAATTGGAAATTAGTTGGAGATTAGAGGATAGCATTTTTATGGATTGTAAGATCATGTGGATATTTAGGCATATACACTGTTTATTACATTCTTGATGGGACAGATACATCAAAGCTATCTAAAAGAAAAACTTAGCACCCAATCACATTATAGCTTTCATGTCACCTGAACTGTTTGGAAAAAGAAAGCGGAGTTCTGATTGGTTGCTATGGACTACAAAGGTTTTCTTTTAGACAGTTTTGATAAATTAGGCCCAAATCATGCTGCAGTCTTGGGCACGGGTTCTGTTCATGTACTGTGTGGATACATTATTGCAAATCTGATCTGTATGATATTTATGAGCTGAGAAGTGCAGCTAAATTATACTGCGGTGAAAAATTAACATTCATTTTAATTGTTACCGTGGACATTACGAGTGGATGTTTCAAGTAACTGTGAGACCCACATGATCAACTCAACAGACGGGATGTGATTTCTGAACATGGATCAACCCATTTAAAATAGATTAAATTCAATGATTTTTAAGCAGTTGTCACAGGTAATAATACTCCATCAAAAGACTGAGGACAGCAACAAGACACAAGGCAGTTATACTACATCAGCAAGGTGTCTCCCAGGCAAACATTTCACAGCTGACTGGGGGTTCAAGATGTGCTGTTCAAGGTCTTTTAAAAAAAAGCACCAAATAATGGGCAACAATGAGGACTGTAGACGCAGTGGTCGTCAAGGAGATTTAGTGCAGCAGATGAAAAGGAGTTTATTCTTGCATCCCTTTAAAATCGGAGAAGATGTCCAGTAGTGCCATCAGCTCAGAACTGATAGCAACCTGTAGGATCCAGATAGACCCATCAACTGTTTGGAGAAGTCTGGCCAGAAGTGGTCTTCATGGAAGAAATGTGGCAAAAAAGCCATACCTTTCACACTGAAACAAAGCCAAGTGGCTGAACTATACACAAAAACATAGCACCAGGGGTGCAAAATAATGGCAGGAAGTGCTGTGGATTGATGAGTCAAAACGTGAAATATTTGGCTGTAAAAGACAGCAGTTTGCAAAGACTTCTATAGGCAGCTGTGTGCTGATCTCTGCCCGAGCTGGCAGTGTGTCTTGCCTTGAGCACAATATATTATAAAGTTTCTTATATTTGCCTGTACTATTGCTGTATGCAACATTTGTTGTAACCACAGTGACCAGTTTAAAAACTATTACATGAATAACCTACCTGAAGTAGTCAGTCACTTCTTCAGAGGGTGACACTGAAAATTCTTCTTTTTCTAAAAGTAAAAAGCATAAGAGTTGCAATATGCAGAATTCAATAATTACTGTATATAATATAGTATATTGCATATACTGTTCCCCCGACACACGTCACCACCAGTAATTTTCAGGTGTGACTGCAGTTATATATCTATGTCACCAATAACTCTGTCTCTTAAAGGGGTTGTCCAACCTTAGGCAATCCGGAGAAAATGCAACGGACAGCAGGTAATCCAGCACTTTGTTAAAAAAAAGTGCTGAAACACTGCGATGTGTAGTACAAGCGATCAGACAATCGCTGGTTAACGTCCACTAATGGGTCTATTAAATACAGGAAAACGTGAACACAAAAGTTCAATTCATGGCCCTTTTGCCTCATTAAAAATAAAACAATAAAAACAAAAAAACGCACATATTTGGTATCGCTGCATTCGTAAAAGTCCAATCTATCAAAATATAAAACATTGTAATAACATGCAATGAGGTGATCAAACATCAAAATAGTATCAGTAAGGCTGGGGTCACACTTGCAAGTTCAATGTGAGAAACTCACGCGAGGCTATCACCTCAATACCCGGCACTCGGGACTGGAGCATTCAGCTGCACAGAAATACATGCAGCCGCATGCTCCGTTCCTGAGTGCTGGTGGCAGCGTCGGGTATTGATGGGAGAGCCTCGTGTGAGTTTCTCACATTGAACTCGCAAGTGTGACCCCGGCCTAAAACATCAGCTCAGGGCGCAAAAAATAAGGCCTTACACAGCCCTATATCCTGAAAAATGAAAATGTTACAGGTCTCTGAAAATGGCAACAAAAGCTATTTTTTTTCTTTCGAAATTTGTTTTCACCACTTAAAAAAGAATAACAAAGCTATGCATGTTTGGTATTTTGAGTACTTGTATTAACCTGGAAAATCATCTTGCCAGGTCAATTTTACCATATAGTGAACATGGTAAATTGAAAACAAAAAAATAATTGTGAATTTCCACTTTTTTGCCGTTTCAAAGCACTTGGAATATTTTTTTCTGTTTTCCAGTACACTGTGTGGGAGCCGTCATTGGGCTATATTGAGAGAAAAATAAAAAAAAATATGGCTCTTGAAAGAAGTGAAGGAAAAAAACTTAATATAACCATGTCACAAAAGGGTCAACTTAAAGGGGTACACTGGGAAGATACTATTTTTTTGTACTGTCTCTGCCCTTAGGGTACCGTCACACAGTGCAATTTTGATCGCTACGACGGCACGATCCGTGACGTCGCAGCGATCGTATGATTATCGCTCCAGCGTCGTAGACTGCGGTCACACGTTGCAATCACGGCGCTGGAGCGATGCCGAAGTCCCCGGGTAACCACGGTAAACATCGGGTAACTAAGCGCAGGGCCGCGCTTAGTAACCCGATGTTTACCGTGGTTACCAGCGTAAAAGTAAAAAAAAAAAAACCGTACATGCTCACCATCTGATGTCCGTTTGGTCCCTTGCCGTCCGCTTCCTGGTTACCAGCGAACGCATCGCTGGATCGCTGTCACAAACAACGATCCAGCGATGTCAGCGGGTGATCAAGCGACGAAAGAAAGTTCCAAACGATCTGCTACGACGTACGATTCTCAGCAGGATCCCTGATCGCTGCTGCGTGTCAGACACTGCGATATCGTAACGATATCGCTAGAACGTCACGAATCGTACCGTCGTAGCGATCAAAATTGCACTGTGTGACGGTACCCTTATACACTATAAAGATGAGATGCTGAGATAATAGCTGTTTCTCTTCACTCCTCTTCTCAGGCAGGCCCTAGTTGGGAGGGGGGAGCAGTAAGGAGCAGCTGATGTCACAACGAATTACAAGGGTTTTACAGACAATTAAAGTGCACTGGGCATCTCATCTTTATAATGTATGAGGATAGGGACAGTACAAAACGTTTTTTATCTCCCCAGAGGACCCCTTTAAGCCCCATTTAGACGAGCTGATAATTGGGATTGTTTATTGGTGTAAATATGCTGGCAATCGCCAAACAAAAGAGTAAAACGCTCATTCATTGGGTGATTGGTTAATTCATTCCGGCATTAAAATCAAACTTATTTACAGCCCATCATCATGCAGATTAAAGAATGATCTGTGCAGATAGACGTCTGATTGGACTGCCTAAACTGGCCATTAAACAACCACTGATGGGCTTGTAAACATACGATCTCTATGGTCATTAAACAGCCGCAATTGACAGGTGTAAATGCACCTTTAAACACTGCTTTCATCAGGCTTTTCAGATAGTGCTTTCCGCAGGGCTACGCAAAGGGTACTAATAATACTGTAATAATAACATGCTTGGATAAGGTGTTATCTGACCATGTTTGGGAGCTAACTGAGTGACTTCGGTAAGCACAAAAAATATGTTCGAGTGCCCCCACCTGCATGTCTCGCAGCTGTTTGTTAGGTAATCCCTACATGTGGTGCGGTAGTCGAACAGCCGTGAGACATGAAGGCGCGGGGACGTGAACATATTATTCGAGCACGCCAAAGTCACTCAACAGCAGAGCATGCTTATCCGGCCACGCTTATCCGACCACGCTTATCTGATAACGTTTGCCCATCACTAATTCTTAGTTGTCTCATTCTGCATCCAGGAGTAGACAATGCAACATAGAGGCTTTAGAAGGCAAGTTGTGCAAAATGTTTAATAAAACCCAATTACCAAAACTAATTTTTAGCCCCAAATAAAAGCATTTAAAGTGTACCTACTAGTGATGAGCGAGTGTACTCGTTGCTTGGGTTTTCCCGCGTACGCTCCGGTGACCTCCGAGTATTTGTAACTGCTCGGAGATTTAGTTTTTGTTGACACAGCTGCATGATTTACGGCTGCTAGCCAGCCAGAGTACATGTGGGGGTTGCCTGGTTGCTAGGGAATCCCCACATGTATTCAAGCTGTCTATCAGCTGTAAGTCATGCAGCTGAGGCAAAAAAAACCGAAATCTCCGAGCACTTACAAATACTCGGAGATCACCCGGGCGTGCTCGCTCATCACTAGTACCTACCACTTCAAAAAACTTCATAGGCTATTACTTACTATTGAACACGTACGTCACTCTGTTGGCGCAACACATGAGTATCTGCGTAATTTAAAGAAGAGTTTTGACTAAATGGTTGGGGTTTAAGAACTATATTGCAGAAATAAATGTAGTCCGGGCGTGAGGAATTGAGAACATCCAGAGCATCGCATGGATCAAGCCAGAGCAGCTGCAGCAGAAACAATTAGAAAGGAGTGTGATCCAACGATATGAAGGCTCAGATACTAATGGTTCTACCATTTGAGTTGCACAATGCCAATGTATTTGGAATTCTTTTAATGGCTTAATAAACGCTATGTTTTATATCTGAGACTGAAAACCTTCATATTACTGGATCACACTCCTCCCTAATTGTTTCTAAAAACTCGGACCACCACCGCCTGGCAGCACTCCTTTATTACATACAAAGTTTTCCTCAAATGACAACGAGAAGTGTCACAAGAACACATCACAACAGCAACATCACCTGGACTGGAGTTTTCGGCAATTACAACTCAACATGGAACATGTTTTTTTCCACTTTTATAGAAACTGCGTGGCCTTTAAGTCTCCTTTAAAAAGGTTTTCCACTACTTGGACAACCCCTTCTACATCCTTATATTGTTATGTAATGCAATCCCTGCGGCCAATCAGCACTGGCTTCATTCTTTGCTCCTTTGAACAAATCACACTTCTTCCTGACGCACTCTATTCATCCGAAGGAGGGGAGAGAGAAACAAGTACTGATAACAATGTCATGCGATCTCCGTAAGAGCCAGTGCTGATAACAATGTCACGCGACCGCCATAAGAGCCAGTACCAACATTGCTGGAACGGTGCTGGCACCGGAGATGAATATGGGTGCTATTATTGTACAAGTGGAAAAAATAGGGAATGAGAAGGGGTTGTCCAATTAGTGGAAAACCTCTTTAAATCTAGTCTGGTTTGGTCCTGGTCTGGTTTAAATACTAGAGGCTAGGGCGGGCCATCCTGAACTTGGGTACACCTTGACGTTGGTGGGATGGCTTTTATGTTTTGTTTTTTTTTATCAAAAATGGTGTTTACTAAGTACCCAATGTTACTTATATGCCCTATTGCTTTCACTTATTAACTTACACCAGGGTACAGTATTTTTTCATTTTTTTTTTTTTTTTTCCTAGGAATTGTCTTCTTCTCTAAAGAGTTAACATCTTCATCCTTCATGCCTGATTGCTCTTGGATTGTCTCTTTTTAGACACTGTCAAGGGACATGCACATTGTCAGCTCATATTTGCTTTGGGACAATGTGCAGTACAGGTGTACAGCCCCGGTCCAGGACTTTACACACAGGCACAATAGTGGAGCTCACCACAAGATACAATAGCTGGCTGAAATAAGCGCTTCTCAGGATCCAGCACAGGATCCATTTTAAAATGTAACCACACAGGCTGAACTGAATGCAAGCAACGCTGTTTGCCTAAGGCAAGCGTGGAAGATGAATAGTGTTGTATCCATTACTCTTACATTTTTCCTTATACATTGTTCATTAATTGTGACTCTGAGGACGTGGCTCTGTCTCTTTCTCTATACAGGAGGCAGGTGTCTAGGCTTCATGCACCTGCCCATATGTGCTTGTCCGCAACTATAGCGTTACAGTCTTCATTGCATATAATTATGCTCGCATATACAGGGCACCAACATATTCCACAACACTTTACAGACTTTGACCTTGATTCATCAAAGCTTTTACACCCAAAAACTGGAATAGAAAGCTGTGAAAAGTTGCTATTCTTTTTGTGCAATGTGAGTCTTATGACATTTTTGTCCAGTTCCAGCATAGTGGGCATAACAATGATCCCTGCTAGTCAATAATGCCACAAATTGCACTCCATGCTACCCGTCCACGGTAACTGCCAGTCTTGATGAATTGGGGCCGATGTGTTTACTTTTCCCATTGGGGTCCACAATGTTAATTCCCTTGCATGGTGAAAACCTTCACATGCATAAGGGGGGAGTATAGAAACATGATGTAGATTTTGTATTTGGTGGGATTTGAACACAGTACCCCAGCGCTGCAAAGTAACTATACTGGTAGCTGAGCCACCATACTGCCATATTGGTGGAGTACCATGTGACTTTTATATCCAACCCCGACTCCCTTATTTTGGATGCATGGTGTAAAACCGATGTGGTTAAGGCATGAAGAATGAAGAATGACATTTTGAAAGATTCAACTGAATTACCAGTAATAAGATTATGTATTGCTATACACGCAATCGTCCTCTCAACAGTCTTGGCTGTTATAATCCAGAGATAACTCAACAACGTCTACTTCTGTTGTTGAGGAATTCCTGTGGTCGGCGGAGGCCTTGATTGGTGCTCCCATCATGGCTATAAGTAGCCCAACTGAAGCTAAGTGCATATATTTTAACACTACCATGGATGGTCTCTTGCCAGACAGCACCGAAACGTGTTCTTTCTGGCCAGTATGCATCGGTTTGAGCTGAGTGTCATCTTGCCGTGATGCAATTCTTTTGCATGAGAAAATCGCAGGTTCGGAGAAGATGGAGAACTTAATTTCTCTACAAATTGGAATGTGTAACAAGCCTTAGGCCTTGTGCACACGACATTAAATATTTTGATGGATAGTATTTGTCCCAGCGTTATTCTCTATGGTCGTGCAGATGTTCAATTTTTTTGCTTGGACCAAAGAAAAAAATCACAGCATGCACAAGATGCATCCGATCGGATCGTATTCGGCCATTCATGTCTTTGGATTAATGGAAAAAAATCACCGCACTTGGATGACATCTCAGTACAGTCAGATTTTTGTGGACTGACAGTAGGGAAAAGATGGCAAAACAAATTTTTATTCTCCAAATCTAAGAATATCGGATCAACCTGTGATCAAACTCTGATCAGAGTGTGATTAGCAAAATCAGCCTTGTTCTCTCCAAAGAGAGAAAATACTCTTGTGTGATCCTCGCCTTTCACTGCCAAAAAGTTGCCTAATGAGGTTTGCAAATACCTGACTTTCATTTCTTTTGCTCACACAGGACATATAAATATATATTCAAAGTGCTTAGAATTTTGCAATTAAGCTACAAGACTGTACACTCCTTCTGTTGTCCTCATGTTTGAGATTCATGTCTACCAGAGATGAGTCATGCGTAACTCAATCAATCTGAATGACTCACCTGAAAGCAGACGCAGATTAGCCCATCTGTATCATGCAGGAATAATCCAATGTTTGCATTTACTTCCCCATTAAATACAGTATATTGTGCATTGCACAGACATAGATAATATAATAATAGGTATTTAATATTAATATCACATTGGCATTTGGGCTATCAGCAAAATGGTAGATTGGCATTCCTGCTCCCAAAATGCATTGACGTTGGGGATTTACTAATGGCTTGCTATCATTTTGGGAGTTTATGATTGTCACACTAGCATTTGATTATTCAGAATTATGGAACACTGCCATTTTGGCATTTAAAATCACATCATCTTGGTATTTTGGCATTCAAAATAATGGCACCTTAGAATTTTGGCATTCAAAATTATGGCAGGTGTTCGGTTTTCACAATGATATAACGCATTGACATTTGGGATCTAAGAGTAATGCTGTGCTGTCATTTAAGGATCTGTGATTAATGGCATGATATAATTTCAATGGCATGGCATGCTGGCATTTAGGTGTTCTGTATAACCATTCTTGGATTAGGACTCTCAGAATAAAGGTACACATCGACATTTGGGGTTACACAGTACTGGCATTTTGATATTCAAAGTCTGATAATGATATCGTGCCATTTGAGGTCACAGACTAATACCACAGTGAGTAAATTCATGGCCACGCTTACCTTCAGGAGAGGTGAGGCATCTTTCCAGCATGAGAGCTTCTTCTTCCCAGTCATCTTCCTCCTCTTCTTCTTCACTGGATTCATGATCTCTCTTCTCATTTTTGTGCCAGTCTGACTTATTTCCAAGGTGAGATTGGGGACTTGTCTCCGGTCTAACTTTTTCCTTTCCTGACTCATCACAAAGCTTTGTCCTTTTGTGTGTTTCTCTGTCATGACTTTTGTGCAATGTCTGATGTGCTTTCTGCTTTTTGTGACTTTGTTCTGACACAACGTTGTGGTTTTCAGGGATTGATCCTAAGATTTTGCTGGTTTCAGAACACGGAAGATGTCTGGATTTTGATGAGTCTGAAGTGGATAGAGAAGCAGTATGTCGTCCATGTAAATGACTCTCCAGTTGTGAAGATCTTATTCTTTTATAATTTTTGTTCTCGGCAAGATCTCCTTCCACCTGACGTTTCTGAAAGTCAGCACATAAAGCAATATGTGAAACATACAGAACAATGGGTGTAAGGCAAATCCTAATACCCTTAATGTTTTATTTTGAGAGCGGCCCCATGATTTAAATAGCATATTTATAAAAAAAAGTCATACTAGTCTGGTCAGTGAGGGGTTCTACTCCTGGTACTTCCACTGATCCCGACATTGGGTGATTGTGTGAACACCAGGTTCCACTCCTATCAACAACATAAACTAGATGTGCTGTAATCTGAGAAAAGGTCCTTATGAGGGGAGCGGGAGGTGATGAGCTGTAACATTTGTAATGGCGGACCTGTCCCACCTACTGCATGTGGGAGGGTTACTTATCATTGTAATCCTGAATGTGATGATAATGAGACTGTTGAAAAGACATCTGTATGGAAGTGTGAAGCTAGTGTTAGACTTGGCCTAAGATTCCTATTTTTTCTATAGTTAGTGACATGGAAAAGAAAAAAAATACATTTATCATAAAAGCCTGATTTAAATAATAGATCATTTTCTGACTATACATTCCCTTTAAAGAGCACTGGTCACAAGGTCAAAGTTAACCAGTTTTTCCTTGTTTTTTTCCAAATCCGACATACAGTTTCAGAGATATGGGCCTTTTTATTTACGGCTAATTATTTGGATCATTAAAAGGGGGTGTTGTTCACTGGGTAATAAAGCACCAAGCACAGAGCTGTTTTGTTTGGATCATTTGGGGTCCTGACAATTAGGTCTAATTAATATATTCCAGCACATCTAATCAATATAGTATACATCACTTGTGCGAAACCCATATAAGTATTTATTCAGTAAGCAGAGTTTTACATTGTTTGCCACATTCAAGCAAATATTACAGCAAAGTTGCACTTCTTGCAAAATGATAAGTGCAAGCTAAGAACAGTATGTGGACCCCCTAATATTTAGCAGTACCTGATGTGTAGAGAATGGGGTCCTGATTTCTGTCATGGCTGACAAATATACAAACACATCTACCAATTGTCAGTCTTTGTAATGGGTGCTCAAAGTGTAAAATATCGGAATCCAAAAGATGCGAAGACTAGGAACCTGCCCTAGTAAAGTGTCAATAAGTGGACAGCACGCACCATTGTATTAGTAAAACTGCGCAGCTTGTTACATATGTCCAATGTACTGTACAAATAGTCCCCAAAACATAATTGGAATACACTTGTTACCATGCATATAGTTGCATCTCAATGCTAGATTGCATTTGAAAAATAAGGCAAAGAGCGACTCAAACTAATAGATAACAGACAGGAGAAAAACCGAGTCTAAATGCCAGTATTTATAAAGATAGGTACAAACTTTATTAAATAATCTATATAAACATAAAATCAATATTGTGCACCAATATGTGCACAGCCGTGAGCAATACAGTAATATTGTAACACTATGGAATAATTAATGTGACGTTCCAAGAAAAAAAGAGAGACACAGTACACCTCATCAGTATATATGGGTCATAGTTAAGTTCTAGCCACTACGCGTATAGATGAGCCCACTAAAAGGCATAAGATGTATACTAAGCGCCACAGACAAGATGGTAAATATCGTGATGAAGACAGGTGTAGCCGCGCTCTCACCCCAACGCACGTTTCGGTGCGAGATCACCTTCTTCAGGGGGCGATATGGGTAATTACTTTCGTTCAGGCAGCGTTCATTTTGCTTGACATTTCCACTCGGGCATTTGGGGGATTTTTTATCCTTTCGCCGCTATGGGCAGGTTGGAGTCCCCTGACTGATAGTATCTGGACGGCTATTGCATGTGTGTTAGGCGGCTACAACTCGCTGCTGACGGCTATATATTTTTTCGCTGCTTATTTCAACATGTCCAATAGGATACTATTTACCATCTTGTCTGTGGCGCTTAGTATACATCTTATGCCTTTTAGTGGGCTCATCTATACGCGTAGTGGCTAGAACTTAACTATGACCCATATATACTGATGAGGTGTACTGTGTCTCTCTTTTTTTCTTGGAACGTCACATTAATTATTCCATAGTGTTACAATATTACTGTATTGCTCACGGCTGTGCACATATTGGTGCACAATATTGATTTTATGTTTATATAGATTATTTAATAAAGTTTGTACCTATCTTTATAAATACTGGCATTTAGACTCGGTTTTTCTCCTGTCTGTTATATGTCCAATGTACAATGCACATGAATGTACTAAAAAATAAAACAGCAATGTGAGGGAATGAATACAATAATAATATACATATGATTTGAAATACATTAAGTCACAGTGTTTAGGGCTGGGTTCCTCGTGGTGACCATAACTTACACCGTCAGGAGGCCTGTGACGGGCAGCGGGATGGGTAGATATCAGGCCGTGGTGCGTTCGCTCTCTCTCAGCAGTAGGCTGGTAATTCTGTGATGAAGAAATGCTTGCATGTTTCCTACAACATTGTGAAATGAAAGAAAAACAATTGTAAAAGCTGTGAGAAAAAAGCCTATAAGACTTGGGTGTGATTAAATAATTGCAGTAAAGATAAATGCATTGTAGGCAAATGCGTGCCACATAATAAACAGGAGGAAGGGTTGAGCAACATTCTGCTTTCACCCCAACCTTCCGGTGAGTGATGGAGCTTCATGACAAATGTAAGACTACAAGTTGCAGTCCACAGGGATCATTCCAGATTAAAACTTCAATCAATCAAGTGTACAAAACCTCTGTGTGACAGCCATGCCCTCCAAAGCACACAGACTGCAAGGAAACCACAGCTATAGATCAGTCACGGATTTACTCCGACATGAAGAAGGTTGCCCATGGCTTACAGAGAAGGAGTCAGAGCTTCAGCATATATATCAGGTAATAAAAGGGAATCTATCACCAGGTATTTGCTACCTAATGTGAGCGCAACATAACGTACAGACAGAAAGCCTGATTTCATTGATGTGTCACTTACTGGTCTGCTTTCTGTAGTATTTATAAAATCACTGTTTTATCAGCAGGAGATCATCACTAGAGGACTAGTAGGCCTGCTGCCATGTAGTCCTCCATATTCATGAGCTCTGTATAAACCCACCCAATCACTGACTGGCAGCTTTCTGTCTATACTCAGTGTACACAGAAAGCTGCCAATCACTGGTGTGGGCGGGGTTATACAGAGCTCAGCATTTGAGAACTGCTAAATCTGTAGCAAATGAAACAGGATTTTATCAAAATTCCAGTAATGTAAGTGAAACATCGCTGGAATCAGAGTCTCTGTCCCCTCATCATGCTGCTCTCAATAGAGTTAACAAAAACCTGGTGCAGATTCCCATTAATAGCAGTTGGGCAGTGATCGCAAATTCCATAAAAACCTTGACCTAAAGAATAATAACATAAATGCATTGTTCACAAGGTCCACAGGTCGAGTGTCATCTGTATAGTGCTGATGACCAGTTCTTGAATATTTAGATAAATATATCTCAAATACATCATCTTGATAGTTTTAAGAACTAACAATTATTTTAAAATATTTTTCTCCTTTTGCCTTAGAATTTATGGCAGACACAGTGACCATAGTGGTTACATTCATGCTTGGCCTGAAAGTACTGTGCTCTTTATGCCAAAGCATCTGCTGGTTCTTCAGATGACTAAGGAAAGGCTGACCCTTTCGGCCTCTCTTACGCCACCCTGGCGCCATCAACTGCTCCTCTTTGCCCTCAACCACCACTCTCCGATTCAGGGAGCCTCCTGCTGAATTGTGCCGCATACAATTTTCGCTCTGAAACCTTGGCCCAGTGGGGATCCCTTGGTATTGTTTATCATTTACCAAAACTGGGAAGGGGAGGAGACCCTCCCAAACGGGTTCCATCCCCTTTCACCATACCACCATTGGCTTTCCAAAGACCCGATCTTGCCAGCTGCCATGACATATTGCGTAACCAAGTTGCCACACAATAGCTCCTAAAAGGCCAAAACCATCACTCACATTTATATTAAAGGATGGGAGGGTGCTCTACCTACGGACAGCCCCTAACCATCCCTCCTCAACATATATACCCCGTTTCTCCCACCAATCAGGTATGTCCTTGTTTTTTGCCACTACCCCTCTATTTCCCCCTGTGACCCTGCCCCATTTTTCAATACCAAACACCATTTTAATACACCTCCTGTCATGTGTCCCCCCTTTCATAACATAGATTCCTTATATAAAACCCACCCACGGCCTGGACATACCTCCTAGTCATGGACCCTACCTTCTAGCCTATTTGGGTCACAGTCCTTACTGGGAGATAAATTGCAATACTTGTCACTGAACAGTGTATGGATCTGAGGTGTTCTGCTCCATACACTGCTTACATCCAGCTGCTGAGCAGATTTCAGTTGATGGGTGGGGGTGGCGGCTATGGGATCCCCTCTGGTCTTATACAGACGACCTATGCTATGGGTAGGTCATTAATAAGTAAGTTCCGGACAAACCCTTTAAATTATCTATACACCTCCAAAAGTAGTCACCCAACTGTTAATCTTCCTGACTTCTCTACATGTATGCATTTGTGGCAGTGGTTTATCTCACCCAAGAACAAAAGGATTGACATTCAACATGCCTGCCCTTCTTTTTATCTGCTTGGGGAGACTTGGGAGACCCTTGTACACATAGGATAGTTGACACGTCCCTTTGAAATGGGCTTCAATAAAAATTGCCAGAAGTTACCAATCAGATCCACATGCCTGCAATCTGGTTCATATAGGTAACATTTCCCAACACTGTTGTTTTTTTTTTTTTTAAACCAAGAACCATATAATCACACTAGCCGAACATGGTGTCAATGGGTTAATAATAAGCCAGCTTCTCATACCTCCCAAGACTACTTGTCATGTGCTGCCTTTCCTCTGGGGTGTATCCCATCCAGTCCTTGTGCACCTGGCTGTAGAGCTCCTCTCTCAGGCAGTACTTGCCATCCTTTGGACTTAAGCATCCTACCTAGGATTTAGAAAAGAAATGCACGGATATTAAATTTAGACGAAGAACCTCTCACATTACAGATATGGGAGGAAGGCCGTCTATTCTAGGTAGATATGCTAAACAATAGGGTTCAAATAGTCGACTCTGATAAAACTGATCATAATACATCCAACCTTGTTATTTAGATATCAGGTCATAAAAGTCTGAAACTTTATACCTCCGTCCTCATTCAACTGTTCTCATTGGGGCCTTCGATGAATAGAAGGTCACTGAGCTTAGATGAAACGGCTCAAGGTTAATCTTTCCATAAAATGAAATGATTTCAGCAGCTATCGCCTCGTAATTCAAATTAGGAGACAAAAACAAGTTAATCCTTTAATTGGGTGTAGCGGTGTATCTGTCTAATACAAGATTTGCATATTGGCAAGATCTCTCAAGCTCATAACTGGCATTATCAGAAAAATACATCCCATATAAGTTACGTGTTTATATTAATGCTATAGTTTAGGGAAGATAATTGGCCTATAAATATAAAGCCACATAGAGCTGTTGATTGATAGCTTTCTGATCCTTATATTCACTATGGAGTAGGAAGGGGCCTCTTGAAAGCCCAGGACTTTTTCGACTTCTAAAACATGTGAAATATAGAAAATATGTAATATTAAATATACAAAATGAATTATTTAATTGGCCTGTGGCTAGGCTTCACAGATGTACCAAAATGGCAGCCATGAAGGCCTTCAGCAGGTCCTTTGCTACAATGGCAACCGATCGGCACTCTGCAACTATGCTGGATCGCAATGCGGATCCATGGATTGAAATAACCCTTAGGGATGTATGTGAGACTGAATCTCCAGAACGTGATAAGCAAGAGACCTTACAAAAAATTTTAATGTGCAAAAATGTAAAAATATAAGGCTTATACGTCTGTTCTGTAGTAATCTACATTCAGTTTAGTAGAACCACTCAGGAGCCAGTGTGACCATAAAACACCCTAAAATGGGCTTTTATTATGCTTATCTGAAACGGGCGCAACCATAATTTTACTAATAAGGCAAGTACATTCTCTATATACCGGGCATGACGGCAGCTACTTGTTAGGCAATCTTCAGTGTAAGTTTCCAGAAAAATGCATGATAAGTTGATTTTGCTTCATAATCCTCAGTAACTCGATCATAAACAGGAATAAATTCCTACCTCATCCAGGGCAGACAGTAGCTCTGTGTGATCTCTGGGAAACATGTTGGATTTTTCTAAGCGCTGTATGAGGTCATGTTTCCGGCACGGCTTTAAGGCTAGAAGATGAATAAGCCACTCTTGAAGCGGTCTTCGCTCCCCATTCACTCGGTTACATTTCTTGGCTGCTGGGGTTAAGAACACTGGAGGACGATGACTGGGTGAGGAGCTCTGGGGTCCAGACTCCATATTGTTCTTACCGGATATCTTGACACATTTGCCTAGAAGAAATGAATGCAAATGCTTTGTAATATGCTATAAGTCCATGAGACATCTTATACAATTCCCCTCAATACTACAAATACATCAATACACCTCATGCTTGGTTTTTAGGATAGTGTTTTTCACGTTATCAAGGTCTATGACTACGGCTATCACTTAAAATTGCCATTTTAAAGACCATATAGAAAAAACACATTTCCCAATATATATATGGACATGTATGGTTCTATATCTTTGCCTGTGTGGATTTGATTGGTTGTTACAGACATCTGGTGAGAATTTCATGTCAATAACACTTTTAGAAATATATTTACTTTTTGAAAATTTTTGATGTGTCCAATACTTTTTTCACACACTGTATATCCTCAAAGGGAATCTGTCATCAGGCTTTTGCTATGTAATCTGATGACAGCATCAGGCAGGGGTTAAAACACAGAACTTTAAGGGAACCTGTCACCAGAAAAATACACTATTAAACTGCAGATATGGACTTAATCTGCAGGTTAATAGTGTTACTAATCTCCCCAGCGACTGCATGTAGCCAAATAACGGGTAGAAAGCTAACTTTTTCCTCCCTGGCAGCATTTGGTTTCAGTCACAGAGGTGGTGCTGGTTTAGACACCGCTCTGAGTATACGGAGCGGCAGCGGTAACTGCGCCCCTGGCCCTGACAGCCAGCCCCAATGCGGAGCCAGTGTCAGTTAGCGCCGCGGCGTGGTTACAGATGCTACTCTGTATTCTTAGAGCGGTGACTAAACCAACGCTGCCTTTGTGACTGAAACCAACTGCTGCCAGGGAAAAAAGTTAGTAATGCTATTAACCTGCAGATTAACCCCATATCAGCAAGTTAATAGCGTTTTTTTCTTGTGACACATTCACTTTAATGATGTGTCACAAGTCAGGCTGTGTGCTTTTGTTTATTTACACTGAATGTTTCATCAACAGGACATTATCATTGCTGTGACTACCTCGCATGCGGTCTCTCGTCCAAATCTGCCCAATCCTGTGACACAGGATCTGGGTGAAGTGTCAGTGGATGCGCTGCTGATGAATATATTCAGATAGTCGACAATATTTTCAAAAGGCATTTTCCTGTCTATAGACTTTGTACATGGGAAGCCTGATATGGGCGGGGTTAGCTGTGGTGTGGGCGGGGTTAGCTTCCTCAGTGTCAGGACTCTGAACATTTTTTATTACCTTTTTGTGCATTACTGCCCTTTTCAAAGATGGCGTCTTTGGTCTCATGTACAGTGTCTTCCTGCTATAAAACTCCACCCCAGCCTTCAGTCTGTGCTAGAGTATTCTGCCTTGCATCCAGCTCCTGACCTCTGGTTACTCCCTGGCTATATACCTGCTCCTGTTAACCTGTGGGGTTATCCTGCTACTCTGCTCTGAGTTCCTGCTGCATACACCAGTTCCAGTAATCCTCCTTCATCTGCTGCTCGTGTTTACTTCCATCTGCATTTGCTGGACATGTAAGCTGTTTCTGCTCTGCAAGAACCTGAGACTATTACCCAGACCTCCCTGGTTGAGCTAAGATATTATTTGAACTGCCTTATCAGCATATCTATCTGTGTTTTGGACTAAGCAAGGTCTTATTCGTGTCAAGTATCCTCAAGAATAATTGTGCTTCATAGACTTTCTGCGTGATTGCATTTTCCTCTGAAGTTTCCTATAGACTGCTGAGCTGCATTTGATATTTGCACCAAGTGTTGTGGACTTGAGTTTCTCTCTGCACCTGTTTGAATCACCGTGTGATAATATAGACTTTACCACTTATAAAACTGTGTCCTGTAGTTGTCTTGTTCCACGCAAAGAGTCTCCTGAGTTATCCCCTATAATTATTACACTCAGCTCTGCTTTAAGCTACATCTAAAAACTCTGATTGTCAGAACCTCTGTACCCAGTAAACTAAGTGATACATTGCTGGATTCACAGTCTCTTTCTCTACATCATGCTGCTCTCAGGTGAGGTAGCAAAAACCTGCTAACAGATTCCCCTTAAGTATTCTTCTTACAAGAAGTTGTTAAAATTCTAACTTTATATTTTAATTTTTGGGAAGCTAATTGGCAAATCTAATCATCATAGCTACAATTCTTATAGCCATATAACTGCCTGCATTGTAATCCACCAATATATAAAAGGGTTGGCGACCTTGCTTATTTTTATATGTTGTTCTATCCCTCAGTAAGTAATCTCACTTTCCTACTTTCACCAGCTTGTACATGTTCCAACCCCACTGAGCATTTGCTTTCCTGATCTATTTCAAGTCTGATCTATCCTTTCTTCATGGGAACTATTCAGACCAGACAAACTCGTTCCTCATAATCAGGTTCCTTACTTTTACGGCTCTTGTCTTGTGAGTTCAAAAGCATATGTCACCTACAGATGTATTTTCAACTTACTTGAAGGATGAAGAGAAAAGAAAAACTATCTATCTATCATCTATCTATCTATCTGTTTTACAAAATGTAAAAAAGTATTGAGACACCTACACTTTACACCTATAAGATATTTTATGACATCCCAGTCTAAAACCATAGGCATTAATGAGTTGATAGTTGATCCCTCCTTTGCAGCTACAACAGCTTCTATTCTGCTGGGAAGACTTTCTACAAGATTCTGAAGTGTAAAACCCAAGTTAAAAACATAATAAGTAAATTCCCTGCAGTAAATTAATAAATAGCAATAGTGCATGACAATAATATAGGGTGCTTAGTTAACATAATTTTGATTAAAAAAATGTAAAAGCCCTCCCACCGGGTCAAGATGACCCTAATCGGGAGGGTCCTAACCTGTAATATTAACACGCTACCATTTGTCATGTGGATAATTGCTGAGAAGGACTGAACTTGGCTAGTAGACATGCAGCCATGGGGAAACACATGAATATAATGCTCAGCTTAAAGAAAAGGCAGACCACACCTTTATATGCACTGAGTGCAAACAAACTGAAATAAAAAACCTAAAGAGATGAACTGCTATATAAGTTGTTGCACATGCAGCATGTAAGTGCATGTTCACACTGGTCTAGATATTTTATAACATCCCAGTCTAAAACCATAGGCATTAATGTGGAGTTGATCCTTCCTTAGCAGCTACAACAGCTTCTGCACTGCTGGGAAGAAATTCTATAACATTCTGAAGTGTGTCTGTGGAATTTTTTGATACATTTGTCCAGAAGAGCATTTATAAGGTCAGAGACTCGTGTTGGATGAGAGGGTCTGGCTCACAATCTAGTTCATCTAAAATTTTGGCACAATTCTGGATTTCGCCAAAGTATTGATGAGTCAGGCCCATTGTGTTTAACCCCTTTCTGACATAAGACTTAATAATCTGTCCATGTGTCCTGGGCCTATTTGACCAGGGACAGATTATTATGTCTGCGCAATCACCTGCGCACACGGAGAGTGTGCAGGCGATCACCGCTGGGTGTCAGCTGATTCTGACAGCCGGAACTAAGTGCCAGGAGTGGTCACAAACCGCTCCGGGCACTTAAACAACCGAAATGCTGTGATCGAACACTATCGCAGCATTTTGGAAACCGACAGAGTACTGACAGCCCCTCTGCCTTTGGATCAGAGACCCTGCAGCGTGACATGGGGTTCCGATCGTTGCCATGGTGACTCGATGTCGTCATTACGACATCCAGGTCCCCAGACCTAGGAAACTTGCTGATCATGCCCAGTGCATGATGAACAAGTTTGTCTGTCAGTGCAGAGCTGACAGTTTCTACAGCATGTAGTATCCACCCACATATGGGGCATCGGCGTACTCAGGAGAATATTCACAACAAACTGTATAGTGCATTTTCTCCTGTTACCCTTATGAAAATGCAATATATTTTTTTTATTTTTACGCCTCAACGTTATTAACTTCTGTGAAGCACCTGAGGGTTCAATGTGCTCACCGCACATCTAGATCAGTTCCCTGAGGGGTTTAGTTTCCAAAATTGTATCACTTCTGGGGGATTTTCACTGTTTAGGCTTATCAGGGGCTCTTCAAACGTGACATGGCGTCTGCCAATTGTTCCTGCAAATTTTGCATTCAAAAAGTCAAATGGCGCTCCTTCCCTTCCGAGCTCTGCCATGCGGCCAACGGTGGTTTTCTCCCTCATATGGGGTATCAGCATGCTCAGGAGAAATGACAACAAATTTTGCGGTGCATTTTTTCCTGTTACCCTTATCAAAATAAAACATTTTGGATCTGAAGTAACCTGAAGGGTTCATAAACTTCTTGAATGTGGTTTTGAGCACCTTGAGGGGTGCAGTTTTTAGAATGGTGTCACTTTTGGGTATTTTCTAGCACATAGATCCCTCAAAGTGACTTCAAATGTGATGTGGTCCCTAAACTACCTTAGGGCTCATTTCCACTTGCGAGAAACACGTCCATGTCTCGCATGTGGAAACCAAGCTGTGGCGCCGACACTTTGGAGTGGAGCGTGCAGCTCCATGTGTTCCTATGCGGCCGCACGCTCCACTCTGGAGTGCCGGCGCCACAGCTTGGTTTCCACATGCGAGACATGGACGTGTTTCTCGCAAGTGGAAATGAGCCCTTAAATGGCATTGTAAAAATGAGAAATTGCTGGTCAACTTTTAACCCTTATAACTCCCTAACAAAAACTAATTTTGGTTCCAAAATTGTGCTGATGTAAAGTAGACATGTGGGAAATGTTACTTATTAAGTATTTTGTGTGACATATCTCTGTGATTTAAGGGCTTGAAAACTAAAAGTTGGAAAATTGCAAAATTTTCACCAAACTTCCGTTTTTTTTTTCTTCACAAATAAACACAAGTCATAGCAAAAATTTTTTACCACTATCATGTAGCACAAAAAACAGTAAGAATCAGTGGGATCCAGTGAAGCGTTCCAGAGTTATAACCACATAAAGGGACAGTGGTCAGAATTGTAAAAATTGGCCTGGTCATTAATGTGCAAACCACCCTTGGGGGTAAAGGGGTTATATCTCATGTCTAATATGTCTTGTTGCGCTAAAATGTTGCCATCTGTACATATGAACCATCAGCAACCATGACATGAGCAACCACTTTTGTTTTTTTGGAGCCAAGTATCAAGGTTTTATTATTTTTATATCTAATTTATCCATCATAATATGTATGTCTTAATAATCAGCATATATTGAATAAATGACTTCTGATTAATTTTATGAGCAAACATCTATTTTACTAGTGAAGTAACGGCAAGAGCACTTGCCAGCTTAGCTAAGAATATATATTCCACACATATTTTAACTTTAAATGCAGAAATGGCTGCTCTCACAGCTATTCGATTCTTACATATCAGGTTGCTAGGCTATTCATGCAGAAAAAGAATATCGATAAAGACAAACACGCTAATTGGGCCCTGAAAAGAGTAATTAGTGAGAAAGTGGAGGTTGGAGTCAGCAGAGCTAGCTGGAGGCTTGTTAGCTAATGCTCAGAAAGCAGGTGCACTCCGCTAAACCCCCAATGCCGCTCAGGTGGAACGCCCCTCTGAGAATGGCAGAAGCAGAGAGACTCTTAACTCTAACTTATACCATGCGCTATGTGAACACGAACTATGCTGCCTGCTGATAAAAAGGCACCATAAGCATATAATATTTGTCAGTTTTCAGACCGAAAGATAAAGCAAAGAAAAATATAATGTAATGACCAAAAAAATTTTTTTTCTGATTTGATTGATGTATGCATAAAAATATAGCTGTCTATAAATTTATTTACCGTATTTTCCGGCGTATAAGACGACTGGGCGTATAAGACGACCCCCCAACTTTACCAGTTAAAAAATAAAATCTTCTTAAAAGTCGGGGGTCTTCTTATACACCCTATGTCGTCTTATAGGGCCGGTGAATATGTGCCTTTTGGGGGGGGGGGAGTGATCCTGATGAGGACGAGGGGGCGTCTCACAGGAAAGTGAGTATCCCCCATTACCTTATCATAGCGCTGCAGCGTGGGGTCTCTGTGCTGGGAGCGGCGGCTGCTGTGCTGTGCTGTGCTGTGGCGGCTCCTCTTCTGCAGTGTGGGGCCTCTGGTGCTGTGGGGCGGTGGCGGCGGCGTATCTTCATACAGTCGGGGCTCCTCCGGCATCTCAAAGACTGGAAGCCCCGCCGGCAACTCCATGGGTACAATGCGGTCAGGTGGCCTCCGGGAAAATGGCCGCTGCTCAGATTCAGATCTCGTCCCGAGATCTCGGGAGACGAGATCTGAATCTGAGCAGTGGCCATTTTCCCGGAGGCAGCTCAATAGGTGCGATGCGGTGGCCCGGCCGCTGGGGGCTGCGCATGCTCAGATTCAGATCTCAACGAGATCTGAATCTAAGCAGCGGCCATTTTCCCGGAGGCCAGCGCATTGTACCGATGGAGTTGCCGGCGGGGCTTCCAGGCTGAGATGCCGGAGGAGCCCCGACTGCATGAAGATACGCCGCCGCCGCCGCCACCGCCACCGCACCAGAGGCCCCACACTGCAGAAGAGGAGCCGCCACAGCACAGCAGCCGCCGCCGCTCCCAGCACAGAGACCCCACGCTGCAGCGCTATGATAAGGTAATGGGGGATACTCACTTTTCTGTGAGACGCCCCCTCGTCGTCATCAGGATCACTCCCCCCCCCCCACCCACCATATACACCCGGCGTACAAGGCGATTCCCGGCGTACAAGACGACCCCCGACTTTTAAGAAGATTTTCAGGGGTTAAAAAGTCGTCTTGTACGCCGGAAAATATATCAGAAATTAAACTGCATTTGGCCTTCAACTTTGGTTAGGGCCTACTAACGGCTTCTGCCCCTCCCTGGTGTTGCCCTCAACTAAATAAAGCTGAGCTTCAACCTTCTGCTCCAAATTACCATTTTAAAAAATGCAATAGGCTTTTCCGGCCTACTAAAGGTGTCTGTCTGTGTGCCCCTCCCTGGTGTTGCCCTCAACTAAATAAAGCTGAGCTTCAACCTTCTGCTCCAAATTACCATTTTAAAAAATGCAATAGGCTTTTCCGGCCTACTAAAGGTGTCTGTCTGTGTGCCCCTGCCTGGTGTTGCCCTCAACTAAATAAAGCTGAGCTTCAACCTTCTGCTCCAAATTACCATTTTGAAAAATGCAATAGGCTTTTCCGGCCTACTAAAGGTGTCTGTCTGTGTGCCCCTGCCTGGTGTTGTCCTCAAATAAATAAAGCTGAGCTTCAACCTTCCGGCTCTCATTAAGTGGTTTTAAAAAAAAAAATGGTGGTTAGGGCCTACTAACGGCTTCTGCCCCTCCCTGGTGTTGTCCTCAACTAAATAAAGCTGAGCTTCAACCTTCTGCTCCAAATTACCATTTTGAAAAATGCAATAGGCTTTTCCGGCCTACTAAAGGTGTCTGTCTGTGTGCCCCTGCCTGGTGTTGTCCTCAAATAAATAAAGCTGAGCTTCAACCTTCCGGCTCTCATTAAGTGGTTTTAAAAAAAAAAATGGTGGTTAGGGCCTACTAACGGCTTCTGCCCCTCCCTGGTGTTGTCCTCAACTAAATAAAGCTGAGCTTCAACCTTCTGCTCCAAATTACCATTTTAAAAAATGCAATAGGCTTTTCCGGCCTACTAAAGGTGTCTGTCTGTGTGCCCCTGCCTGGTGTTGCCCTCAACTAAATAAAGCTGAGCTTCAACCTTCTGCTCCAAATTACCATTTTAAAAAATGCAATAGGCTTTTCCGGCCTACTAAAGGTGTCTGTCTGTGTGCCCCTGCCTGGTGTTGCCCTCAACTAAATAAAGCTGAGCTTCAACCTTCTGCTCCAAATTACCATTTTAAAAAATGCAATAGGCTTTTCCGGCCTACTAAAGGTGTCTGTCTGTGTGCCCCTGCCTGGTGTTGCCCTCAACTAAATAAAGCTGAGCTTCAACCTTCTGCTCCAAATTACCATTTTAAAAAATGCAATAGGCTTTTCCGGCCTACTAAAGGTGTCTGCCCCTCCCTGGTGTTGTCCTCAACTGAACAAAGCTGAGCTTCCACATTCTGGCTTTCGCCCTATACTATTGCAGCGCCCCAGAGTTCTGGTCGTTGCAGTACTGTGGCTCTGCCGCTAAGGGGAGCCATGGTACGTTCGATGGCACCGAAGGAGTTCCTCCAATCAGGTATCACAGACACCAATATGTTTCACAGCTGGGCCTCCGGGGGGAGCTAAGGGTGCTATTCATTAGGCCACTCCCCACCATAGTGGGTAAACTGGGGGTCAGGCAGAAAGTTAGAGAGAACGCTGACGGGATTGAACGGAGCAACACCCTGTGGCAGGGGGTGTTGTGAAGGGAGAGACTGTAGGGTCTCTGCCAGGGGTGGGATCCTGGCAGAGGCTTGGCATTGAAAGAACGTAACGGGTCCGCGCAGGCTCCTGGAAGCGGCGGGACTCAGGAAAGGACTAGAAGCGAGGCAGATTGTGCTGAGTGAGAAACGAGATCAAGCAGAAGGAGAATACCAGCAGGGGTTGTGCTGAAAGAGGCAGCACCTTGCTGAGGCGCAATACCGGTGGCCGGAGCGCCGAGGGAGTGGATTAGAATACAGCTTCAAGCCATACTCCAAACAGCGGCAGGACAGTCGGTCTCAGGCGGGCTGTCTACCACATATCACCTATGAAGTCTTGGGGGGCAATTGCGGGAGAGGGGCGTCTCTAGGGTCCCGGAAGAACTCCAGGCCTACCTGACAAACGGGTGCCATTCCAACCTGAATACAGGGAAGGGGTGGATTACAGAGGAACATCAAATCGAGTTGTGAGGGAACTTAAGAAACAGACACAACCGTTGTGGGGTCACTTTCCGTGAGCACAGCAGGGAAGGACTACAACACATAGCGCTAGAAGGAAGGCACAGATTTCCACCTGAGAGGAGGGCTCTGGAGGTGCCATTGGACCGGCCGGACTTGCGCAGCCTGGTGAACCGTATTCTGGACTGAGGACTCAGAGATCTCCAGTAAAGAGGTAAAGAGACTGCAAACTGGTGTCCTCGTTATTTACCGCGACTTACACCCCACAACCGCACCGTTACATCGCTACCATTACTACCACCTATTTCACCGGACGTCCCCCACTGACGGACAGGGCCACGGACCGGGTCTAGCCACCGTGACAACCCCCAGAGCAGAGACTCAGAGGCCCGGCTCCGGGTGCCCCTCGGCCCTGCGGCGGTGTGGGGGCGCTCCAACTTGGCGTCACGAACAGGATCTACTTAAGCCTGAAGAATCAGGTCATGTGTGCCTAGAGACTGTGATTTACTGTGCTTGGACTGTACTTTATTGCAAGACTGTGTGCTGTGCCATTTGCCGCCAAAATCCGCCGCCATTGCAGCGCTGAGGAGAGCGCAGGAAGAGAAGAGGGGCGTGGAGTGGGCGTAGCCGAGCTGGAGAGCGCGAACAGTAATGGCCGCCCAGTCTAAATATTTCTGTGCAGTGAGGACGTGTCCGTCAGCAGCAGAGATCCGCCTCCTAATCCTTAATGGGGGGCGGAGGCAGAGAAAACGAAACTGCTCACGCAGGAGAGAGCGGGAAAAAGACCAGGAAGCGACCCACGTGGAGGACGCTATGGCCAGCAGCTCCGAACCCGACAGCGGGGTTGAAGTGGAAGTCTCCCCTGACTACCCGGCTGAGCCCAGCAGCTTGTCCTCCGTGGATAACACCAAATTCCTGAGAGCCGAGATGGAGGATTTATATAACCAGCTCCTCCAACTGCATGTAAGAGTCCAGGCCCCGCATCAGGTGGGACCGGCAGTGGATTCCCGGACATCGGAAGAACCAGCGGGACCTGTCGCAGAAGGTGGAATCGTACCAGTGGGTGAGTCCGCCGATCCTACCCCACTAGCAGAGGGTGTGTTAGTGGGTCCCGTAGCAGCACCACCTCTCCCGGGGACCCATAGACTTCAGCGCCTGTTACCATGGGAGGAAGCCACGGGCATGGAACACCGTATGCGAGCCCCAATCACCCCTACTCCCTTGCCGTGTGAGGTCAGCGCGGAGCGCACGGTGTGCCGCTGGGTGAACCCTGGATCCAATCTCATGGGGTTCCCCGGGGTGGAGACCCAGAAGGGAGAAATGGTACAGGCCCTAAGCTGGGAGGAATACCAGATCCAGCTAGAACAGCGGTGGCGAGAGGAAGAGAAAGCACATCAGGCTAAACGGGAGGCCTACCATCAAAAAGATTTGGCGGTCAAGGACCGGGCCCGTAAGGACCCCACCACTCACCAGGCCCCGCGCAGGCAGGGCATCGTCACTGTCTTTAAACTCCAAGGAGGCTGGGGCTTCATTAAAGAACCGGGGCTATACGCGGAGGTCTTTGTTAACCGACGGGATGTCGAGTCACACCTTAGAGAGGGTCACCCCGATCGAGACCTCTATCCGGGAGACAGTGTTACTTACACCCGGCATTTTGGGGAAAAAGGGTGGTTCGCCCTGAACGTCTACAAGAAAGAGAAACCAGCCCCTGTAGCCAAAGTGCCACCGTGTGACCGACCTGTAACCACCCTGGTCGCCTCCACCTGCCCAACCACAGAACTAGCGATCTGCCGCCCGATCGCCGCAACCACCGTAGTGGCTAAAGAAGTTCCTCTGCGGGCGATCAATGTCCCTGATGTGCCAGCACAGAGAGAAGTGGGAACACAGACCTTGATCGCCGCGCACGACCTGGTCGTGCAACAGACCCGAACCCATGGGGTGTATCTGGCAGCGGGAGTGGACCTGAAACCTGGATTGCAGGGGTCCGCCCGCCAGGAGGCGCCTCATGGAAACTTCTGAAAGAAGAGTCACTTTGTGAAAATGTAAATAGTTACTGTTTGTCTTTTATTCCTTTAAGTTGCTGCTAAACCCGCCCAGGGTTAATGGATCCTTCTGTTGACCCGGGATCCTCTTTGTTTGTTTTCCTTTCCTAAAATTTTTGCACAAGTTTAAAGAACTGCAGAAATCATGGACTGTGCATGATTCGAACTTCCCTTGTAAATAGTTTGCACCTTCTTAAAGGTGCTCCCTACTGGTTTTAGCCAAAGACACTTTGCGAAGATATTTGCCCTATTTGTTTGAGCCAAAGACACTTTGTGAAGATACCTTTCCTACCGGTTCTAGTTAAAGACACTTTGCGAAGATACCATGCCGGAACCTTTGCATGGGCCGGTAGGCTGAGAAGACGAGCTACCTTAGAAAGACTTGGTCTCCTCTTAAAGGGGATGTGAGAAACTGAACTTGAGAGAGATACTGTTGCAGAACAGTAATGCCATAATGATGCCTTGAAAAGAAATGTAACTGTTTTACATGCTAAGTTATATGTGTTGAATTTGTTGAAATGTCTAAATAATGTTTTGCAGAAAGAAAAGATGCAGAGAGCCCGTAGGGGTAGAGATAGAGGTCTGCATAGTTGAAAGTAAGCAAAGTAATAATGAAGGTGAGGATAGAAGGTAAACCCCGCGTCCCCATTGAAAGTTACTTTGTTACTAAGGACAGAGAGTGAACCCGTAGGGGTTAGAGAGTGAGTCCTTAAAGGAGCCGAGTAGAGCTGGCTCAGAGTTCTTTAAACGAAAGGAATGTTATGTCTATACCATGTATAGTAGAGAAAGGCAGTAGGCCCTGGATGAACAGGGCGGTCCTGTAAAAGAAAGGAGAGGCAGTAGGTCTGGTGCCATAGGGACAGGCGGTCCTGCAGGTTCAAAGTAGGAGAATGTGAAGTTACCTTACCCTGTAATGTGATTATAGGAAGGCCTTTGGTAAACTAAGAGTGTATGTTTCCTAAAGGCAATGTTAATTTATTGTTCCAGAATTTGCACTAAGTAGAATACCCGGTTGGGTAACAGGAGTTATGCATAGCCTGTAATTTATAATGTTGACCATGTTTGTAACGTTAAAAGTGTCCTCACCTCCCATAAAGGGAAGCCTGTTCAAGTATACTTATCGTTTTGCACTCAACAAAATTGTATGTCTTTTTGCTAATCTGTATTGTTGTTTTTCTTCCCAGTCCCGGAGTACTGTGTTTAACCAGGGGGGAGTGCAGCGCCCCAGAGTTCTGGTCGTTGCAGTACTGTGGCTCTGCCGCTAAGGGGAGCCATGGTACGTTCGATGGCACCGAAGGAGTTCCTCCAATCAGGTATCACAGACACCAATATGTTTCACAGCTGGGCCTCCGGGGGGAGCTAAGGGTGCTATTCATTAGGCCACTCCCCACCATAGTGGGTAAACTGGGGGTCAGGCAGAAAGTTAGAGAGAACGCTGACGGGATTGAACGGAGCAACACCCTGTGGCAGGGGGTGTTGTGAAGGGAGAGACTGTAGGGTCTCTGCCAGGGGTGGGATCCTGGCAGAGGCTTGGCATTGAAAGAACGTAACGGGTCCGCGCAGGCTCCTGGAAGCGGCGGGACTCAGGAAAGGACTAGAAGCGAGGCAGATTGTGCTGAGTGAGAAACGAGATCAAGCAGAAGGAGAATACCAGCAGGGGTTGTGCTGAAAGAGGCAGCACCTTGCTGAGGCGCAATACCGGTGGCCGGAGCGCCGAGGGAGTGGATTAGAATACAGCTTCAAGCCATACTCCAAACAGCGGCAGGACAGTCGGTCTCAGGCGGGCTGTCTACCACATATCACCTATGAAGTCTTGGGGGGCAATTGCGGGAGAGGGGCGTCTCTAGGGTCCCGGAAGAACTCCAGGCCTACCTGACAAACGGGTGCCATTCCAACCTGAATACAGGGAAGGGGTGGATTACAGAGGAACATCAAATCGAGTTGTGAGGGAACTTAAGAAACAGACACAACCGTTGTGGGGTCACTTTCCGTGAGCACAGCAGGGAAGGACTACAACACATAGCGCTAGAAGGAAGGCACAGATTTCCACCTGAGAGGAGGGCTCTGGAGGTGCCATTGGACCGGCCGGACTTGCGCAGCCTGGTGAACCGTATTCTGGACTGAGGACTCAGAGATCTCCAGTAAAGAGGTAAAGAGACTGCAAACTGGTGTCCTCGTTATTTACCGCGACTTACACCCCACAACCGCACCGTTACATCGCTACCATTACTACCACCTATTTCACCGGACGTCCCCCACTGACGGACAGGGCCACGGACCGGGTCTAGCCACCGTGACAACCCCCAGAGCAGAGACTCAGAGGCCCGGCTCCGGGTGCCCCTCGGCCCTGCGGCGGTGTGGGGGCGCTCCAAAAGTATTGTAGTGATCTGCAGAAAATCATAATAAAAAACATACTCTGACACACAGTAAGGTTTTTAATATTAGACAGTGTAGGACCATCCTGATCAGGGTCACCTTGTTGAAGGTGGGATGGCTTTTATGCTATTTTTGATCAAAAACAGTATTACCAAGAACTCTGTTATTTAAATGCACTTTTGCTTTTTACTTATTTAGTTACATGATAGTTTATGTTCATTTTGCTTCTTGTAGGTTTAGAAAATCATAATCAGTTGTTTTCTGTTAGTGTCTGGTACAAAAAGGTTCATATACTAGTCATAAAAAGAAATGCATGTAGTAACATGGGAACATGTACTGTACATCTTGCTAGAAGTTAAAAATATTTCTTTAAGAAGGGAACTGTAAACAGTACTGTCAACAAACTTTACTGAAATCTACTGTATAGAGCTCTACTTCTTACCCCACTTATCACCCACTTCTTCCTCTGCCCCTGCCTCCTGAACTCACGATATGCTCTTAAAAAAAAAGAGCTCAGCTCCATCTTGTTCAGGCAAGAAAGCTTGCCAGCTCACTGTGGAGTCATGTTATTAGACTCTTTGGAGTGAGGAAGGGGAGGAGGGTTTAGGAGCAGTGAGGAAATAGGGAAACTGAGACACACAAGTCTTTTACCTTTCCCCAGAGTTGGATTCACATCTACACTGCTCAGTACTGCTTAATAATTCCCTCCATGCTGCTACTATTTCTTCTCTGTGTGCTAATAAAGGAATAAAGAACAGGAATATATCCCTGTTTATGGGGGAGATTACAGCAGCTAGTCTCCTTCCACCAGCTTAGAGTCAATTGCAAATGTAACAATGGAGTCCGCAGAGGAAAAACTGGTGAAAATGCAGGATACAAGTCATATAAAGGCCAGGAATACTGTTATCCCAATGTACACTCACAAGAAAGTTTATTCTGAAAAGTTACTTGAAAGTACCGTTGCCCCTCAAGGAACTTTTTCCTTACATTAGTGGGCCGATGCCGATCTGGGAGGTAAACATGCTTTTTCTTTTTACTTTTTAGGCACGTTAGGGTAACTCAAAAGGGTTTTTCCAGTAGTGGACAACTGCTTTAGTGTACAAATGAAAGCTGAGACTAACAATTTGCGGGGTTCCTCCAGTATTGCAAATAATTAGGTAAGATTATCCTGCACTACGGATATAGGGCGCCTATACTTAGCTACCTCTTGTATATCTTTTAAATGTAGTGTTATAACTACTCAGAACATCCCAGGGGTAGGACATTTTCTGCTAAAATGATGGTGTCTGTGTTTGGTTTTCAAAGTCCTGCAGGTCCTGTATGTACGGGTGAGAGGTAGGGTAAATGGATTTTTAATAAGATGAAATGTGGAAGGCATGCGTCACTCAGCCTTCATTACATGCATCCATCACTTGCTAAAAGGCCTCTATGTAAGCTCTTAGGACAGGGTTCTAGGAAATCCTTCATATCAGCAGTTAAATCCTACGTGTGTCTATATTCATCACAGCTTGTACTTAATCCACTCAGGCTAACTGTATGAATTTTAGCTTAACTGAATGACAGTAAATCCTTCATTGAAGGTGAAGGCTGAGCTAATATTGGCACCCAAACTGTACGGAAAACATATGTCTTGATTTCCCACTCATAAATGAATCATCAGTTGAAAGCATGAATTTACGGATCAGTAATAATCAGCCATATACCATATGGAATACAACCTCCCTGACCCTTAGCAAACACGGCATTATCAGAAACAATACTGACACCTCCTCGATCATAAGTATTCAGAGCTGTAAGATATGGTTTTCATGTTCTTTCACGTTAGCTGATATGCCTCTTGCATTTTTTAATAACAGTTAAATACCTGAAAATGTCTGCAAGTGCCAACAGAATAAATTTACAAAGATATGGCAGCGGCGTCTTAATGGACTAACCCCTCTATTCTCATCTATCACAAGGGAGCGCTGCCTCTTTTTGTTTTATTTTATACTATGTGATCCAATAAGCCTGTAGATCTAGAGGCTTGCACCCAAATTGGTGGATTTAGTAATGTTTTGTTTTCCCTTTTATAAGAAAAATAAAATATTTAGGCAGGTGTGGAAAAAAATGCAAAGTTAGAATGTTTTAAAAGTAGGAGTGTTAATAGTTTATTCTGATCAATCAATAAAATGTGAAAATGAATGAACAAAAAAGAAATCTAAATCAAATAAATATTTGGTGCGACCACAAGTTGCCTTCAAAATACCATCAAAGCATCAATTCTTCTAGATAACCTTGTACTCAATTTTTCAAAAATTTTTAATGCAAATTTTCAGCTGCGTTTTACAGTACCAGCAAAGTCTATGAGATGTCAGAAATCTCAAGCACTCTGCTTGGTTTTTTATCCTCAGTATTTTGTGCTTTGCGTGGCTTTCTGCACAATAGAACATGTCACTTCTTTCAGCATTTTTTCAGCGTTCTTCATCCATTGAAAGTAATGGGTGGTGAAAAATGCTGAGAATCCACACCAAAAGATGCAGGTATCAGGTTTTGCAGCGTTTTTTGTGCCAAAACCTGATTAAATAGAATGATATACTTTTTTTTGCACTAAACTTTATCAGCAAGCACAAGAAACAAATGTAGCATGACAAAAACGCAGGAAAAATGCATAAAAACGCAGCAAAACGCAGCAGAAAAACACCAGAAAAAACAAGGAAAACACTGAAAAGCGCCTAGTGTGAACATAAGAAGCCTAAGAAAGCCCCCTTGGCCGAAACGCGCGTTGGGGTGGAGAGACACGACATCGACTCCACACAGTGAGTAAGTACAATCTAGAAACTTCATGCTTATAATTCATAAGTTACTATCAGCAGTATTTTGCCTGCATAGGGTTTATTGCTCTTAAGTCCAGGACTAACATGGGCCATTTGGTGCCTGGTAGTGGTCTATGATAATTGTAGAGACATATCCCCTTTTTCAATTGGCACATGCACTTTAAATATAGCATGAGTTGCACACAGTATAATTTGATAAGAGGAGAGGTTTATTATCTCTAGAACATAGTATTGTACACTAACACATTATACTACATATCTCTATTCAGGGTGTTTAATGCAGTCCTTAGCCATGAGTGTCTCTCACATCGGAGGTCACTAGATGTTTTTAAAAATTTGGTTTTGTATATAAAAATAAATTAAATTTTTTTGATTGCAATTTAAATATGATTCTAGTAGTGCTTATTCTGTTCACTCGATCACCTACAAATAAGGGGGGATTATAGTGTAACGGACGGATCATATATAAGTATCAGGTTTTGCAGTGTTTTTGTGCCAAAACCTGAATAAATAGAATGATATACATACTTTTTTTGCACTAAAGTTTATCAGCAAGCACAAGAAAAAAATGTAGCATGACAAAAACACAGGAAAAACTGCATCAAAACGCAGCAAAACGCAGCAGAACAACACAAGATAAACCAAGCAAAACACTGAAAAACGCCTAGTGTGAACATAGCCTAAGAAAGAACTCAACAGGAATGTTGTTCCAAACATCTTGGAGAAGTAACCACAGATCTTCTATGGATGTAGGCTTGCACAAATATTTTGATTCTGCATGTAACAGACTCAATGTTGTTGAGATCAGGGCTCTATGGAGGCGAAATCAACACTTCCAGGACTCCTTGTTCTCTATACTGAAGATATTTCTTAATGACATTGGCTGTACGTTTGGGGTCATTGTCCTGCTGCGGAACTGGTGCTTTTTTGAAGGCAAAGTTTGGTCACATCAAATGTACATTGGAGTTAGATTTCTCTATTGTTCGTTCACTTGGAATTTTGTGAATTGATAAAAATAAAATATTAACACTTCTATTTTTTTTTTAAACATCCTTACTGTGCAATATTATTTCCACACCTGCATAAATCTTTTGAACAGTACTGTATATATACATGTGTACATACACCTTAACATACTTATTATTGGACTGCTGTGGCACATGCTTCTCATGCCATCCGCCAGTGATTTGTCACCCATATATGTGTTTACAAAAAGTTCACATACATAAATTTTTATAGTATGGTGAGAGATTGTATTGAACACAAATGTCTGGAAATACAATTTTTTCTTCTGCCAAAGGGCCCATCTAATGGGATCATGAATGGAAAGCGCTACAAAGAATTATAAAATAGCACAAAATATAGCCATTAAATTGTGACCGAGACATATTAATGATATAATTGATCTCTTCTTTAGCTGCACAAAGTATATGGCAACTAATGTACTTGTAACATCTACATAGATGAGTTTCCTCTATCATCCTAGAAGTATTGTGTGAAGGGAATGGTATTCACTAGGGTTTGATCTACGGGCTGGACTGATAGTCTCCATATTATAAAATATAGGCAATACTAACTGATGTTTCTGAAATTAAAAAGATCATAAGAATGGATCAATACAACAAAGGATTTGATTTTATCTTAGGGAACACATATACCACCTGCCCCCACACCATGGGCCATCTGTACATCCAAAACCAGACACTAACTATCATAATATAAAATGGCTTTCCTGTACTAGAGAACCCACTGTCATAAGCCCTTTTAACTAGGGTTGAGCGAAACGGGTCGATCATTTTCAAAAGTCGCCGACTTTTGGCTAAGTCGGCGTCTCATGAAACCCGATCCGACCCCTGTGCTTGTCGGCCATGCGGTACGCGACTTTCGCGCCAAAGTCGCGTTTCAATGACGCGAAAAGCGCCATTTCTCAGCCAATGAAGGTGAACGCAGAGTGTGGGCAGCGTGATGACATAGATCCTGGTCCCCACCATCTTAGAGAAGGGCATTGCAGTGATTGGCTTGCTGTCTGCGGCGTCACAGGGGCTATAAAGGGGCGTTCCCGCCGACCGCCATCTTACTGCTGCTGATCTGAGCTTAGGGACAGGTTGCTGCCGCTTCGTCAGAAGCAGGGATAGCGTTAGGCAGGGTCCACTAACCACCAAACCGCTTGTGCTGCAGCGATTTCCACTGTCCAACACCACCTTCGGTGTGCAGGGACTGTGGAAGCTATTTTTTTTTTTTTTTCCCCTCAGCGCTGTAGCTCATTGGGCTGCCCTAGAAGGCTCCGTGATAGCTGTATTGCTGTGTGTACGCCACTGTGGAAACCAACTGCTTTTTTCAAAGCACATATCCTCTTGTTCCTTCCTTTCTGCACAGCTATCTTTTTTGTTTGTCCACACTTTTTATTTAATTTGTGCATCAGTCCACTCCTATTGCTGCCTGCCATACCTGGCTTACATTACTGCAGGGAGATAGTAATTGTAGGACAGTTTTTTTTGTGGGAGATTAAGATTGGCATTTCTGCTACAGTGCCATCCCTGTGTGTGCCATCTCTCACTGAGTGGGCCATAGAAAGCCTATTTATTTTTTCCGTGATTTGTGTTCTAAATTCTACCTCAACACAAAAACACTGCATCAATCAGTGGGAGAAAAATATTGGCCTCAGTCAGGGCTTGTGTGCCACTGCTGTGTGTGCTATCTCTCATTCAGTGGGCTATAGCAAGCCTATTTTTTTTTTTTTTTTTTTTTTTTTAATATTATTTGGTTTCTAAAGTCTCCCTGAAAAAAAAAAAAAACCTAAAAAAACAGTGGGAGAGTAATATTGCCCTTTCAGCTTGTGTGCCAGTCTTGACTCCTGGGTGTGCCACCTCTCTCCCTCTCATTCAGTGGGCCATAGAAAGCCTATTTATTTTTTTTTTTAAATATTATTGGGTTTCTAAAGTCTCCCTTAAAAAACAAAAAATACATAAAAAAACAGTGGGAGAGTAATATTGCCCTTTCAGCTTGTGTGCCAGTCTTGACTCCTGGGTGTGCCACCTCTCTCTCTCATTCAGTGGGCCATAGAAAGGCTATTTTTTTTTTGGTTTTTTTAATATTATTTGGTTTCTAAAGTCTCCCTGAAAAAAAAAAAAAAAACATACAAAAAACAGTGGGAGAGTAATATTGCCCTTTCAGCTTGTGTGCCAGTCTTGACTCCTGGGTGTGCCACCTCTCTCCCTTTCATTCAGTGGGCCATAGAAAGCCTATTTATTTATTTTTTTAAATATTATTGGGTTTCTAAAATCTCCCTTAAAAAACAAAAAATACATAAAAAAACAGTGGGAGAGTAATATTGCCCTTTCAGCTTGTGTGCCAGTCTTGACTCCTGGGTGTGCCACCTCTCTCCCTCTCATTCAGTGGGCCATAGAAAGCCTATTTATTTTTTTTTAAAAAATATTATTGGGTTTCTAAAGTCTCCCTTAAAAAACAAAAAATACATAAAAAAACAGTGGGAGAGTAATATTGCCCTTTCAGCTTGTGTGCCAGTCTTGACTCCTGGGTGTGCCACCTCTCTCCCTTTCATTCAGTGGGCCATAGAAAGCCTATTTATTTATTTTTTTTAAATATTATTGGGTTTCTAAAGTCTCCCTTAAAAAACAAAAAATACATAAAAAAACAGTGGGAGAGTAATATTGCCCTTTCAGCTTGTGTGCCAGTCTTGACTCCTGGGTGTGCCACCTCTCTCTCTCATTCAGTGGGCCATAGAAAGGCTATTTTTTTTTTGGTTTTTTTAATATTATTTGGTTTCTAAAGTCTCCCTGAAAAAAAAAAAAAAACATACAAAAAACAGTGGGAGAGTAATATTGCCCTTTCAGCTTGTGTGCCAGTCTTGACTTCTGGGTGTGCCACCTCTCTCCCTTTCATTCAGTGGGCCATAGAAAGCCTATTTTTTTTTTTTTTTTTTTAAATTATTGGGTTTCTAAAGTCTCCCTTAAAAAACAAAAAATACATAAAAAAACAGTGGGAGAGTAATATTGCCCTTTCAGCTTGTGTGCCAGTCTTGACTCCTGGGTGTGCCACCTCTCTCTCTCATTCAGTGGGCCATAGAAAGGCTATTTTTTTTTTGGTTTTTTTAATATTATTTGGTTTCTAAAGTCTCCCTGAAAAAAAAAAAAAAAAACATACAAAAAACAGTGGGAGAGTAATATTGCCCTTTCAGCTTGTGTGCCAGTCTTGACTCCTGGGTGTGCCACCTCTCTCCCTCTCATTCAGTGGGCCATAGAAAGCCTATTTATTTTTTTAAAAAAAATATTATTGGGTTTCTAAAGTCTCCCTTAAAAAACAAAAAATACATAAAAAAACAGTGGGAGAGTAATATTGCCCTTTCAGCTTGTGTGCCAGTCTTGACTCCTGGGTGTGCCACCTCTCTCCCTTTCATTCAGTGGGCCATAGAAAGCCTATTTTTTTTTTTTTTTTTTAATTATTGGGTTTCTAAAGTCTCCCTTAAAAAACAAAAAATACATAAAAAAACAGTGGGAGAGTAATATTGCCCTTTCAGCTTGTGTGCCAGTCTTGACTCCTGGGTGTGCCACCTCTCTCTCTCATTCAGTGGGCCATAGAAAGGCTATTTTTTTTTTGGTTTTTTTAATATTATTTGGTTTCTAAAGTCTCCCTGAAAAAAAAAAAAAAAAACATACAAAAAACAGTGGGAGAGTAATATTGCCCTTTCAGCTTGTGTGCCAGTCTTGACTCCTGGGTGTGCCACCTCTCTCTCATTCAGTGGGCCATAGAAAGCATTTTTTTTTTTTTTTCCTTGATTTGTGTTCTAAAATCTACCTCAACACAAAAACACTACATCAATCAGTGGGAGAAAAAATATTGGCCTCAGTCAGGGCTTGTGTGCCACTGCTGTGTGTGCTATCTCTCATTCAGTGGGCTATAGAAAGCCTATTTTTTTTTTTTTTTTTTTAATATTATTTGGTTTCTAAAGTCTCCCTGAAATAAAAAAAAAACTTAAAAAAACAGTGGGAGAGTAATATTGCCCTTTCAGCTTGTGCGCCAGTCTTGACTCCTGGGTGTGCCACCTCTCTCTCTCTAATTGTGGGCCATAGAAAGCCTTTTTTTTTTTTTTTTTTTAATATTATTTGGTTTCTAAAGTCTCCCTGAGAAAAAAAAAAAAAAAAATTAGGTGGGAGATTAATATTGACATTAATGCTTGAGTGACAGTCCTGCGTGTGTGTCATCTCTGTGATTTTGTGCCACAGAAAACAGAGTGTGTAACATTGTGCCTGATTTTCCTTGTGGTCTCACCAACCTGTTAAGGGATATTGAAATCATACTGAAGTTATAGCTCACCGTGTAAGTTGTTTGACAGCAACAAATAAAGTTACTTTGGTTAAGATTTTAAAACAATGAGGAAGTCTGGTGCAAGAGGTCGTCGTGGGCGTTCATTGTCAGCTGGTAATGATGGTAGTGGTAGTGGAGCATCAGGTGGTCGTGGGGATAAAAATATTCCACCTAAGTCTGGAGCTGTGGAGCCAGTTTCGTCGTCAGGCTACACAAGGCCTCGAACGCTCTCTTTTCTGGGAGTAGGAAAACCGCTTTTAAAGGCGGAGCAGCAACAGCAAGTTTTGGCTTACATTGCAGACTCAGCCTCTAGCTCTTTTGCCTCCTCTTCCGAAACTGGTAAATGTAAAAGCAGCGCGTCGCTTGTGGATGTTCACGGTCAGGGAAAAGTCGCTTCCTTGTCCTCCTCAGCAAAAACTACAACAAGAGAGAAGGATGCAGCAGGCGACACAACGGGTCACTCCATGGAGCTCTTTACACATACCGTCCCTGGCTTAGAAAGTGAAACATTTAACAGGCCATGCCCATTACAAGTATATTCTGACATGGAGTGCACTGATGCACAGCCACAGCCAGAGTACTATGCTGCTCCTTTGACTCAGACCACCACATTGCCCTCTCAGGGTACAGATCCACAATCAGACCCTGATGAGACTATGTTGCCCCGCCACGAACGCTATACCACCGACCGACACAGTGACACAGACGAAGTTGCACACGAGCTCGAAGAGGAGGTAATAGATGACCCAGTTATTGACCCCGATTGGCAGCCATTGGGGGAACAGGGTGCAGGCGGCAGTAGTTCAGAAGCGGAGGTGGAGGAGGGGCCGCAGCAGGCATCAACATCGCAACAGGTTCCATCTGCCGGGCCCGTATCTGGCCCAAAACGCGTGTCAAAGCCAAAACCTGTTGGAGCACAGCGTTGCCATCCGGTTAAAGCTCAGTCTGCAATCCCTGAAAAGGGATCCGAGTCTAGGAAGAGTGCAGTCTGGCATTTTTTTAAACAACATCCAACTGATCAGCGCAAAGTCATCTGTCAAAAAAGTTCAACTAGCTTAAGCAGAGGTCAGAATCTGAAAAGTCTAAATACTAGTTGCATGCATAGACACTTAACCACCATGCATTTTCAAGCCTGGACTAACTACCAAACGTCCCTCAAGGTTGTAGCACCCTCGGCCAATGAAGCTAGTCAGCAACGCAACATCCCTTCCGTCACTGTAAGGCCACCATTTTCCGCACCACCGGCAGTATCTGTGCAGGTTTCTTTGCCAGCCAAAAGCAGTCAGGGTCAGGGAATCACCAGTTTTGTAGGAGGAAATATTGCATCTAGGGCACCGGCGGAAACAATACCGTCTCCAACCGTCTCTCAGTCTGCCATGTACACCGGCACACCCGAAAGTTCCACGATCTCCAGCTCTCCAGTCCAGCTCACCCTACATGAGACTCTGGTTAGAAAAAGGAAGTACTTATCCTCGCATCCGCGTACACAGTGTTTTAACGCCCACATAGCTAGACTAATCTCGTTAGAGATGATGCCCTACCGGTTAGTTGAAAGCGAAGCTTTCAAAGCCCTGATGGAGTACGCTGAACCACGATACGAGCTACCCAGTCGACACTTTTTTTCCAGAAAAGCCATCCCAGCCCTGCACCAGCATGTTAAACAGCGCATCGTCCATGCACTCAGGCAATCTGTGAGTACAAAGGTGCACCTGACTACAGATGCATGGACCAGTAGGCATGGCCAGGGACGTTATGTGTCCATCACGGCACACTGGGTGAATGTGGTGGATGCAGGGTCCACAGGCGACATCAATTTAGGGACAGTTGTGCCTAGCCCACGGTCTAGGAAACAGTTGGCTGTAGGCGTTCGCACCCCCTCCTCCTCCTCCTCCTCGTCCTCCTGCAGAAGCTACAGCTCTTCCACAGAACGCAGTCTGCCAACCACTCCATCGGCAGATGACACTGTTGCACACCAGTTGTCCCATTATGGGCCAGCTACTGCCAAGCGTCAGCAGGCTGTATTGGCTATGAAGTGCTTGGGCGACAACAGACACACCGCGGAAGTTCTGTCCGAGTTCTTGCAACAAGAAACACAGTCGTGGCTGGGCACAGTAGATCTTGAGGCAGGCAAGGTAGTGAGTGATAACGGAAGGAATTTCATGGCTGCCATCTCCCTTTCCCAACTGAAACACATTCCTTGCCTGGCTCACACCTTAAACCTGGTGGTGCAGTGCTTATTGAAAACTTATCCTGGGTTCTCCGACCTGCTCCTCAAAGTGCGTGCACTTTGCTCACATATCCGACGTTCGCCTGTACACGCCAGCCGTATGCAGACCTATCAGCGGTCTTTGAACCTTCCCCAGCATCGCCTAATCATAGACGTTGCAACAAGGTGGAACTCAACACTGCACATGCTTCAGAGACTGTGCGAACAGAGGCGTGCTGTTATTTATTTGTGGGAGGATACACGGGCAGGCAGTAGGATGGCAGACATGGAGTTGTCAGGTGTGCAGTGGTCTAAGATACAAGACATGTGTCAAGTCCTTCAGTGTTTTGAGGAATGCACACGGCTGGTTAGTGCAGACAACGCCGTAATAAGCATGAGCATCCCCCTAATGCGTCTGCTGATGCAAAGTTTGACGCACATAAAGGAGCAGGCGTCTGCACCAGAGGAAGAGGAAAGCCTTGATGACAGTCAGCCATTGTCTGGTCAGGGCAGTGTACAGGACGAGGTAGCGGGCGAAGAGGAGGTGGAGGACGAGGAGGATGATGGGGATGAGTATATTTTTAATGCCGAACCTTTCCCGGGGGCACAGGAAATTGGTTGCGTGTCACGGCCGGGTTCTGGTTTTTTGAGGGACACAAGTGACGTAGATTTGCCTGCAACTGCCCCTCACCCAATCACAACCGGAGATTTGACAACTGGAACTTTGGCCCACATGGCGGATTATGCCTTACGTATCCTAAAAAGGGACACACGCATTACGAAAATGATGAACGATGACGATTACTGGTTGGCCTGCCTCCTTGATCCACGCTATAAAGGCAAATTGCAAAATATTATGCCACATGAGAACTTGGAACTAATATTAGCAACCAAACAATCAACTCTTGTTGACCGTTTGCTTCAGGCATTCCCAGCACACAGCGCACGTGATCGTTCTCACACGAGCTCCAGGGGGCAGCAGACTAGGAGTGTTAGGGGTGCACACATCAGAAGTGGCGTTGGACAGAGGGGTTTTCTGACCAGGTTGTGGAGTGATTTTGCTATGACCGCAGACAGGACAGGTACTGCTGCATCAATTGAAAGTGACAGGAGACAACATTTGTCCAGTATGGTTACTAACTATTTTTCATCCCTTATCGATGTTCTCCCTCAACCGTCATTCCCATTTGATTACTGGGCCTCCAAATTAGACACCTGGCCAGAATTGGCAGAATATGCATTGCAGGAGCTTGCTTGCCCGGCAGCAAGTGTCCTATCAGAAAGAGTATTCAGTGCTGCAGGTTCAATATTAACCGAAAAAAGGACTCGTCTGGCTACCCAAAATGTTGACGATCTAACATTCATTAAAATGAACCACAACTGGATTTCGAAATCTTTTGCCCCACCTTGCCCGGCCGACACCTAGCTTTCCTATGAAAAGCTCTTGCCTGTGAATTACTTTTCTAATGTCTAATTTGCTGCAGCTGATTGTACAGCATACGACATGTTTACACCTCCCTAAATGGCAAAACTCCCCACACGGGGCCGTGGTATCGCGACTTGGCGCAAGCACCCGTGAGACTGCTGTTTGTCTGAAGAGGTGGGTGTGCTCGCTTTTGGTTGACGGCATTGCTACTGGGTCCCTCATAGTACAATGTAGTGTCTCTGGCGGTGGTGGTGCGCACCCAACGTCAGACACACCGTTGTAACATGAGGGGCCCTGGGGCGGTCCCGCCGGCCTCAAGAGAGTTCCCCCCTACCCCAGCTCAAAATGTGCTCTACCACGTCCAAAATTATGTCGCACAGCTCCACCAATCTTTAGTCTATTCGCTGACATCATTCAATGTCTGGCACTGACAATACAAATTTGTAGACATCTATGATGCAACTTAAAGTAGTCTGTGTCTGTGTCCTATATTGGCACCATTAAATAGTTACTGCCAAATTACTATGTCAGAAACTCAGTAGATGAGCCCACCCCTGTACCTAAGTATGCCACCTTTTTTTTTGTTTTGGTTGTTTTGCGAGACATTAACATCTATTTATATTTTGGGAGTACTGGGACAGACACTCCTTGCACTACTCCTCCACTCACCACCAAGCTGCCTGTGTATCCATGTAACCGCTGTAAAGCTGCCATGAGCCTATTGTTTGTTATTTTAGGCCTTTGATAGCCTGTCTGCGGTCCCTACTTTAAATACTCCTCCACTGACCACCAAGCTGCCTGCCCGTGTATCCATGTAACCGCTGTAAAACTGCCATAAGCCTATTGTTTGTTATTTTAGGCCTTTGATAGCCTGTCTGCGGTCCCTACTTTAAATACTCCTCCACTGACCACCAAGCTGCCTGCCCGTGTATCCATGTAACCGCTGTAAAACTGCCATGAGCCTATTGTTTGTTATTTTAGGCCTTTGATAGCCTGTCTGCGGTCCCTACTTTAAATACTCCTCCACTCACCACCACCAAGCTGCCTGCCCGTGTATCCATGTAACCGCTGTAAAACTGCCATAAGCCTATTGTTTGTTATTTTAGGCCTTTGATAGCCTGTCTGCGGTCCCTACTTTAAATACTCCTCCACTGACCACCAAGCTGCCTGCCCGTGTATCCATGTAACCGCTGTAAAACTGCCATGAGCCTATTGTTTGTTATTTTAGGCCTTTGATAGCCTGTCTGCGGTCCCTACTTTAAATACTCCTCCACTGACCACCAAGCTGCCTGCCCGTGTATCCATGTAACCGCTGTAAAACTGCCATAAGCCTATTGTTTGTTATTTTAGGCCTTTGATAGCCTGTCTGCGGTCCCTACTTTAAATACTCCTCCACTGACCACCAAGCTGCCTGCCCGTGTATCCATGTAACCGCTGTAAAGCTGCCATGAGCGTATTGTTTGTTATTTTAGGCCTTTGATAGCCTGTCTGCGGTCCCTACTTTAAATACTCCTCCACTCACCACCACCAAGCTGCCTGCCCGTGTATCCATGTAACCGCTGTAAAACTGCCATGAGCCTATTGTTTGTTATTTTAGGCCTTTGATAGCCTGTCTGCGGTCCCTACTTTAAATACTCCTCCACTGACCACCAAGCTGCCTGCCCGTGTATCCATGTAACCGCTGTAAAACTGCCATGAGCCTATTGTTTGTTATGTTAGGCCTTTGATAGCCTGTCTGCGGTCCCTACTTTAAATACTCCTCCACTCACCACCAAGCTGCCTGCCCGTCTATCCATGTAACCGCTGTAAAACTGCAATGAGCCTATTGTTTGTTATTTTAGGCCTTTGATAGCCTGTCTGCGGCCCCTACTTGCAATACTCCTCCACTGACCACAATGCTGCCTGGAGTGCCTGCCTGTGTATCCATGTAACCGATGTAAAACTGCCATGACTGCCTACTGTTTGTTATTTTAGGCCTTTGATAGCCTGTCTGCAGCCCCTACTTGCAATACTCCTCCACTGACCACACCAATGCTGCCCGTGTACCCCTGGAACCTATTTAAAAGTTCATAGAGCCTAGTTATATATTTTATTTACTATTAATAAGGCCATGATGGACTACGCTGTACCACGCTACGAGCTAACCAGTCGACACTTCTTTTGCGAGAAAAGCCATCCCAACCCTCCACCAGCATGTAGAAGACCGCATTGTCCATGCACTCTGGCAATCTGTGAGTACAAAGGTGCACCTGACAACAGACGCATGGACCTGTAGGCATGGCCACGGAAGATTACGTGTCCATTACGGCGCAATGGGTTAATGTGGTGGATGCATGGTCCACAGGGGACAGCCTACTAAGTCTGTCTGCAGTCCCTAATTCAAATTGTCCTCCACTGTCTAAATCGGAGCTTCCACCTTCTGGCTTTCGGCCTATAGTATCAGAAATTAAACTGCATTTGGCCTTCAACTTTGGTTAGGGCCTACTAACGGCTTCTGCCCCTCCCTGGTGTTGCCCTCAACTAAATAAAGCTGAGCTTCAACCTTCTGCTCCAAATTACCATTTTAAAAAATGCAATAGGCTTTTCCGGCCTACTAAAGGTGTCTGTCTGTGTGCCCCTGCCTGGTGTTGTCCTCAACTAAATAAAGCTGAGCTTCAACCTTCTGCTCCAAATTACCATTTTAAAAAATGCAATAGGCTTTTCCGGCCTACTAAAGGTGTCTGTCTGTGTGCCCCTGCCTGGTGTTGTCCTCAACTAAATAAAGCTGAGCTTCAACCTTCTGCTCCAAATTACCATTTTAAAAAATGCAATAGGCTTTTCCGGCCTACTAAAGGTGTCTGTCTGTGTGCCCCTCCCTGGTGTTGCCCTCAACTAAATAAAGCTGAGCTTCAACCTTCTGCTCCAAATTACCATTTTAAAAAATGCAATAGGCTTTTCCGGCCTACTAAAGGTGTCTGTCTGTGTGCCCCTGCCTGGTGTTGCCCTCAACTAAATAAAGCTGAGCTTCAACCTTCTGCTCCAAATTACCATTTTGAAAAATGCAATAGGCTTTTCCGGCCTACTAAAGGTGTCTGTCTGTGTGCCCCTGCCTGGTGTTGTCCTCAAATAAATAAAGCTGAGCTTCAACCTTCCGGCTCTCATTAAGTGGTTTTAAAAAAAAAAATGGTGGTTAGGGCCTACTAACGGCTTCTGCCCCTCCCTGGTGTTGCCCTCAACTAAATAAAGCTGAGCTTCAACCTTCTGCTCCAAATTACCATTTTAAAAAATGCAATAGGCTTTTCCGGCCTACTAAAGGTGTCTGTCTGTGTGCCCCTGCCTGGTGTTGCCCTCAACTAAATAAAGCTGAGCTTCAACCTTCTGCTCCAAATTACCATTTTAAAAAATGCAATAGGCTTTTCCGGCCTACTAAAGGTGTCTGTCTGTGTGCCCCTGCCTGGTGTTGCCCTCAACTAAATAAAGCTGAGCTTCAACCTTCTGCTCCAAATTACCATTTTAAAAAATGCAATAGGCTTTTCCGGCCTACTAAAGGTGTCTGTCTGTGTGCCCCTGCCTGGTGTTGCCCTCAACTAAATAAAGCTGAGCTTCAACCTTCTGCTCCAAATTACCATTTTAAAAAATGCAATAGGCTTTTCCGGCCTACTAAAGGTGTCTGCCCCTCCCTGGTGTTGTCCTCAACTGAACAAAGCTGAGCTTCCACATTCTGGCTTTCGCCCTATACTATTGCAGCGCCCCAGAGTTCTGGTCGTTGCAGTACTGTGGCTCTGCCGCTAAGGGGAGCCATGGTACGTTCGATGGCACCGAAGGAGTTCCTCCAATCAGGTATCACAGACACCAATATGTTTCACAGCTGGGCCTCCGGGGGGAGCTAAGGGTGCTATTCATTAGGCCACTCCCCACCATAGTGGGTAAACTGGGGGTCAGGCAGAAAGTTAGAGAGAACGCTGACGGGATTGAACGGAGCAACACCCTGTGGCAGGGGGTGTTGTGAAGGGAGAGACTGTAGGGTCTCTGCCAGGGGTGGGATCCTGGCTGAGGCTTGGCATTGAAAGAACGTAACGGGTCCGCGCAGGCTCCTGGAAGCGGCGGGACTCAAGGAAAGGACTAGAAGCGAGACAGATTGTGCTGAGTGAGAAACGAGATCAAGCAGAAGGAGAATACCAGCAGGGGTTGTGCTGAAAGAGGCAGCACCTTGCTGAGGCGCAATACCGGTGGCCGGAACGCCGAGGGAGTGGATTAGAATACAGCTTCAAGCCATACTCCAAACAGCGGCAGGACAGTCGGTCTCAGGCTGGCTGTCTACCACATATCACCTATGAAGTCTTGGGGGGCAATTGCGGGAGAGGGGCGTCTCTAGGGTCCCGGAAGAACTCCAGGCCTACCTGACAAACGGGTGCCATTCCAACCTGAATACAGGGAAGGGGTGGATTACAGAGGAACATCAAATCGAGTTGTGAGGGAACTTAAGAAACAGACACAACCGTTGTGGGGTCACTTTCCGTGAGCACAGCAGGGAAGGACTACAACACATAGCGCTAGAAGGAAGGCACAGATTTCCACCTGAGAGGAGGGCTCTGGAGGTGCCATTGGACCGGCCAGACTTGCGCAGCCTGGTGAACCGTATTCTGGACTGAGGACTCAGAGATCTCCAGTAAAGAGGTAAAGAGACTGCAAACTGGTGTCCTCGTTATTTACCGCGACTTACACCCCACAACCGCACCGTTACATCGCTACCATTACTACCACCTATTTCACCGGACGTCCCCCACTGACGGACAGGGCCACGGACCGGGTCTAGCCACCGTGACAACCCCCAGAGCAGAGACTCAGAGGCCCGGCTCCGGGTGCCCCTCGGCCCTGCGGCGGTGTGGGGGCGCTCCAACTATCAGATATTAAACTGCATTTGGCCTACTAGTGTGGTTAGGCCCTTGAAACAGTGTCTGCTGCTCTTGGGTTTGCTACTCCACTGAACAAAGCAATGCCGCCTGTTTAGTCCTGTTACCAATTTTGAACTGCATGTAGCCTACTTTATTCTTTGGCCCTATATCTGTTTCCTCCTCATCCTGCCCATTGCCCAGCCACTGCTAAATGAGTCTGCTGGTACATTGACCTAGACCACTACATTCCCCTTGTACTCTACACAGCCAGAATCTGTCCCTGCTGAAAGTAAGGTTCCCCTTCCCGCATGTTATACCACCTTACACAGGGACAAAGAGGAAGGTGCAGATGAAAGTGCAGGTTCCTTCATCAGGTGGGGGGGCATACTCGTTGGCGACGTCACTGGCACAGGGCCCCTCAGAGTACGCAAAAGTGTCGCTGCTGGTGGGAGGCGCCCCCGCCATGCAAACACACCGCCGTACTTTGAGGGGCCCTGTGCCAGTGGCAATGCGAACGAGTGGGCCCCCCCCTGCTTGCTCAGGATCACAGCACTTGCAACTTTTAAATACTTACCTTTCCCTGCAACACCGCCGTGACGTAGTCCGCATTTCCTGGGCCCACGAAAAACTTGAGCCAGCCCTACTCCCCCCACAACTTTCCCCCAATTCCCTATGCCCAACTATTATTATACAGTTAATTAAGATTGGCAAGCTTCAGAAACAAGAATGGATGTTTTTGGCATTAAAATGGGCACTGTAGGTGTTTTCCTGGCCTCCACTCACTGCCGACTATGCTTTCCCATTGACTTGCATTGGGTTTCGTGTTTCGGTCGATCCCCGACTTTTAGCGATAATCGGCCGACTGCACTCGACTCGACTCTGGACAAAATCGGGTTTCCCAAAACCCTACTCGATCTTAAAAAAATGAAAGTCGCTCAACCCTACTTTTAACCCCTTCATGACCATGGGATTTTCCGTTTTTCCATGTTCATTTTTCACTCCCCTCCTTCCCAGAGCAATAACAACAGAACAACATCATTGTTTTTACCATGACGTGTACTAGAAAATGGGAAAAAAATTCCAAGTGCGGTGAAATTGCAAAAAAAGTGCAATCCCATGCGTGTTTTTTGTTTGGCTTTTTTGCTAGTCACTAAATGCTAAAATTGCCATCATGATTCTCCAGGTCAGTATGAGTTCATAGACACCAAACATGTCTAGGTTATTTTTTATCTAAGTGGTGAAAAAAAATTCCAAACTTTGTTAAAAAAAAAAATAATAATTGTGCCATTTTTCGATACCGGAAGCGTCTCCATTTTTCATGATAAGGAGTCAGGTGAGGGCTTATTTTTTGCGTGCCGAGCTGACATTTTTAGTGAAGCTAGAAGCTGGGCATAGCCTGATCGGCTCTGCTACATAGCAGCGATCATCAGATCGCTCCTATGTAGCTTAATTACAGGCTTGCTATGAGCGCCGACCACAGGGTGGCGCTCACAGCAAACCGGCATCAGTAACCATAGAGGTCAAGGACCTCTATGGTTATTATCCTGACGCATCGCTGACCCCCGATCATATGACTGGGGTCGGCGATGCTCGCATTTCCGGCCGCGAGGCCGGAAGCGGTAGTTAAATGCCGCTGTCAGCGTTTGACAGCGGCATTTGACTATTTAATAGCGACGGGTGGATCGCAGTTCCACTCGCCGTTATTGCGCGCACATGTCAGCTGTTCAAAACAGCTGACATGTCGCGGCTTTGATGTGGGCTCACCACCGGAGCCCACATCAAAGCAGGGGATCTGACCTCGGACGTACTATCCCGTCCAAGGTCAGAAAAGGGTTAAAGAATATGGTGTTAAATTATAGGGTCCCCTGTTAAGGATCCTTATTTCTTGGCCAGGATGAACAGCAGATATGAAAAGTGGCGCTCACTCTGATCTTTCCGCATTACACAGATAATCCTTTAGTACAAATGATACAGGAAAGATATCTTGGTACCGTGTTAGCCAGCCTGATGAAGAGGCCTGAGTAGTCTCGAAAGCTTACAATTTGTTACCATCTTTTAAGTTAGCCATTAAAAGGTATCAACCACTGAGAATTCTCAATTCTAAATATTTTTTAATACAAATGGGCATTCTATACTACCCAATTTCTCCTGTGGCATTGCTGTGGTGAAACTGAACAGTTATGGTGCCCATACATCTTAGGTAGCTGGATCAGCTAGTTCTGCCTTCACCTATCACTCACTCACCCATACAAGCCAAATATTCTTGTGCTGCCAATGGTGAGAGAAAGCAACTTCTAAAGAACTCCGACACCAACTTACTTGACACAAGAACAACAAAGCAAAAAAAAATCTTGTTCTCCAACAACATGACCTCTCTAGGTAAAGCCAGAGGACCCAATACACTTTATATTTTTGACCAGTCCCACAGGTTTGGTAGACTTTCATATAATATGCTTGTTGATCTTTATCACCACGTTTCCTTATATATGAATGATCGGGTGACACTTTATGATCAGCCATTTGTCAAGGAACTCTTTTAAAAAAATAAGGATTTTCCAAAGATGAATACTCCTTTAAGGCACAAGAAGAACATAAAGTCCAGGATCGGATCCAATTAGGACATACACAATGATATACATGCACTGAAACAAGACATGACAGGCCCTTGTCTGACAACTTTAGGAGTGACAAGTTTGTAGCTTCACTACTATGTATCATCCATCATGTTCAATAAAATAAGAGGAAATACAGGAAATCTATTGCATCAATCCTGCTACTATTACTTTTTACTATTTATCATTATTGAAACGCCCCACTGCACTAACTACCATCCATACATACTTCGATGAGATGCTCCGGGCTTGATCTCAATGGCCGTCCTGCTCCACGTTTCCTTCTCTACCTGAGACATGCGGTCACGTGTTAGCTGGTAGGATTCATCAGTGGCACATACGGTGATCTTGTCCTGTATAGTGCCGATGCAACTCAACTGCTTCTCTCCATTCCTAGAACAGATATTAGAACTATTAAGTATCCTTATAATATAAATCAAATTAAAAACAGTAGACGTACATTGAAATTAAAACAAATGGTCATGAACGTTATAGTTATATATAGATATAGTTATTTAACGCAAACAATGCAAAGTGCTGTCCAGTGAATCAATATACAATAACAATTGGGACCTGAGGCTCGAAAAGAAAAGACTAGAGCAATATTGGCAATAATTAAATATGTTGGGCCAAAGGTTTGAGTTTCATGGCTGCAATGCTATTGAGTATATACAGTGCTCAGCATAAATGAGCACAAACTTTTTGAAAGATGAGATTTTAATCAACATCTCACTGAACACAATAGTTTCATAGTTTCATAGTATACTTTTTTTTAGCATATGAAAGTAAGGTTAATATAACTTTCATTACAAAATCTACAGTTTTGCTCAAATTAGTTGATGCAAAAATGAATACACCCCCATCAAAACAACTATTTTAAGTATTTAGTAAGATCATCTAAATCTGAATGTGTTTTTCTAAATTCATGGTGCTTACAGTGAAACGTGGTGATGGCAGTGTTGAGGAGCTACATTTCATTAATGGAATCATGAATTCAGAGATGTACTGTTCTGTATTGAAAGAAAAAATGCTACCATGACTCAGTGCCCTTTGTAGATGTGCATTTTTTCTAAACGCATGATTCCTACAGTGAAACATGGTGGTGGCCATGTCCGTATGTGCTGCATGAGTGTTACTGGTGTTAGTAAGATATGTTTCATTGATGGAATCATGAAATTACACATGTCCTGCTCTATGTTAAAAATAATGATGGTACGATCACTCTGTGTCCTTAGTAGACATGCACTTTTCCAACATGACAATGATGTTGCATTTCTGATGAAGAACAGATGAAAGTGATTCAGTGGCCAAGTATGTCTCCTGATCTGAACCAATCCGATCCGAAACACCTAAGGGAAATTCTAAAGAGACAAGTTGAACATCACTGTCCATGCAACATCCAGGCTCTAAAGGAGTTCTTGAAGAATGGATGTTGCAATATGTCACCAGCTTATACATTCCTAAAAGACTTGATGTTGTCCTTGAAAATCATGGACATCATGCGAAAAACTAGATGTAGTAGTTTTTGATGTGGTGTGTATTTATTTTTGCATCAACTAATTTAAGTACAACTGAAGTTTCTGTAATTAGAGTTATATTAACCTTACTTTCATGTTATGGGTTAAAAATGTTCTATGCTCTATGGACACTGAGTATTGTGAAAAATGTTGGAAATTGTTGCTGTTTTCAGTGAGATATTGATTAACCCCTTTTTGCCATCGGACGGAATTGTACGTCTGATGGCAGTACCCCCGCATGTACCCCCTGACATGTCCCGGATTTGACGTGGGCTCGGCGCTGGAGCCCACATCAATTCCGGGACATGTCAGTTGTTTTAAACAACTGCAATAGGAACGGTTGAATCGTGATCCACCCACACCTATTAACTATTTAAATGCTGCTGTCAAACTCTGACAGCGTCATTTAACAAGCGCTTCCGACCATACTGCCGGAAATGCGTGCACTGGTGACCCCCGGTCACGTGATCGGGGGTCATTGTTGCATCGGCATGACAAGCAGAGGTTTCCTTGAGACCTCTATGGTTGTTTATCGGATTGCTGTGTGCGCCACCCTGTGGCGATCTGAGCATCGCCTCTATGTAGCAGAGCCCATCAAGTTGTGCCAGCTTCTAGCCTCCCATGGAGGCTATTGAAGCATGGAAAAAATAAAAAATAAATATTTAAAAAAATATGAAAAAAATAAAGAAAATATAAAAGTTCAAATCACCCCTCCTTTCGCCCCATTCAAAATAAAAAAATAAAAGAAAAATCAAACCTACACAATCACTTATTTGGTATCGCCGCATTCAGAATCGCCGACCTATCAATAAAAAAAGGATTAACCTGATCGCTACACGACGTAGCGATAACAAAAATTCAAAACGCCAGAATTACATTTTTTGGTTGCCGCGACATTGCATTAAAATGCAATAACGGGCGATTAAAAGAAAATATCTGCATCAAAATGGCATCATTAAAAACGACAGCTCGCACGCAAAAAATAAGCCCTCACCCAACCAGAGATCACGAAAAATGGAGACGCTATGGGTATCAAAAAATTGTGCAATTTTTTTTAAGCAAAGTTTGGATTTTTTTTCACCACTTAGAAAAAAAAGATCCTAGACATGTTTGGTGTCTATGAACAAACAATGACCTGGAGAATCATAATGGCCGGTCAGTTTTAGCATTTAGTGAACCTAGCAAAAAAGCCAAACAAAAAACAAGTGTGGGATTGCACTTTTTTTGCAATTTCACCGCACTTGGAATTTTTTTCCCGTTTTCTAGTACATGACATGGTAAAACCAGTGTTGTCATTCAAAAATACAACTCGGCCTGCAATAAATAAGCCCTCACATGGCCATATTGACAGAAAAATAAAAAAGTTATGGCTCTGGGAAGGAGGGGAGCAAAAACGAAAAGGCAAAACCGAAAACAGCTCAAGGGGTTAAGGGGTTAAAATCTTCCTTTTCAAAGGGGTGTAATCATTTATGCCAAGCACTTAGTATTGCATCTTCATAAAATCCATGACAACCCAAAACAATCTGGATCGTCCCATTACTCAAGAACATCATTGCATAATAATGTCACCAGGATGACAGTGCTGCTTGGACTGCAGAAATGTACCCTGGAACTTCAATGCAGAACCTATAACAGGTCCCCAAATTCCTTGTACCATTTATTTTACTAATAAAACAGTGCATGGTGAGACCTTTGTATCAATTTCTATAAGGTCTCAAAGGACAAACGGAAAGAGGAGTCATCCATGGGATAACCATTTTAAGGGCTCCTACTCACTTGCGAGAGACTCGGATGAGTCTTGCACGGCATTACCCCGGCACTGCACCTGGCACAGAGGAGCGGAGCGTGCGGCTGCATGTATCTCTATGCGGCCGCACGCTCCCGTCTGAGTGCAGAGCCAGGTTTTAAACATGCGAGACTCATCCGAGTTGCTTGCAAGTGAGTAGGAGCCCTTAGGCGTATTTCAGGACTTGAAAGTTATCCCCTATCGATAACTTAATGTTCACTCGGACCCTAGTGATCCTGAGTTTTGGGTTCTGGGACCTGAGAACCAAGCTCAGTAGAGTCCTCTTGACTTCTGCTCATTTCATTGTTTATGGGACTGATAGCTGAGCTCCTTGTTCCAGGAGATGACTTTCAATTCCGGGGTTGCCCTTTTAAAAAATGAAGAAGACTGTCATAGCAGGAGAAATAAATTGTAGAGACACCAGTGCTGACCAATCAGTCAGACCTCATTTATCTAATCCTTCAGATATATGACATTTATTGGGTCAAGTGGCATTATTATGCAGCATATGGACAACTTTACCTATTAACCGAGGCCTGACATATGACAATTTTTGTTCTGTTCAATGTCTCCTACAAATTATAAAACATTTTTATTGAGTAAACGGTTTAAAAAAATAATTCTCACCATGAGGTGCCCTGTCTAATGCACTCGAAACTTGACTGAGGCTTATCTTTAATCTCTCTGGAGAGGTAGAAGGCAAAGACCCGAACTCTGTCATCTGAACCAGAGATGGGAGAAGGAATCTTGATGTACTGTTGATTAGAAAAAAGAAATCTTGTTAAAACACAGATTTAAAACACTTGCGGCTTTAATGGTGTTTAATTCATTCAAAATTGTGGGTGTTTTATTCTAAGGCCGGGGTCACACTTGCAAGTGTGTTGCGAGAAACTCGCACGAGTCACTCGCATGAGTCACTCGCATCAATACCCGGCACTGCCACCGGCACTCGGACCGGAGCATGCGGCTGCATGTATTTCTATACAGCTGAACACTGTGTTCCCGAGCACCGGCGACAGTGCCGGGTATTGATGCGAGTGTTTTGTGCGAGTTTCTCGCATCACACTAGCAAGGGAGACCCCGGCCTAAATGTCATAATGACAGTGGAACCCATATAAAAATATCACTTCAGGTTAAGAGAGGGTTAGAGGTGTCGTATGAGGTTAGAAAAACAGAAAACTGCTTATTTTCCAGAAATAGCTCCACCTTTGTCCAAAGGCTGTGTCAGGTATCGCAGATCGCTTTCTTTCACAGCTGAGATCCACTCACAACAAAAAAAGGGGTCATGCATAAGATTGGCACTATTTCTTGGAAATAAAAGTAGACTATGCCCACCTTCATCAAGTATGTTTTTCTTTCTGTAAATGTAATTGTTCTGTTTTTGTTGGTGGACTTTTGGCATTTTTTGTGCCTTTTTAGAGTGAAATGTTGCAAGATCCTTTCAATAAGCTTTAAGCTGTTGCATATTAGTCTTCAACTGAACAAAAATAAAAATAGAGCGATTTTGTACTATGCTAGGATGTTGTAAAAATTCTGGAACATTAAGGTTGGGGTCACACTGTGTTATGGCAGTCCGTTACGTGGACTGTGTTACACCACGGCATAATGCGGTGTAACGCAGTCAGTTAGCTCTGCCATTAATCCCTATTATCGGGAGCATTGCCAACGCATGCCATAATCGGCATGTGCTAGCGATGTGCCGTCATTCAGTGACGGAGCCTCGGACGCAGGCTGCAGCGTCTGAGGCTCCATCACCGCTAGCACAGATGAATCTATGCTAGCGGTAGAGCATAACGCGATGGCGCGTATGCTCTAGCGTTAACGCAGCCCGTCAGTGCTATGCGTTGAATGGGCTGCTTTAACACAGTATGAACCTGGCCTTAGAAAAGTCACAAATAATGAATTGGCTAAAAAAACACCTGGATAATGAAAGATATGTTCATATTGTCGAGCAAGCTAAAAAAAAATGCTGAGCACTTCAGAAGGTAGTGTGAAAATGGCAAACACCATAATAAATTTGGAGCAAAAAAAAACAACAATACAATTTTACGTAAAAAAGTAAAGTAAAAATGGCACAAAGCCATAATAAAATTTGGTGAAAAAAAAACACAACAAAACATATTTATACAAAAAGTAGCATAAAAATGGCACAAAAGTCATAATCATTTTGGTGCTGAAAAATGACACCTCAAATCAAAAATTTTAAACAACAAAAGGAGCAATTTGAATAGATGCAAAGAATGATGAATTGAGACTTTTGTTTTATAATTTCACACATCCCCTTTAATGCCAGATCAACTCGTAGATGATCAAATATAGTTAAAATTGGTCTTTTAGGTTTTATTTCAGGTCAATGGTAAACTATGAAACCTATTAACCAGTCATAGAAGCACAAGATGGCAAAAATTAACATGCGCAAGCCGCAAACCATTCTATAGAATCATAAAACAAAATACATTGGTATATAAAAGCTTATTTTTTTTGTTCTATTCTATACATAATAATGTTAGAAAATCCAGAAAAAATTATATCATCCATATACTGTATATAAGTACAGTGGCATGTAAAAGTTTTGACACCTCAAAATTATTATTGTGAGGAGTTAAAGGGAACCTGTCAGCAGGATTGTGCACAGTAACCTACCCACAGTGTTAGGTCAGCGCCGTTATACTGATTACAATGATACCTTGGTTGATTAAATCCATCTTGTGGTTGTTTAATCCTTATTATCAGTTTTTAGTTAACGATATGCCCATGCTCCTTGGTGGGCCTGCAGGGGTGATCTCCGAGAGCTGCTATTGCACCGGTGGCGCCATCATGGAAGAGGACATTTTTTTTCTTCTCCAGCAAGATGGTGCCTCTGGCACCTGCGCAATAGCAGCTATCGGATCTCTATACACACCAATAGCTGCTACTGCGCAGGAGCGGCAGGCGCCATTTTCAAATTGATTTTTTTTTTTTACTTGCTCAATAACATCAAGAACAGTTATTACTAGGACACTAAACATGTGATTATGCTGCAGCGCAGGTGCCACGGCCGCCACTTGCCTACAGAAGGTTTTTTCTTTTTCTTCAGTATGTACAGGTATTCATTATGCAAACTAGGGGGCAGGTCAGTGAGGGATCAGTGGTATAGAAAATGTTCAGCACAGCCTAGAAAGGGAGGTGCACAGTCATAGGTTCCCAAACCTTGATAAGTAGAATATAAACGACTAGCGCACTCCAGAGATGTGATGCAAAAACAGGGGGGTTTGTTTAATATACATACAGTAGTCACAACAAACGTTTCGCTCTTCACTGGACCTTCTTCAGTGTGCTAAATATAGTGAAATACTTGGTAGAACCCCGGTGGTAAATTACTTAGACATTACTTACTAATTTACTTAGTAAATTACCTGTACATTACGCGGTATCCACTTTACTTGCGGTGGATACCGCGTAATGTCCAGGCTCCTTTTCTCCCGCAAGTCGGACTGACCCGCTGCCCAACGCATATAATTCCCATTTAAGCTCGTTCTATGTGGATGCAAACTAAGTAATTTACCACCGGGGTTCTACCAAGTATTTCACTATATTTAGCACACTAAAGAAGGTCCAGTGCAGACCGAAACGTTTGTTGTGACTACTGTATGTATATAAAACAAACCCCCCCTGTTTTTGCTTCACATCTCTGGAGTGTGCTAGTCGTTTATATTCTAGTGAGGGATCAGTGACCTGTCAGCAATCTGGATTTTGAATACCTAATCAGAGCAGCACATGAAGACCCCCACAGGCCGCCCCGGAGCACGGGCATATCATTCACTGAAAATTGAAAATAAAGATTAAACAACAACCACAAGACGGATTTCATCAACCAAGGGATCATTTTAATCAGTATAACTGTGCCGACCTGATACTGTGTTATTGTGCACAATCCTGATGACGGGTTCCCTTTAAGCAACCTGAAGATGAAATGATCTGTAAAAGGCCTAAAGTTAAAGATGACACATTTCTTTTGCATTTTTGGCAATATACATACCGTATATATATGTTGTCATCTTCTACATTTTAAAAATTACAAAAGGGAAAATGGACCGATGCAAAAGTTTGGACACTTTTGAAAATTTGTGTCCTTAGATAACTTTGATCAAGGTTTCAGACCTTAATTAGCCATTTAGGGTTATGGCTTGTTTACTATCATTGTTGGGAAAGGCTAGGTGATGCAAATTTCCTAGCTTTATAAAAAACCCAGCCTCCTCTAACCTTGTGCTAAAAAACAGCAGCCATGGGTTCTTCTAATCTAAGCAGCTGCCTGTCACTCTGAAAATGGAAGTGGTGGTGGTCCACGAAGCAGGATAAGGCTATAAGAAGATAGCAAAGTGTTGCCCTTTCCTCACTTTGAAATGTAATTAAGAAATGGCAGGTAACAGGAACAGTGGGCATCAAGATAAGGTCTGGAAGACTAAGCAAAATTTCAGTGACAGCTGCTCCTAGGATTGCTAGAGAGGCAAATCACAACCACCGCTTGACTGCAAAAGACCTCCAGAAAGATTTAGCAGACTCATGAGTTGTGGTATATTGTTCTGCTCTTCAGAGACACCTGCACAGGTATGATCTTTATGGAAGAGTCATCAGAATAAAACCTCTCCTGCGTCCTCACCATAAAATTCCGCTTTAGAAGTATGCAAAAGAACATCTAAACAAGTCTGATGCATTTTGGAAACAAGTCCTGTGGACCGACGAGGTTAAAATAGAACTTTTTGGCCACGATGATCAAAGGTATGTGTGCATAAAAAAGAACACAGAATTTCTGCAAAAGAACATTTCGCCAACCATTAATTATGGGGGTGGATCAAGCACACTTTGGGATTGTGATGCAGCCAATGGCATGGGGAACATTTCACGGGAAGAGGGAAGAATGGATTCAATGAAATTTCAACGAATTCTTGATGCAAACATAACACCATTTGTAAAAAAAAAAAAAGAAAGTTGAAAAAAGGATGGCTTCTACAAATGGATAAAGAAGATCCTAAACACAAGTTAAAATCCACAGTAGACTACCTCAAAAAGCGCAAGCTGAAGGTTTTACAATGGCCCTCACTGTCGCCTGATCTGAACATCATTGAAAATCTGTGGCTAAACCTCAAAATAACAGTGCATGCAAGAACTGGAAGCATTTTCCAAGGAAGAATGAATGGAAATCCCTCAAACAAGAATAGAAACACTCTTGTTTGGCTATAAAAAAGTGTTTACAAGCTGTGATACTTTCAAATTGGTTGCTACTAGGTACTAACCATGCAGGGTGCTCAAACCTTTGCATCTACCCATTTTACTTTTTGTAATTTTTAAGATGTAAAAAATGAATATATATATATATATATATATATATATATATATATATATATATATATATATATATATATATATATATATATATATTTTTATTTTTTTTTTTGCCTAAAATACAAAGGAAATGTGTCATCTTTAACCTTAGGCCTTTTAGAGATCATTTCAACTTCAACTTGTTTAACTGTTCATAATAACAGTAATTTTTACCAGGGGTGCCCAAACTTTTACATGCCACTGTATACTGTATATTTTTAAAGTTTTTGAGTATTATTTCAGGTACAGATCCAGGCTTACATTTACCCATGGCAAAAGTTCAAGTTATAAAAATCCAAAATACTTGGGAAAGATGCGGGCTCAGCACATCACATATTGTGAAGGGGTTAAAGGGTTCACCTCTAGTGATGAGTGAATATACTCGTTGCTCTGGTTTTCCCAAGCATGCTTGGGTGGTCTCCAAGTATTTATGACTGCTCGGAGATTTAGTTTTCCTTGCCGCAGCTAGAAGATTTGCGGCTACTAGACAGCTTGATTACATGTGGGGATTCCCTAGCAACCAGGCAACCCCCACATGTACTCAGGCTGGCTAATAGCTGTAAATCATCCAGCTGAGGCAAGGAAAACTAAATCTCCGAGCAGTTATAAATACTCGGAGATCACCCGAGCAACGAGTATAGTCGCTCATCACTATTCACCTCATCTTAGATGGATGTTGTCAGATATTACTTGTAAAAACGAGCACTTTTGCTCATCACAATTTGCAGCTGTTGTAAAAAAGGGATTAACAATTTTTTTGTTTACAACCCGCTGCCTAGGAGAATAACCACCACAGTAAGGGAAATTAGGAGGCAACAGTGCTTTCCAGTGATCCCTGCTAGCTACAAAACAGTGTTTACAAATTCAATAAAAAAGAGCTTGTAAGCACTGAGCATGTTCTGCTGTCTAGCATTGATAGCTGATCTCCATAGATATTGACCACAGAGTTCGGGGATGGATTCATGATGGACAATCATTAAAGTTTTATCTTCACTAGACAACAAGGACTTGCACAAGCCATAATTTATACTATGGTGCAGAAGTCAAGATGCCAACAAACACGAAGGAAATAGACAAGTTGTACATGTGAATGAGGAGGAATACTGAGGTAGGCTGCATTAGATGTAAAATCCTTTGATATCATCTAAAGACTTTTGAAACACATAGTTGTCTTAAAAGCACGATAAACATGACTGCTTCTTTGAGAATTAGCTAATTTCTTGTCTTATAATTGGGGCTGTAGATCAGCCTCATTTAATTGAATAAATGTAAACTGTAATACCGGGCAAAACCCATAGACAATGGTGGCGCTGTTTCTAAGCATGAGCATCCTTATATATTGAAATATATTGCCAATATGACCAACTATATGGTACAACATCAAGGCACATAATTGTGAAGAGAACCAATCTGTAACCATACCTGAATGAGGCACCAGTTTCAATTTCGAGAAACAATTTACAAAATGTTTTCCAATTTTTCTTATTGGTTAAGTATATAAATTTTGTTTCATTTAGGGCTCATGCAGACGATTGTATTTTCAATTCGAGTGCGAACAGACAAAACATCGGATCACTCTCGGACCAATGTCACTCTATGGGGTCGCGCACATGTGCGAATTTTTCCTTGGACTGGTGAGTTGGATCCAATCATCAGATCGCACTCGGCCATGCAAGTTAATGAATCCATGGAAAACATTGGAGTACACTCGGATGTCAGTGTGATTTTAATGGACTGACAGAATGGAGAAGATGGAGAACTCTTTTTTTTTCCATCTTCACGTCATCTGAGAAAATGGAAGCACACTGTGATCAAACTCTGATCAAACTCTGATCAAACTCTGATCAGAGTGTGATTAGCATAATCGGTCCAATTCTCTCAGATGAGACAAAATATGTTAATGGTGTGTATTGTCTGAAATTCCAGGTTTAATAAAAAAATAAATAAAATCATTCAATTTTAGGAAAAAAGTACATTTATTTATTCATGTATTTATTTTTGGTATATAATTGCTTCAATCCTGATAGGAACGAAGCAGCTATAAAGCAAGGAGGTTGTTGGTCTTTGGTGGGAAGTCTGGGTTGGATCAGAGGGAGTTTTTGCTCAAATGAACCTGCTGTGCAAGTGTTGAAAACGTCTATGAATCTCCTTTGGGGGCTTATCCAGATGCTGCCCTGGTTAACCCAACAATTAGGCAAGAAAATCGCTGGGGACCTCAATCTGTAAACAGATGGGCGCCAGGGAGATCACAATTAGAATAGTAGGAGCCTAGGGATGGACTGACATGGATGAGACAATCATGGGCTGCAGAGCCTAGTACTTGTCATTATGTTGATGGAAAGGTAATAAAAAATCTTGAATAGGAGCCATTTAAAAATAAAATGGCCATATGGAAATTATTTTATTCTATCACTCCAAAGTCTTCTCGAGTTCTTCTGTGTTTTTTCATGATGTCATAAAATTCACCTTACCTATATTTTATAGATCACGACTGTTGAGAATTAGCAGACTGAATAATACATGCAAAAAAGGAAAAACCAGCACCAGGTGATTTCCATAAAAAATTCAAGTTTTGTCTTTTATTTAATCCATTGTTTGTAAAAAATTTAAAACATAACTGTCATAGAGTCTCAAGGGGCAAACATCCCCCGCACGCCTGACGCGTTTCGGACTTTATGTCCTTACTCATAGGAGTAATACATGCCTTTTAATCTTCTTTAGTGCCACAATTACCTTTACACATTGTAATGGCCTGAGGATAAACACTAAAGAAAAACTCCAGTGGAGAAAGTACAATCAGACATCAGCCAGTGTTTGGGAGTCTCCTTTGTCTTTACATGGGTATCTTCTGAGGTCTATCTGCTTGCTGTCTGGATATGGTTGTAGCAGCTTGTGACATCCAAGGAACATCGTTTTCTTGTTTATTAACAAACAGCCTTTAAAATTATGACATTATAAAGCTGAAAATGTTACATGATCGGTGCAGTAGATCAATAGAGATGTGCAATTTCAATGCTTCCAGTTATGTACATTATTGATTTGTGTTTACACAACTAAAGGTGCATTCAGTGTGAACAGAGACACATTTATTTTGTGGTTTGGTGCGTGATGGCAAAAAGTATGGGCTTATGTGTTAAGTGGATAGAGCGGAAGATAAAATCACAAATGCATAACTGGTCATTATTGATAAAAGCTAATGCGATCTGAGCCCCTTACCTTTGCTTCAACTACTCAAGGCTGAAATGTTTAGGTCTGTCATCTGACTGCTATTTATGAGGGTGGGGAAAATAGATATTTAAATGCTTTGTATAAGACTAGAAATAAAAACAGTTATTCTTCATACGCAGCAGCACTGCTTTTCTTGGGCTGTGTGTAGAATGGCAGCTGAGCAGTGTGGGCTTTTTATGTGGATTTTGGAGCAGTATCTGCTCTAAAATCCACAGCAGAAACCACTTCAAATACTCTTGGAATAAGATTTCTATTGGTTTCAATAGGAAAACACTTTCTACATTGCTGTTTTTATCTTCATGAGAAGTAAAAAGCTGTATGTAATAAAGAAAAAAAGGCTCCGTATTCCCATATTCAATAGCTTCAGCAAAAACAAGCAGACAAAAATCAAGCCTTGCACAAAAAGTACATAAAAAAATGAAAAAATTAAGTTTTTTTGGACATGATATTTTAGCCACAAAAATGCCTATATAAACAATTAGAGTAAACATACCCTAAGGCTCAAAGCCCCAAAGAAGAAAACAAAAACGTTGTGCCAATGTATACTAATATTGTAAGCACAAAGCCATTCACAGCCTATTTGTAGTCTGCAGCTTGGGCGGCAACCTCATGCAATCCATAGGAATACATTGCATTCTATGTGCTATGCATGTTTTACACGAGTCTCAAACAACAATTATATCCATACAGTATACTGTATATATATATATATATATATATATATATATATATATATATATATATATATTGGGTAATAAGGTTGTTAGTGACACAAGAGTTTCCATAAAGACTTCTGAGCTTAAAGACCTAAGTTTAGCCACAAATGAAGGCCTTCCTCGCAGTGTACAGACATGGGGAATTTTTGCATATTTTTTTTTAAGCAAGAATTAGGATGGGATGCAAAAAAAAAGAGGTAACATGTGGTTTTGGCTTTTAAAAAACGTTAAAAGTTTGATGTTACCTAAGAAAAGATAAACATCCTAAAAAATTATATTGAGATTTTTATCTCAGCAACAATGTCTCTGTAAGACCCTGGTGTTCTCTGCATAAGGGGGTCTTCAGTGTCAACTGCATGTGATAAAATACCCCTCTACATAGACAAATTTGGATGCAAACACAATTATTTCACAACGTGAAAAATTGGTTATTCATTTATACACAGATTATAACTCAGAAGTATCATTTTTAGTTGGTTTGGCTCAACAAAGCAACTTGTGAAAGTTATTGATAACAGTGATCAATTGTGGTTCTACATGTCCGAGTTGGACTGAACATAAAAACATAAAACTCAGTCTCGGGTCAGACCCATGTATGATTGGCATACAGCAATATAGAGATATGTCCCTACTATATACAATGTTGTGCAAAGGTTTCAGCAGAAGGTGTGTGGAAATAATGATGCAAAACAAGAATTCTTAAAATAAAAAAAAGAAAGCGTTACTGTTAATAGTTTATTTTTTATCAATTAACAAAATGCAAAGTGAATGAACAAAAGAGAAATCAAATCAATATTTGGTCTGACCACAGCTTGTCATCAAAACAGCATCAATTCTTCTAGGCACACTTACACAAAGACAGGGATTTTGTAGTATTATAGTCAGGTGTATGAGTAACCAATTGTAACATACAAGTGAAAATGATCATCATGTAGGTTGAAACACAGCCAATCACTGAAACAGAAAACTGTGTGGGAGGGTTAAAACTAAGCGAGGAACAGCCAAACTCTGCTACAAAGGTGAGGTTGTGGAAGACAGGTTTATGGCACAAGTCATACACCATGGTAACACCAAGCACAACAAGACACAAGGTAGTTATACTGCATTAGCAAGGACTCTCTCAGGCAAAGACTTTAAAACAGTCCGAGTTTTCATGACCGCGTATAGCCCATTTGGGATCTCATTCTTCTCAACATCCTCCCCCAAACCAGACACTTGTGACCAAACAAATATTCCGCCACCCCCCAACTTACACTACCCATGCAATAAAAACATAACAAATTATTTTGGAAAAATTTTGGCCACAGCGGCCAGTTTATTAACAAACAACAATTAATTATTATAATTATAACAAAACATATCTGAAAACTTGAGGGGGAGGGTTCTTGGAGCTAAAAAGATCTGACATCATATATATAGGCAAAAATTGCCCCAAACTTTTAAACCAACACTTTTTTACCCTTAGCCGTGACCACCAGCTCGAGGGCACCATGTAACCCTTTTCAGGGCAGACCAAAAACCCCAAAGCTCCCGAGGACAATCCCCGTCCAGAGCCCGTAACCACAAGCCAGATCCAACCCCATCGAATTGACCTTCCTCCAATAAAACTTCACCAACTCCAAGAACCCCGCCCCCCGCCCAACCTGCCACTGTGACAATGAAAATTATATCCTGAAAATATGAAATAAAACAACATCACCCATCTCGTAGGAATGGTTAAAAGTGAAAAAATAGGGAGGGTGGGTGGGCTTTTCCGGCCGTCTTCTCCTCGTGAATGGCCTTTTTCCCTAACTTTTTCCACCCTTGTCACCCATCCCCAGCCCCAAACTCCTCCCCCATTCCCCTACAGCCAATCCCCTTACGAAATTTCAAAAATAATTTGGAAGAAACCCTCCCTTGGCAACGCAGTCATGGGGTGCCTCCATCTAGCTGCGCCCATTCCGGCCCCCACCTAGATGTGGTGTTCAGACTCTTTTGATGAAGCACCAAGAAATGGGCAATGTTGAGGATCATAGATGTAGTGGTCAACCAAGGAAACTTAGTGCACCAGATGATTGAATCATCATGCTTACTTCCCTTTGAGATACGAATATGCTCATCAGCTCAGAACTCGTAGCAGCCAGTGGGATCCAGCTACACACATACTGATCAGATAAGTATAGCCATAAGCGGTCTTCATGGAAGAATTGCAGCCAAAAAAGCATACCTTCAACTTGGTACCAAGGTCAAATAACTGATCTATGCCCCAAAACAGGAACTGGGGTGCAGATAATTGTCAGCAAGTGTTCTGGACTGAAGAGCCATAACATGAAATATTTTGTTGCACTAGAATGTAGTTTGTTCACCAAAGAGCTGGAGAGCAGCACAATAATCAGCGTCTTTAGGCATTAGTGAAGTATGGTGGAGGTTCTGTTCAAGTTTGGGGTTGCATTTCAGTAAATGAGTTGGAGATTTGGTTAAATTATTGGTGTCCTCAATGCTGAGAAATACAGGCAAATACTTATCCATCATGCAATACCATCTAAGTGACTCCAAATGTATTCTGCAGAGGACAATGACTCCAAATATGCAGAACTATCTTCAGCATAAAGAAGGACAAGGAGTTCTGTAAGGGTATGTGCACACATATTCTTGAGGTCTGCGGATTTTTCCGCAGCGGATTTGTGAAAACCGCAGGTAAAAAGCACTGCGTATTACCTGCGGATTTCCTGCGGAATTACCGTGCATTTACCGTGGTTTTTGTGTGGATTCCACTGCGGTTTTACACCTGCGGTTTTCTATTATTGAGCAGGTGTAAAACCGCTGCAGATTCCGCACAAAGAATTGACATGCTGCGGAATATAAACCGCTGTGTTTCCGCGCGGCTTTTTCCGCAGCATGTGTACGGCGGATTGCGTTTCCCATAGGTTTACATTGTACTGTAAACGCATGGGAAACTGCTGCGGATCCGCAGCAAAATCCTCAGCGTGTGAACATAGCCTTAGTGATGGTATTGTCCCCACAGAGTCTCAATTTCAGCATCATCGAATTTGTCTGGGATTACATGAAGAGATAGAAGGATTTGTATGAGCCTACATCCACTGATCTGTGGTTAGCTCTCCAAGATGTTTGGAATAACCTCTCTTCTAAGATCCCTATATATGATATATATTATAGATGTATCAGTAGCTTTGTCACCATAGAAGGAGGGGGGCCCAGACACATTACTTCCACTGGGGCCCCAAGCTGTTAGTGTCTGTCCCTGTTGCAGACCTCACATTACATGGCCGGCCCCCAGCACTCACATTTAGCTCCGGAAGTTCTATGCAGGAGAGAAGGGGCTTTAGTGCAGCTCTGCCTCTTCAGCCATGTGTCACTGATTTTAACTATTACAGTGCAGGAAGCCGATAGTTGAAATGTATTTCGGTGGATGAAACTAAATGTGCGTCCGAGGATACACATTCAGTTAGAAGTGGCTGAATCCCACCCCTGGGGCTCTAGTTCTTCCAGGTTCTGGGAACCCCCTGCTATTTTAAAAAGCTGCTCCACAGAACCCTGGAGAACCCCCTGAATCCCACCACTGACCCAGTATTATAGTAGACTGCCCATAAAAGTTGAAATTTATTGCACAGGTTATATATGAGCAAAAATTTGCAAATTTTCAAGACAATCGACAGATTTTTTTTTAAAAATCAGAGAAAGATTATTCCTAGTACTTAGTGTGCATGGTCTCCAAGTTTTTAGACAGATTTATAAAGGTTAAGGCCAGACCAATGGGGCTGTAGTGTGGCAGCTGGATGAACAGAGAGCATTTGAAAAGGATTCTGACTTGTATGCTCTTTAAACTCCATATAAAAAAATCAGTGGGAGCCACGGGGTATGTGCACACGACATCATTTTCAGACAGATTCCACCTGAAGTCGCCTGAAAAAGTGCCACAAAAACTTAACATTATGGACAGTAATGTAAAAACAACATTGCTGTGCAGATGTTCAGTCTTTTGTTACTTTTTTAACCATTTCGGGGTTCAGAAACCATGAACCGGTTAAAGGGAATCTGCCACCTCATTTTGGCCCTATAAACTGCGGCCACCGCCATCAGGGGCTTATCTACAGCATTCTGTAATGTTGTAGATAAGCCCCTGATGTATCCTGAAAGATAAGAAAAACAAGTTAGATTATACTCACCCTGGGGCGGTCCGGTGCGGTCTGGGTCCAATGGGCAGGTCCGGGTCCGGCGCCTCCCATCTTCATGCAATGACGTCCTCTTCTTTGCTTCTGTTGTGGCTCCAGTGCAGGCGTACTGATTTGCCCTGTTGAGGGCAGAACAAAGTACTGCAGTGCACAGGCGCCAGGAAAGGTCAGGGAGGCCCAGAGCCTGTGCACTGCAGTACTTTACGCTGCCCTCATCAGGGCAAATCAGTACGCCTGCACCGGAGCCACGACAGGAAGCAAAGAAGAGGACGTCATTGCATGAAGATGGGAGGCGCCGGACCCGGACCTGCGATGCCCATCGGACCGGGACAGTAGCATGCTCATTCACTGCCTGATTACAGTCTTTGGCCGGGGTCACACTAGCATATAGCATAAATGTGAGAGCATTGGGTGTAATATACTAATGACACTTGGCTCAAACCCTGATGGAAGAGTGATCCGAGTGTCAGTGCTCTGTGCTCCAATCCTCTCACCTAACAGAATCACAACACAGGTGAGGAGAAGAAGGAAAGTTAATCCCTTCATCTTCTCCATTTCCTGTCTCAGTGTATATCGGACTGCACTTAGATGACATCCAAGTGAAGTCCAATGTTTTGCACGCACCCATTGACTTGAATGGGTATGCGCCATAAAAGATATGCTGCAATTTTTTTTGGATGCAGAATCGACACGAGAAAAAAATCGCAGGTCTGCTCTGCCTCATTGAATAACACTGATCAGAGTGCAAAGCAACATTTTTTTGAGCCCTAATTTACAGAAAGGCGACATTGACGGTGGATCCTCCCCAAAAATTATGGCAATAAAGCCAACAAAGCTGCTTCACAAAAGCTTTTTCCAAAAGCGGCTCAGCCTAGGAAAATTTTGGCGGCTGCGATGGTGTCTAAGAAGAAAGCCAGAAAGCAACACTGGTCTTGGGGTAATTCTAAGTCTGTCTACAGCAGGCATAGATTTCATTTTCTTATTGTTAAGCAATCTAAAGACATTAACCTTTTAATAAATTTGTCAAAAATCAATTCAAATATCTTTTTAGTGAAACTTTTGTAAGAAATGCTCAGGCCTTATGGGTATGTTCACATTGAGTTTCATTGCAGCTGTCAAAAACGTCCGGTTTTCAAGCAGAAGATGCTCAGGAATTGCCTGGAGTTTTGCCTGGATTTCTCGGGAGTTTTGCCAAACTGAATCATCTAATTTTAGCATTTTTGGTCATTTACTGGGTGCTTCTTCAATGTGTTTTCCCAATGCATTTTTGTTGAGCATTTTTGGGGTGTCTTTTTATTTGTATTTTCCAGATGTTTTTATATCCATTAAACAAGGAAGAAAGCATTTGCATTTTTTCAAAGCAAAAACGCTAACAAAATGCTGAAGGAGACACCTGGACATCTTCCGAGCCTTGCCAATTGCCTTCTAATGTGATATGTTGAGCCCCTTCCTAGTGGACAACAGCAGAAGAATATACAGTGGGGCAAAAAAGTATTTAGTCAGTCAGCAATAGTGTAAGTTCCACCACTTAAAAAGATGAGAGGCGTCTATAATTTACATCATAGGTAGACCTCAACTATGGGAGACAAACTGAGACAAAAAAATACAGAAAATCACATTGTCTGTTTTTTTAGCATTTTATTTGCATATTATGGTGGAAAATAAGTATTTGGTCAGAAACAAACAATCAAGATTTCTGGCTCTCACAGACCTGTAACTTCTTCTTTAAGAGTCTCCTCTTTCCTCCACTCATTACCTGTAGTAATGGCACCTGTTTAAACTTGTTATCAGTATAAAAAGACACCTGTGCACACCCTCAAACAGTCTGACTCCAAACTCCACTATGGTGAAGACCAAAGAGCTGTCAAAGGACACCAGAAACAAAATTGTAGCCCTGCACCAGGCTGGGAAGACTGAATCTGCAATAGCCAACCAGCTTGGAGTGAAGAAATCAACAGTGGGAGCAATAATTAGAAAATGGAAGACATTCAAGACCACTGATAATCTCCCTCGATCTGGGGCTCCACGCAAAATCCCACCCCGTGGGGTCAGAATGATCACAAGAATGGTGAGTAAAAATCCCAGAACCACGCGGGGGACCTAGTGAATGAACTGCAGAGAGCTGGGACCAATGTAACAAGGCCTACCATAAGTAACACACTACGCCACCATGGACTCAGATCCTGCAGTGCCAGACGTGTCCCACTGCTTAAGCCAGTACATGTCCGGGCCCGTCTGAAGTTTGCTAGAGAGCATTTGGATGATCCAGAGGAGTTTTGGGAGAATGTCCTATGGTCTGATGAAACCAAACTGGAACTGTTTGGTAGAAACACAACTTGTCGTGTTTGGAGGAAAAAGAATACTGAGTTGCATCCATCAAACACCATACCTACTGTAAAGCATGGTGGTGGAAACATCATGCTTTGGGGCTGTTTCTCTGCAAAGGGGCCAGGACGACTGATCCGGGTACATGAAAGAATGAATGGGGCCATGTATCGTGAGATTTTGAGTGCAAACCTCCTTCCATCAGCAAGGGCATTGAAGATGAAACGTGGCTGGGTCTTTCAACATGACAATGATCCAAAGCACACCGCCAGGGCAACGAAGGAGTGGCTTCGTAAGAAGCATTTCAAGGTCCTGGAGTGGCCTAGCCAGTCTCCAGATCTCAACCCTATTGAAAACCTTTGGAGGGAGTTGAAAGTCCGTGTTGCCAAGCGAAAAGCCAAAAACATCACTGCTCTAGAGGAGATCTGCATGGAGGAATGGGCCAACATACCAACAACAGTGTGTGGCAACCTTGTGAAGACTTACAGAAAACGTTTGACCTCTGTCATTGCCAACAAAGGATGTATTACAAAGTATTGAGATGAAATTTTGTTTCTGACCAAATACTTATTTTCCGCCATAATATGCAAATAAAATGATAAAAAAACAGACTGTGATTTTCTGGAATTTTTTGTCTCAGTTTGTCTCCCATAGTTGAGGTCTACCTATGATGTAAATTATAGACGCCTCTCATCTTTTTAAGTGGTGGAACTTGCACTATTGCTGACTGACTAAATACTTTTTTGCCCCACTGTACGTGTTATTTCTTTTTAACCTTTGTCTCCTTTGAAAGCTGTAAGTGTTTAAAAGATGTTCAAAATCCTGAATAAATGAACAGTAAGTCATTTTTTCCATACAAATTAATAGGATCATTCTATTTTATTGTTTTGCTGTTTTCATTTTTTCAGCCATTTTTTGAGCGTACCTGATCTAAAAATGGCAAAAAAGACGCAGTGTGAACATCCTAATAGCATCTATGCATCTCTGTGGGGCCCTACTATACTCCTTTATGTCCTACAGCTTCTTGGCCATGACTCTATGTACCTTAAAGTCTTAAGACTCGTGCAGATGACCGTATTTTCGGTCTGAGTGCAATCCAACAAAACATCAAATAGTACTCGGACCAATGTTATTCTATGGAGCCATGCACACGTCCAATACTTTCCTCAGATTGAGATGCTCCCAGAAAAAAAATCACAGCATACTTGAGTTGGATCCGATTATTGCATCAAACTCGTGCAAGTCAATGAGTTCATGGAAAACATTGGCCTGCACTCAGATTACATCTGAGCGCAGTCTGATTTTCAAGAACTGACAGAATGGAGAAGATGGAGACATTATTTTCCCCATCTTCTCATCTGAGAAAATCGGATCACACTGTGCTGAAACTTTGATCAGAGTTTGATCTGAGTGTCATTAGCATACCCGACCTGATTCTCTCGGATGAGAGAAAATACGCTGGTGTGACTCTAGCCTCATAGTTAGCAATGTAGCCTTCCTGCGCTGGAGTCTTGAGTTCAAATCCAACCAAGGAGAACATCTGCTTGAAGCTTGTATGTTTTCTATGTTTGTGTGGGACGATTTTCACCCACACCCCAAACACATACCGATAGGGAATTTAGATTGTGAGCTCTATTAAGGGCGTGATGACAGCGTCTATAAAGTGTGGTCGAAGAAGGCAGCGCCATATAAGCAATCATTAAAATCCTTTTTATAAAACATGTAAATTGATAAAAGCAATTTTTACCCTACTCCATAGAAAAATTAATCGAATCGGTGCTCAAAAACCACATGAAGCAAGAAATAAAAATCACTGGCATGCTAAGTTACTACGGAAATTCCCAATGAACTCAAACCACCCGTCTGGTCCGGTATCATTGTAGCTTACAATTCTATAATTTTTTATCCTTACAAGCCCAAAGGTTCAAGAAAAATATGACAACAACAACCTCTACCTAAAGCCATGGTTTAGAATTCATTTCCATACCCGTTGCCCCGCAGTCAGACTATTTTACATGGATGTACATTCTGCACTAAAGGGATTCAATCCCATTTGCCTTGAAAACATTATTTCCACACGCAAAACAAATGAGTAGTATTGATGCTCACAGACAGGACACGGTTAATCCCCAAACCTGAGCATACATGTTAGAGCGGCCATGTATCCCAGCATCCCTGTACTCAGGCCTCTACAAGTCTCCTGCTTGGGGCTCTTACACCGTTCTAAGCATTATCACAAGCGATCAAGCCCCAACTCGCACTCTTGGAGACAGAAGAAGATGTCGAGTCCTGAAATTCAGGTCTACGGCTAGGTGTTTGAGTAATTATCTATCTCCATCTGACTCAGAATACTCTCATAAGTGGCTTTTCTGCTAAGTGGCTGCCTCTGCTCATCTTATCTGACAGAGCCCACTGATGGCTTAGGCTACTTTCACACTAGTGTCGGGCCCGGCCTGTCGCAGTGCGTCGGGCCGAGGTTACCGACGCTAGCGTTCTCTGCGCCGCACAACGGGGGCAGCGGATGCATTTTTCCAGCGCATCCGCTGCCCCATTGTGAGGTGCGGGGAAGTGCGGGGAGGTGGGGGCGGAGTTCCGGCCGCGCATGCGCGGTCGGAAAAAGCGGACCGTCGAGAGCAAAAAACGTTACATGTAACGTTTTTTGCTCCCGACGGTCCACCACAACATGGCGCAACCGTCGCACGACGGTTGCGACGTGTGTCAATGCGTCGCAAATGCGTCGCTAATGTTAGTCAATGCAGAAAAAACGCATCCTGCAAGCACTTTTGCAGGATGCGTTTTTTCGGCAAAACGACGCATTGCGACGTATTGCAGTTAACGCCAGTGTGAAAGTAGCCTTACACACAGCCTGCAAGACGCCCTATAGAGACGTTTACCCACCACTTTCCAAAGATGTCTGCTCACCTTACTAATCATGCTTTATATCATGAACAAGTAATCTTGCTTATCTCTCCTGGTCAGCTGCCATCTCCTTAATGTATTGGTAAACTTTCGGTATAGTGTGTTACTGGAGCAGCAAACATGGCCTTAGTAGCCCTTTTTACTTTAAGCCCTGCTAATCAGATTGAGATGCCACCTCTACATTATCTCCTGAATCAGAGTTCTGCTTTCTTCTTTCTTGCCCAAGTAAAATGCCCTGTAATCTGCAAAAGCTGATGAAGTATGGAAAATAACAACAATTGTGCCATTCTGGATTCAACAGGTGAGGAGCTCAGACAATGGGTTTCAATGTCCCACAACATTACATAATAGGTATAATTGTCCTCCTCCTTCTTCTGCGGCAGTGAATAGAAAAATGGGAATATAAATGAGATGATTATATAGGAAGAAGTACAATTCGGTAAAACAATTTCATTCAAGTGGATTTTTCATTAAAGCTAAACTGTGCATGCATCAAATATCCTATTATGCATCCTACTGACGGCTGATGTAATGGGTTTTTATGTCTTACATTTAGGATGAAGGACTCGTTCAGATGGCCATGTTTTCGGTCAGGTCTATGTGCTCAACAGACATCACGTTGATCCAATACTAACCAGTAGCAATGCATCATTTCACCTGAAGCCATCCATTTTTACATCCCTTTCCCCTATTTGGTAAATACGCACGCTTACCTGAGGGTATCATGGAGTATGTTCATACTGGGTTTGGTGTGTACGTTTCATGTATGACCCAGGAAATGCTTACAGCTCAAAAGCTGATTGGGTCCTCGGACTGCACAAGAAAGCCTGCTGTAACTTCATATACAGCTGGTCATTGCAAAAAAGTATGTATATAGAACAGTAATTTATGGAACTGTGTGGCAAACAATGGCAAATTTTAAGGCTTTACGTTCAACTCATATGTTTTTAGCTCATTTCAATGTGTTTGGCCAGTTTTACACCCCTTAAAGGGAATCTGTCAGTAGGTTTTTGCTACCTCATCTGAAAGCAGCATGATGTAGGCAAAGAGACTCTGAATCCAACAATGTATCACTTTGTTTACTGGGTCCAGTAGTTGTAACACAATCAGAGTTCTTAGATGCAGCATGAAGCAGAGCTGAGAAAGCTGACTCCGCCTACACATCAGCTGACTCCGCCCACACCCGACTCTGTATGTACATTATCTATAAACAGTGAGTTGCTTATCATTGAAGGGGGCGGAGACAGATCAGTGCGCTAGTGCCAGTTAACCAAAGCAATGATAATTGTCAGTATCTACAGCACACAGCTTAACAAATGACACATCCCTGAATTCAGTGTTTTAATCTCTACCTCATACTGTCTTCAGATAACACCTGCTGACAGATTCCCTTTAAAGCAGTCATGGCAAAAATATACTAATGATAGGTCCACGAGCAAAAGATTTCTCCACCACATGGATAGATCATCATCGTCCATGTTGTTTTCATTTGTCCTTTCTGGTAATCTTGGAATTTGTGTGTCTATGAGACTTTTTTCTTCATAAAAACTTTTCAACTACAAGAATATTTGCTTTCTGAACCTGACCATTATAAACGAAAAAGTCTAATTTCAACAAAACAGTCATCACAGACCCGTTAGTTTTCCTTCTTCGCACAATGCAATAAGGTAACAGAAGGTTCGTCAATACTGCGCCCAGTACGGCTCTACACAACACAGATTAATACATGCACTCTACAATTGATTTTTGTGAAATGTTCTTAAACCATCTTCAATGGGAAGCTACAGTTTTACATAGGTTGTACAAAAACACTGCTTGCTCATACTTTCTATATAAAAAAAATAGCTTTAGGTTTTTGAGGGTAAGATGAAATAATGTTTAAATTAAGTGATTTGTAAAATTTATTTTTATCACATTATCAAATGGTACCAAGTTGTTTTAAAGTGGTTGAACATTACTGCATTCCCCCTTCTTAACAGCTAAAGATGGTCATAATACAATAAAAAAGATTGTATGCGTTACCTCCTAGACTGGCACTGCTCCTCTGATGTCTGCATATTGTTAGGTTACATGACCGCTGCAGCCAATCATCGGTTACTGTTCTGTAACAGTGGACGTCTGCTCTGATGGAAAACTGGGAGACACAGCACCGACACTGGAGGGGCAACACTAGTCTGGGAGGTAAATTTCATTATATTACATCCATATTAGTTGTTATAAGAATATGGCATCAAGTAGCAGACAATTACTTTAAGATTCCATGATATCATTTGATACATAATGCGATAAAGGGAAATCTACCAATCACTTCATTTCAAAATATACGAGAGGAATATACATATCGTATGCTGTCTTGCCCTTAAAAAATCATTACAAAGTGTGAGCCAGTAGGTGTCTCCCTTTAGCCACTGCCTGTTGTAAAGTGTAATCAGTCTCTAGTAGTAAAGACACCGAGAGGGATTACGGCAAGTTGGGGCTGGCCATTGTGTCTCTGCTCGTGTTCTCCTGTCAGACATAACAGGGAGGCTTTCAATTCAGGGCTGGCAAGTCATTGGACAAATGCATTGTTGAAGATGATAAAGAGGAATCGCCCACGCAAAAAACAGTGGATCGCTAGCTACACAGCATGAGCATCAGGACAGTCCCTGCACATATTATACTGGTATGTGCACCAAAAGTAGTTTTACCTTCTTGTGGGGAATAAAAGCAGAAAGGCCATGCTTTTCTACAGGTTTTGTGTGAAAGAACATGTAAGCTTTAAACAAGCTGTAGCAATGCAGAGGCGTCTCAAAGAATTCCCCCGGGCCTGAAAATCATGGCAACAAGTATTAGAGAGGTGTTTTACAGAATACAAGACTGAGACAGTAGTACAAATCTGCATCATGTATACAGTATATCCAGGAAGCAGACCTCACATACTCGTGTATGAAGACAAACACTGGATTTACGGCACTACAGGAGAAGACAAGTATCTGCAGATGTATCTCTATATCTCACTGTCACGTGGTCTCCATGTGCTTCACATGAACTCGTTATAATCTCTCCAAAATTACACTTCTCAAATTGCAAGCGGACATACACATGCCGTCAAGTATGTGTAAAATGCCTCGATAGAGAGATAACAGGAACATGAGAGGAAATACAGTTTATCAATGGTCTAATTTCATACAGTGCAGACATATGATTAGATTGCCAAATAAGAGATCTTCTGGGGTATTTTTAAATATATGCTTAACATACAGCGCATGCTTTTATATTTTTTAGAAACCATTTGCCTTTATTTCCCACCAGGCTAATGGTTTTAGGCATCACCTTGTACTGATATTGACAACCAACAAAATGCATTGAGCCATACAGTCAACATAGGAAGCAAAACATAAATCATGGTGGCCGATGACATATAAAAATGTGAGCAGCCGCACATGAAGGTCAATTACACATGACTCAGCCGGCAAGGAACCACTTTCCCCTCTTTCTATAGGCCCCATAGTAGCTACATGGGCTGCCTCTACAGGTTTTATGACCTTGCACACACATATGATGTCAAACAATAAAGTCTAGGTGACTTCTAAGGATGGGGTCTTAAAAGCACAGCACAGAATACTCAATGTAAGGACTACTTGCTCGAAATGACAAATATTTGAATGAATTGCCAATACTCAATTTAATAAATTGCAACAGCTATATTTCCCTGTTAAAACATCAAAGTGCCATGAGTGGCAGGGAACCTAATGTCAGTGCTGGGTACACACTATTAGAAGTGGTGAAATGGTTTTCCTCTTCTACTTGTGTAAATACATTAAAACACCCAGGTGAGCCGCTGCCAAAGTAACACAATGACTGATACATTCAGGATTCAGTCTCCGCTGCAGCGCACAGTACACAACGATGACGGACAGCGGTAATTAAAGGGTAAGGTAAGTGTCCCCACAGCAGACGGCAAGTGTCCCCACAGCAGACAGTAAGTGTCCCCACAGCAGACAGTAAGTGTCCCCACAGTAGGTGATAAGTGTACCCATAGCATATGGTAAGTGTCCCCACAGCAGAAGGTAAGTGTCCCCACAGCAGACGTTAAGTGTCCCCATAGCAGACAGTGAGTGCCCCATAGCAGACGGTAAGTGTCCTCATAGCAGACAGTGAGTGCCCCATAGCAGACGGTAAGTGTCCCCATAGCAGACAGTGAGTGTCCCCACAGCAGACGGTAAGTGTCCCCATAGCAGACAGTGAGTGTCCCCATAGCAGACGGTAAGTGTCCCCATAGCAGACAGTGAGTGTCCCCACAGCAGACGGTAAGTGTCCCCATAGCAGACAGTGAGTGTCCCACCAGCAGACGATAAGTGTCCCCATAGCAGATGATAAGTATCCCCATAGCAGACGGTAAGTGTCCCCACAGCAGAAAGTGAGTGTCCCCATAGCAGACGGTAAGTGTCCCCACAGCAGAAAGTGAGTGTCCCCATAGCAGACGGTAAGTGTCCCCACAGCAGAAAGTGAGTGTCCCCATAGCAGACAGTGAGTGTCCCCACAGCAGACGATAAGTGTCACCACAGCAGATGGTAAGTGTCCCCACAGCAGACGGTAAGTGTCCCCATAGCAGATGGTACGTGTCCCCATAGCAGATGGTAAGTGTCCTCACAGCAGACAGTAAGTGTCCCCACAGCAGACGGTAAGTGTCCCCACAGCAGATGGTATGTGTCCCCATAGCAGATGGTAAGTGTTCCCACAGCAGACGGTAAGTGTCCCCATAGCAGATGGTACGTGTCCCCATAGCAGACGGTAAGTGTCCCCACAGCAGACGGTAAGTGTCCTCACAGCAGATGGTAAGTGTCCCCATAGCAGATGGTAAGTGTCCCCACAGCAGACGGTAAGTGTCCTCACAGCAGATGGTAAGTGTCCCCATAGCAGACGGTAAGTGTCCCCACAGCAGACGGTGAGTGTCCCCATAGCAGATGGTACGTGTTCCCACAGCAGACGGTAAGTGTCCCCATAGCAGATGGTACGTGTCCCCATAGCAGATGGTAAGTGTCCCCACAGCAGACAGTAAGTGTCCGCACAGCAGACGGTAAGTGTCCTCACAGCAGATGGTAAGTGTCCCCATAGCAGACGGTAAGTGTCCCCATAGCAGATGGTACGTGTCCCCATAGCAGACGGTAAGTGTCCTCACAGCAGATGGTAAGTGTCCCCACAGCAGACGGTGAGTGTCCCCATAGCAGATGGTACGTATCCCCACAGCAGACGGTAAGTGTCCTCACAGCTGATGGTAAGTGTCCCCACAGCAGACGGTGAGTGTCCCCATAGCAGATGGTACGTGTCCCCACAGCAGACGGTAAGTGTCCTCACAGCAGACGGTAAGTGTCCCCATAGCAGATGGTACGTGTCCCCACAGCAGACGGTAAGTGTCCCCACAGCAGACAGTAAGTGTCCTCACAGCAGATGGTAAGTGTCCCCACAGCAGACATTAAGTGTCCCCACAGCAGACTGTAAGTGTCCCCCTAGCAGACGGTGAGTGTCCCCATAGCAGACAGTGAGTGTCCCCACAGCAGATGGTAAGTGTCCCCACAGCAGACGATAAGTGTCCTCACAGCAGATGGTAAGTGTCCCCACAGTAGACGGTAAGTGTCCCCATAGCAGACTGTAAGTGTCCCCACAGCAGACGGTGAGTGTCCCCATAGCAGACGGTGAGTGTCCCCATAGCAGGCAGTGAGTGTTCCCACAGCAGATGGTAAGTGCCCCCACAGCAGACGAAAAGTGTCCTCACAGCAGATGGTAAGTGTCCCCATAGTAGACGGTAAGTGTCCTCACAGCAGATGGTAAATGTCCCCATAGTAGACAATAAGTGTCCTCACAGCAGATGGTAAGTGTCCCCACAGCAGGTGATAAGTGTCCCCATAGCAGACGGTAAGTGTCCTCACAGCAGATGGTAAGTCTCCCCATAGTAGACAATAAGTGTCCTCACAGCAGATGGTAAGTGTCTCCACAGCAGGTGATAAGTGTCTCCACAGCTGACGGTAAGTGTCCCCACAGCAGACTGTAAAGGTACCGTCACACTAAACGATATCGCTAGCGATATCATTGTGTTTGACACGCAGCAGCGATCAGGATCCTGCTGTGATATCGCTGGTCGTTGAAGAAAGTTCAGAACTTTTTTTTGGTCGTCAGACCGGCGTGTATCGTCGTGTTTGACACCAAAAGCAACGATGCCAGCGATGTTTTACACTGGTAACCAGGGTAAACATCGGGTTGCTAAGCGCAGGGCCGCGCTTAGTAACCAGATGTTTACCCTGGTTACCAGTGTAAAATGTAAAAAAACAAACACTACATACTCACCTTCGCGTCCCCCGGCGTCCGCTTCCTGCACTGACTGAGCGCCGGCCATAAAGTGAAAGTACAGCACAGCGGTGACGTCACCGCTCTGCTGTTTGGGCCAGCGCTCAGTCAGTGCAGGAAGCGGACGCCGGGGGACGCGAAGGTGAGTATGTACTGTTTGTTTTTTTACATTTTACACTGGTAACCAGGGTAAACATCGGGTTACTAAGCGCGGCCCTGCGCTTAGCAACCCGATGTTTACCCTGGTTACCCGGGGACCTCGGCATCGTTGGTCGCTGGAGAGCGGTCTGTGTGACAGCTCTCCAGCGACCAAACAGCGACGCTGCAGCGATCGGCATCGTTGTCTGTATCGCTGCAGCGTCGCTTAAGGTACCGTCACAGCGTCGCTGTTTGGTCTCTGGAGAGCTGTCACACAGACCGCTCTCCAGCGACCAACGATGCCGAGGTCCCCGGGTAACCAGGGTAAACATCGGGTTGCTAAGCGCAGGGCCGCGCTTAGTAACCCGATGTTTACCCTGGTTACCAGTGTAAAATGTAAAAAAACAAGCAGTACATGCTCACCTTCACGTCCCCCGGCGTCCGCTTCCTGCACTGACTGAGCGCTGGCCCTAACAGCAGGGCGGTGACGTCACCGCTGTGCTGTACTTTCACTTTGCGGCCGGCCGGAGCTCACAGTCAGTGCAGGAAGCGGACGGCGAGGGACGTGTGACAGACATCAGAGGGTGAGTATGTACTGTTTGTTTTTTTACATTTTACACTGGTAACCAGGGTAAACATTGGGTTACTAAGCGCGGCCCTGCGATTAGTAACCCGATATTTACCCTGGTTACCATTGTAAAACATCGCTGGTATCGTTGCTTTTGCTGTCAAAAACAACGATACACGGCGATCTGACGACCAAATAAAGTTCTGAACTTTAATCAACAACCAGCGATATCACAGCAGGATCCTGATCGCTGCTGCCTGTCAAACTCAACGATATCGCTAGCCAGGACGCTGCAACGTCACGGATCGCTAGCGATATCGTTTACTGTGACGGTACCTTAAGTGTCTCCACAGCAGACTGTAAGTGTCCCCATAGCAGGCAGTGAGTGTTCCCACAGCAGACACTTGGTTCTGACAGTTTGGACCATACTCAGCAGAGATGGTCATTGATACAGAACATGTAATAGCTGATGCAGCAATAAATCTTATCCAAGCATCAAATCTGCCAGAGTTGATTTTTGAAACATCAAAGCTTTTAAAAGGTGTCTGAAATTTAGATTTCCACTAAGGAGCGAATCAGGGGCCCATGAACAGTCCCTAGAGATTGCCATACTGACAAGTGTGAGAGTGGATGGTCAAAAACCAGCAACCATAGAATGTTACTATGTTCTAGAACAATGGAAAATAACAAAAACTGGGAATAAAAGGAATGCCTGAGGCACTAGTGATTATTTGAAAAGGGAAACTGCTATAAAGAGATTACTGGCACTGACAGTGACATTTATTTGACCCTTTTATGATGAATGTATGTTCAAAGAGTAGGTATAATGTATGTCCTAATTAATAAGCACCCTTAAACCACACCAAATAAAACAAAATAAAACATTAAAGGGAATCTGTCAGCAGGATTTAACCCCATAAACCACTTATATGCGCATGTAGATCTTTCACAGACAAGTCCAGAAATCACATTACGAGGCCAGTCCGTTACTTCGTTACTGAGAAATCAGATATTGAAACAAAAAAATAAAATAAAACGCTGTAAATGTAGATTTTCAATCATTTTTTCAGTTGCAGCATATAATTACAATTGTGTAAAATATGAACTATCCAATTTATATATTTTTTCAGCTAAAGCCCACATATACCTGACAAAAACCTATGTATTTTTTAAAAAACATTAAACTTTTCCTTGATTTATTTAATAGAGTAAAAATACATTGCAGTTTTAATACTTACATAAATCCTAAATTGTGCTCAGATTCTCAGCTTTCCTGAAAGATAATCTGTCAGTAGGTTTTTGCCTCCTAAACTAAGCACAGCATCACTGGGCTGCTTACTGTAGGAGATTATCACTAGAGGACTAGGAAACCTGATGCCATGTAGTCCTCCATATTCATGAGCTGTGTATAACGCCGCTCCCACCACTGATTGCTAGCTTTCTGCCTATGCACAGTGTACAAAGAGCAGCCAATCAGTGATGTAGGCGGGGTTATAATGGGTACGTGTGGTATCTGTGAAAAACATGGATATAGCATATATGTGAAAATGAGGCCTAAAATCAATCATCAATAGCAGGTCAGTGGGGGACGAACATGGAATCATTCATCACCAGACAGCTGTTATCACCTCCAGCTATGGCCGCTGGATGTAAACAGTGCACAGAATGGAGGATCACAGATTCGTACAGTTTAGTGACTGCTGCCAGATACTGAAGATCAGCTGCTATTCACATAAAACAATGTTCACAGTGCTGTAGTAGCTGATTACTGGTGATCGGTGGGAGAGCCATACGCCGGCCCCAATCTGAGATTCCTGACCTATCCCATGTACTGGAAAACCTCTTTAAGGAATACCAGCGCTATGGTTACACTGTGATTTTAATAGGCAACACAGTGTATAATGATAATATTGGGGGCACTTTGCAGTAGATTGTGGAGAACAATGAGAAACATTGATCTAAATTGCCTTTGGGCTGGTTTCCACGGGCAACAAGGCCGCTGTTTCTCTGACAGATGTGTAAATGATGCCTATGTCTGTGAGAGAGTATAAGTACTCATGGAAAACTCAGTGCATGCGTCACAGGCGGTGATTTACATGGACAACAGTAACCGTCCAACAGTGAAATGAATATTTGTGGTCAGTAAATAAAGATTCTAGGTAACGGAGTCATTCAAATAGAGTTGGACACGGCATTTCTCAAGTTCTAAAGGCTAAAACACATTGTAAATACCACCACCTCGATATAGAAATATATACTTATTGTTTTATCAGATTCTACTGTATCCCAAAGAACACGAGTGCATTCATTGGTCATAATAAATGACTTTAAAGCATTATCACTAGGTGAGGTGTAACAATAATATGAAGATAAGTAGCCAGCCATGATATCGGTGACAGTCAGCATAAAGCCAATGGGGTAGATTTATCATTGCTGTCCAACTGTTGACAGACTGTGAAAACTTAAAGAGGTTGTCCACTACTTTAACATTGATGGCCTATCCTTAGGATAGGTGATCAATGTCTGATCAGTGGGATGTGACACCCGGCCCTCCAGGAATCAGCTGTTCTCGGTGTTGGAGGCAGCCGGAACTGACCAGTTATGGGGCTGTAGAGCGCAACTCTGTCTACTGTATAGTGGCCGCAACCGGGTACTGTACATCCGCCACCTATTGATTTGAATAGAGGCGAATGTGCAGTACTAAGCCGCGGCCACTATACAGTAGACGCAGCTGTGCAAGTCCATAACTGGTCAGTTCTGGCCTTCGCCGACACCGAGAACAGCTGATCAGGCGGGGTGCCGGGTAGGTGTCACATCTCCATCGGTCAAACATTGATGACCTATCCTTAGGTCATCAATGTTAGGATAGTGACAACCTCTTTAAGGCCCCCATATACATTAAGGCCCCGTCTCACATAGCGAGATCGCTAGCGAGATCGCTGCTGAGTCACAAGTTTTGTGACGCAACAGCGACCTCCATAGCGATCTCGCTATGTGTGACACGTACCAGCGATCAGGCCCCTGCTGCGAGATCGCTGGTCGTGTCAGAATGGCCTGGACCTTTTTTTGGTCGTTGAGGCCCCGCTGACATCGCTGAATCGGTGTGTGTGACACCGATCCAGCGATGTCTTCACTGGTAACCAGGGTAAACATCGGGTTACTAAGCGCAGGGCCGCGCTTAGTAACCCGATGTTTACCCTGGTTACCAAAAAAAACAAACAGTACATACTCGCCTTTCGGTGTCCCTTGCCGTCTGCTTCCTGCTCTCACTGACTCCCGGCCGTACAGTGAGAAGTGAGAGCGCAGCAGTGACGTCACCGCTGCGCTCTGCTCTCACAGTACGGCGGCTCAGTCAGAGCAGGAAGCAGACGGCAAGGGACCTGGACACCGAAAGGCGAGTATGTAGTGTTTGTTTTTTTGGTAACCAGGGTAAACATCGGGTTACTAAGCGCGGCCCTGCGCTTAGTAACCCGATGTTTACCCTGGTTACCCGGGTGCTGCAGGGGGACTTCGGCATCGTTGAAGACAGTTTCAACGATGCCGAAGTCGTTCCCCTGATCGTTGGTCGCTGGGGAGAGCGGTCTGTGTGACAGCTCCCCAGCGACCACACAGCGACTTACCAACGATCACGGCCAGGTCATATCGCTGGTCGTGATCGTTGGTAAATCGCTAAGTGAGACGGGGCCTTTAGATTTACATTGTCCAGACCTGCCGATATCACCCAGCTCAGCTGACAGTTTAATGTATAGGGGGCCCCATGTTTCTCCAACAGATGATGCAGGGGAAGAGAAGGATCCATATCTAATTTCAGTTTGTTGATCCTTTTGTTCTTGGTAAGATAAGTTGCCACTAGAGGGTTATCTCTGATAGAGAACACAGGAGCGCTGGGCTGATCCGTCTACTCCTGTATGTGAAGTTTGGGCAGATGTTCAGCAGACATCTATCATTTGTCCAACAGCTTTCTGTTCTGTATAGGGGCTTTAGACTATAGGGTCTTGTGATAACTATATATCAGCTCACCCAAACTATACATATACACAAAGTATGTGACATCATTCACATTTTGTTGCTAAATATTTACAAAATATCAAACACGTAACAATGGAAATGTAAATATATCATACACATACATGGATCCCAACAGCACAGTACACAGGGTTCAAAAAACAACCCTTAAAAATAACGTTGCAAGCCTCAGGCTTAACTACCATATAAATGTCCTACAATGAAGTGTCCAATAATAAACTAATACAAATAACCATAGGGAGAGGTGTAAAATAAGATCATGAATCGTATATAGGATATCCATCAATATCAATGGCCCTCAATGCACACATATCCTCATTCCATTACCGGTGGACATGGTGGGACAAGGTGTGGGCCAACCATACAGGCACCTCACCGTGGTTTTTGCTTCTAGTCAGGACTCAGGAGGCATTGTAATGCACCAGATTTATCAAAGTCTTTCATGCAGTTCGATAAATACGGTATGTGTCATTTTAATACTGTTAACCTAAGGGTCCATTTACACTGTGCAATGTGCAGTATTAAATGACTAACAACCGGTAACATGTGTATCCATGATATAGCTCCACAGATATGGAACTTTGTATTTAGTGCTCTTTTTTATGGTACTTACAAAGGGGGAGAGGCTCACAGGATTCTCTGAGGGTGTGACTTTTGGCTGCTGTTCATTACCACCCTGTAAGCCATGCCACCCTTCTCCTGGTAAACACCATATAAATTAGCTCTAAATAAAATGCCCTTATCGTTAGAATCATATTGCAGATTTGAAAAATAAAAAGGTGGATTACTCAGGGGGGGCAACATGAATAAAACTAGTGCACTAACTGGCCACTTTTGACCTTAGGATAAGTCCTCTTTAAGTGAATTTGTATTACTTAATATTAGGAATCAGCAAAAAATATTCTGGCATCCACAACAGAACTCTGTGATAGCCGGACCAGAGTCTTTGTGAACTTACTAGGTCAGCACTCTGCCGCTGAGATGAATTTCAGGAGAGTATAGTTGATTCACAGTGGTTTTATTCAACGCGTTTCAGAGGTCTCATGCCCCCTTCATCAGGAAATACCACACAGAATATACAGGCATCACAGGTATATATAGTTTTGAAAGGATGCTAGATTACAAATAATGAGCGCCAACAGATCAGATGACTCAGTGTCAAAGTTCAATGATATCACACAATTAACAATTGTAACCTAGCGTCCTTTCAAAACTATTTATACCTGTGATGCCTGTATATTCTGTGTGGTATTTCCTGATGAAGGGGGCATGAGACCCCTGAAACACGTTGAATAAAATCACTGTGAGTCAACTATACTCTCCTGAAATTCATCTCAGCGGCAGCGCAGAATTTTAACTACGAATCTCCCTCTGAAGACATTATTTTCTCTGGTCGGTGAAGATCTGTGGATCTGCAGCAGCCGCTATCTATATGCTCTAATCTCATCCTAACCAGGAGAGCAAATTTGGCGTATATTCTCCTCTGTGTAACATGGATAAGACCCTATTGTGCTCTTTGTCTCCCCATTGTTTTGCAATAGGTCAGCACTCTGACATGGGCCACTCTGGCATTTTCAAGGCCCTTGCGACTTTATGACATCATATAAGAGCAAGCTAAATGCCACCTTGTAGATGCCAGGTGCCCTAGGATGCCAGCTTTTAAAGCACCACTCCAGCAGGTTTTCTTTTATTTCAGAGCTGGAGTGGTGCCAATAAACTAAGTTCTCTGACCGAAGTATTATACTTGCCAGTCCCTATCTTCAGCTTTTCCCAACACCGCTCCGGTTCCGTGCCGCCATCTTGTGACAAGTTCTGACTGACCGTTAGTCAGAGACTCTCAATGAATGTCTATGAGAGCCTTGGTCTGGCCTCGGACTGGCTTCATAGACTTACACTGAATTGTGACTTCCAGATCACCCAGCCAACACTGGAGTGATCCAGCAGGTCACAAACTGCCGGAGACCGACCCGAATGGCACTGATAAAAGATGAGATGGCAGCTGGTAAGTATTTTAGTAGAAGGAGGGAACTTAAATTAACTGCGCCTCTCCAGTGTTAAAATTTAAAAAAAAACGCAGGAGTGGTGCTTTAAGTGACAACCCAAGAAGTTCACATGACCCTGGTCTAGCCACCATGGAGTACTGACGTGGACGCTGGACAAGGGTAGCGAGAATCTTTTTCCTCAACTCTTTCCAATGTGCATTACCAATCTTAATATCACAGACAAAAAAAACTGCTCATCCCCTCTCAAGAACAACTTAATACCACACTAAAAACAGCAGAGAAGCTTGTTTACAGATATTGTCCAGAGCTACCAAAGTGACGGAAGATTTACTATAATTGACTGTACAGTACTGAAGTATAGTCTATACCTCCCAGAATTTAGTTCACCAGAGGAATGTCTGTGCAGAAATTTAGGTTGGTCACACACCTTGGACAGCTATTACACCCAACCCTCTCCCCCAATACACAAGCACACTTGGTTGAGCTGATTGTGCCTGTGCTCTCAATGGGGAGAGTAGAGTAAGCTCCTTGGCAGACACAACTGGCAGCAGCTTCTCTGCTGTGAGAATGAAAGTATTGGGTACATTGAAAACCAACATGCCCAACCTTCATTCTTCTAGTAGGTAGCAAGGACACCATCATACACATTAGATGATCACCATGAAAGTTTGGCTGAGATTCATTGAATGTGTATATCCAGCTTAAGCCAGAAATTAACACCTGGAAATCTGAGCTCTGAAGTCTTTAGAATTGTAAATGCAGCTCTGGTCTGCATTACAAACAGTAACTCAGGAACAGTACAAATACAATTGTATTTGCATTTAGGTTCAAAGGTGAACATCCACATTAAACAAGCAATTCCACTAACCTTTTTATTGATTAAATGTATATATATATATATATATATATATATATATATATATATATATATATATACTAAAAAATATGTATACCAGTAGCGCTACAGATGCTTGTGAGACCTGCAGCAGATAAGGATACAGTACCACCCTACTGTATCAGTATCTACAAGAATAATAAATAATAAAATATCTGCGCTGGATTCTCTATTTACCGCCCTCCATGAACGAACAGCCAAAGGTGTGTTTTAAAATTAAGTCGGGTGAAATATTAGATAAATTTATTATGGTTACGCAGCCAATAAGAAAAAAACACAATATGGCATAGTCTTCATGTAGCGCCCCCACTGCCGCAGGGCCGAGGGGTACCCGGTACCGGGCCTCTGAGTCTCTGTTCTGGGGTTGTCACGGTGGCTAGACCCGGTCCGTGACCCTGCTGAGGGGCACCCAATGAAAGGTGTGGATGGTGATGATGTTATGGTGCGGTGCAGGTCGCAGTAAATAACAAGGACACCAGGTTGCAGTCTCTTTACCTCTTTACTGAAGGCTTCAGGATCCTCAATCCGGAATACGGTTAACCGGGCTGCGTAAGTCCGGCCGGTCCGATGGCACCTCCAGAGTTCCCTTTGCAGGTGGAAATCTGTGCCTACCTTCTAGCGCTTGTGTGTTGTGGTCCTCCCCTGCTGTGCTTACGGGATAGTCCCCACAACTGTTGTGTCTGTTTCTGAAGTTCCCTCACAACTCGATTATGATGTTCTGCTTCGTCCCCCAGATGATATGGCTAGGACGCACCCGTATGACAGGTAGGCTCGGAGGTCTTCCGGGACCCTAGAGTCGCCCCTCTCCAAATGTTGCCCCCTATGTCTTCTTAGGTGATTTGAGTGAGACAGCCCGCCTATAACTGATTGTCCTGCCATAGGTTTGAAGTAAGGCCTGGAGCTCAATACTTCCTCGGCGTTCCGGCCACCGGCTACGCGCCTCAGTAGGATGTTGCCTCGTCTTACAGCACGACTCCTACTGGTGTTTCTCCTTGTTGCGTTGATCTCGTTTCTCACTCAGCACAATAAACCTCGCTTCTTGTCCTTTCTTGGGGTACCGCCGTGATGAAGTGCAGGCGCGGTCCCGTAACGTTCTCTATGTTCGCTAGGCCTCTGTCAGGATCCCACCCCTGACAGGGACTCCCCTGAATCTTCCCCTGCAACACCCTCTGCCACAGGATGTTGCCTGGTTCCAACCCAATCAGCTTCTCACTAACTTCCTATCTGACCCCCAGTTTTACCAGATTGTGAGGAGTGGCCTAATACATAGCACCCTTAGCTCCCCCTGGAGGCCAGACTGTGAAGTGTATTGGTGTCTGTGATACCTGGTCAGGTGAACTCCTTTAGTGCCATCGGACGTACCATAGCCCCCCTTAGCAGCGGAGCATCAGTACTGCAACGACCAGGACTCTGGGGCGCTGCACTCCCCCCCGGTTAAATCCAGTACTCCTGGACTGGGAAGAAAACAACAATACATGTCAGCAAAAAGACATACAATTTTGAAATGCAATAACAATAAGCAGATTTGAACAGAGCTTCCCTTTATGGGAGGTGAGGACACTTGAACGTTACAAACATGGTTAAATACTTTAAATAACATACTATAAATAACTTTTCTGACCCAACCGGGTATTCTACTAAGTGCAAATTTTTGAACAATAATTTAACGTTGCCTTTAAGGACGTACACGCTGAATCCACTAAAGACCTTCTTATAAAACACTATAAGGCTAATCAACTTTTTCTTCACTTTACACCTTTACATCTGCAGGACCGCCTGTCTATCTGCCCCAGGCCTACTGCCTCTCGCTCTGTTGCAGGACCGCCCCTTTCCGCCCGGGCCTACTGCCTTTCTGCTACTATACACAGTATAGAACTTATCAACCTTCCCTCAGTTCAGGATCTCTGAGCCATCTCGGTATGGCTCCTAGGAGGACTCACCGACTAACCCCATACGGGTTCACTTCCTGTCCTCATTCTTCTAGCAACATCATTAAACATTTCTCACAATTAACTAGCTCACTACATATAACTTTTATATGTAAGCATTATTAATACTTCCTTTTAAAGCATCTTCATTCTTTAAGTGCTATTGATGAACGTCCCCTTTAAGAGGGGACCAAGTCTCTATGAGGTAGTGCAACTTCTCAAGCTGCAAGTCCGTATGCAGCAAGGACTCCGATACAGCTTCCAGGAACAGTTTCTTCGCAAAGAGTCCTTTTCTTTGTAAAACCAGTAGAGGGCACCTTTAAGAAGGTGCAAACTATTTACAATAAGTTTGTAATCATGCAGTGTTCATGATCCAGCAGTTCTTTTCAACAATGATAAGACGAGAAACAAAAACAAAAGCAAAAGAAGGGATCCCGGGTAAACAAAGGGATCCCTTTAAGAGTTAACCCTAATCGGGTTGTAGCAGCAAAACAGCCAAACAGACGAACAGTTAACTATTTACAGGTTCAAAATATTAGGACATTTACTTGAACCACTCAGGAGGCAGCACCGGCGGAGGCAACCCCTTTGGATATTGCCTGCCGCCTGGTACTGCGTAAGGGGGTTTGTTGTCCCATCTGGGGGTCTGCGTACCCACTGTCTTCAGTTCTGGGGCAGCAGGGGCACCGACCACCTGAGGAGGCGCCTCCTTGGCCACGACGGTGTTTGAGGTGACGATGCTGCAGGTCGTGGTTTTGACAATGGTGCACGTTGGAGTGACCACGGTGGTCTTGGTGATAATCGTGGGCTGACCACAAGGGGGCACCTTCGCTACGGGGGACAGCTTTACCGGCACCTTAGTCGGGGGTGTCACGGGGTTTCGCTTCTTATGGACATTCAGGGCGAACCACCCCTTTTCCCCAAAATGCCAGATGTAAGTGACTTTGTTCCCCGGGTAGAGATCCCGGTCTGGATGGCCTTCTCTGAGATGAGACTCCACATCCCACCGGTTGACGAAGACTTCGGCGTACAGGCCCGGCTCTTTTATAAAGCCCCAGCCTCCGCGGAGCTTGAAGGCAACGACGGTGCCCTGCCTGCGCGGGGCCTGGTGAGCGGTGGGGTCCTTGCGGGCCCCGTCCTTGACCGCCAAGTCTTTTTGGTGGTGGGCCTCTAGCCCGGCCTGGTACGCCTTTTCCTTCTCCTCCCACTGCTGTTCCAGCTGGGCCTGGTATTCCTCCCAGCTCAGGGCCTGCACCATCTCCCCTTCCTGTGTCTTCACCCCGGGGAACCCCAAGAGGTTAGATCCTGGGTTCACCCAGCGGCACACTGTGCGCTCCGCATGGACCTCACACAGCAGGGTAGTTGGTGGAATCGGGGCTTTCAGGAAGTGTTTCATACCCGTTGTCTCCTGCCATGGTAACAGGCGTTGGAGTCTATGGGTCCCGGAGAGAGGGGGTGCCGCGACGGGGCCTATCAACAGACCCTCAGCAAGCGGGACAGGGTCGGCGGACTCACCAGTCGGTGCAGGCCCCTCCTCCTTCGTCGGCTCCGCTGGTGGTATGGTCGATAGGAACGTCGGCTGGAGTTCCGGCAGCGACGCAGGGTCAGGCGTTGGAGGGCCCTCCACCGGCGCCTCCATCCGCAGCTGGAGGAGTTGTTCAATCAGGCCTTCCATTTCAACCCGCAGGAGGCCGGTCCCAATCGCGGAGAGCTGACCACTGTGCTCGTCCGGGTGGCTGGGGGAGTCCTCGGCTCCGACCCCGCATTCCTGGTCTGAGCGACTGGTCATGGCGTCCTCCACGTGGGTCACCTCCTGGTCTTTTTCCCGCTCTCTCCTTCGTGGGCGGTTTCGTTTTCTCTGCCTCCGCCCACCATTGAGAATCAAGAGGCGGATCTCTGCTGCTGACGGACACGTCCTCAAGATACAGAAATATTTAGACTGGGCGGCCATTGTCTTTCGCGCTCTTCAGCTGGTCCACGCCTACTCCACGCCCTCTTCTCCTCCTGCGCTCTCCTCAGCGCTGTAATGGTGGCTGGTTTTGGTGGCAAATGGCAATCCACAGTCTTTGCAATAAGTCACAGTCCAAGTATAATAAATCACAGTTCCAAGGCACGCATGACCTGATTCTTCAGGCTTAAGTAGATCCTGTTCGTGAAGCCAAGTTGTAGCGCCCCCACTGCCGCAGGGCCGACTGGTACCCGGTACCGGGCCTCTGAGTCTCTGTTCTGGGGTTGTCACGGTGGCTAGACCCGGTCCGTGACCCTGCTGAGGGGCACCCAATGAAAGGTGTGGATGGTGATGATGTTATGGTGCGGTGCAGGTCGCAGTAAATAACAAGGACACCAGGTTGCAGTCTCTTTACCTCTTTACTGAAGGCTTCAGGATCCTCAATCCGGAATACGGTTAACCGGGCTGCGTAAGTCCGGCCGGTCCGATGGCACCTCCAGAGTTCCCTTTGCAGGTGGAAATCTGTGCCTACCTTCTAGCGCTTGTGTGTTGTGGTCCTCCCCTGCTGTGCTTACGGGATAGTCCCCACAACTGTTGTGTCTGTTTCTGAAGTTCCCTCACAACTCGATTATGATGTTCTGCTTCGTCCCCCAGATGATATGGCTAGGACGCACCCGTATGACGGGTAGGCTCGGAGGTCTTCCGGGACCCTAGAGTCGCCCCTCTCCAAATGTTGCCCCCTATGTCTTCTTAGGTGATTTGAGTGAAACAGCCCGCCTATAACTGACTGTCCTACCGTAGGTTTGAAGTAAGGCCTGGAGCTCAATACTTCCTCGGCGTTCCGGCCACCGGCTACGCGCCTCAGTAGGATGTTGCCTCGTCTTACAGCACGACTCCTACTGGTGTTTCTCCTTGTTGCGTTGATCTCGTTTCTCACTCAGCACAATAAACCTCGCTTCTTGTCCTTTCTTGGGGTACCGCCGCGATGAAGTGCAGGCGCGGTCCCGTAACGTTCTCTATGTTCGCTAGGCCTCTGTCAGGATCCCACCCCTGACAGGGACCCCCCTGAATCTTCCCCTGCAACACCCTCTGCCACAGGATGTTGCCTGGTTCCAACCCAGTCAGCTTCTCACTAACTTCCTATCTAACCCCCAGTTTTACCAGATTGTGAGGAGTGGCCTAATACATAGCACCCTTAGCTCCCCCTGGAGGCCAGACTGTGAAGTGTATTGGTGTCTGATACCTGGTCATGTGAACTCCTTTAGTGCCATCGGACGTACCATAGCCCCCCTTAGCAGCGGAGCATCAGTACTGCAACGACCAGGACTCTGGGGCGCTGCATTCATATGAAGATTTTTCTGTATTTTCATGACTATGAAAATTGTACATTCACACTGAGGGCATCAAAACTATGAATTAACATATGTGGAATTATATACTTAACAAAAAAGTGTGAAACAACTGAAAATATGTCTTACATTCTAGGTTCTTCAAAGTAGCCACCTTTTGCTTTGATGACTGCTTGGCACACTCTTGGCATTCTCTTGATGAGCTTCAAGAGGTAGTCACCGGCAATGGTTTTCACTTCACAGGTGTGCCCCGTCAGGTTTAATAAGTGGGATTTCTTGCCTTATAAATGGGGTTGGGACCATCAGTTGTGTTGTGCAGAAGTCTGTTGGATACACAGCTGATAGTCCTACTGAATAGACTGTTAGAATTTGTATTATGGCAAGAAAAAAGCAGCTAAGTAAAGAAAAACGAGTGGCCATCATTACTTTAAGAAATGAAGGTCAGTCAGTCCGAAAAATTGGGAAAACTTTGAAAGTGTCCCCAAGTGCAGTGGCAAAAACCATCAAGCGCTACAAAGAAACTGGCTCACATGAGGACCGCCCCAGGAAAGGAAGACCAAGAGTCACCTCTGCTTCTGAGGATAAGTTTATCAGAGTCACCAGCCTCAGAAATGGCAGGTTAACAGCAGCTCAGATTAGAGACCAGGTCAATGCCACACAGAGTTCTAGCAGCAGACACATCTCTACAACAACTGTTAAGAGGAGACTTTGTGCAGCAGGCCTTCATGGTAAAATAGCTGCTAGGAAACTACTGCTAAGGACAGGCAACAAGCAGAAGAGACTTGTTTGGGCTAAAGAACACAAGGAATGGACATTAGACCAGTGGAAATCTGTGCTTTGGTCTGATGAGTCCAAATTTGAGATCTTTGGTTTCAACCACCGTGTCTTTGTGCGACGCAGAAAAGGTGAACGGATGGACTCTACATGCCTGGTTCCCACCGTGAAGCATGGAGGAGAAGGTGTGATGTGTGGAGGTGCTTTGCTGGTGACACTGTTGGGGATTTATTCAAAACTGAAGGCATACTGAACCAGCATGGCTACCACAGCATCTTGCAGCGGCATAATATTCCATCCGATTTGCATTTAGTTGGACCATCATTTATTTTTCAACAGGACAATGACCCCAAGCACACCTCCAGGCTGTGTAAGGGCTATTTGACCAAGAAGGAGAGTGATGGGGTGCTACGCGAGATGACCTGGCCTCCACAGTCACCAGACCTGAACCCAATCAAGATGGTTTGGGGTGAGCTGGACCACAGAGTGAACGCAAAAGGGCCAACAAGTGCTAAGCATCTCTGGGAACTCCTTCAAGATTGTTGGAAGACCATTCCCGGTGACTACCTCTTGAAGCTCATCAAGAGAATGCCAAGAGTGTGCCAAGCAGTCATCAAAGCAAAATGTGGCTACTTTGAAGAACCTAGAATATAAGACATAATTTCAGTTGTTTCACACTTTTTTGTTAAGTATATAATTCCACATGTGTTAATTCATAGTTTTGATGCCTTCAGTGTGAATGTACAATTTTCATAGTCATGAAAATACAGAAAAATCTTTAAATGAGGTGTGTCCAAACTTTTGGTCTGTACTGTATATACACAGGTGCTTCTCACAAAATTAGAATATCATCAAGCAGTTAATTTATTTCCGTTCCGTTCTTCAATACAACAAGTGAAACTCATATATGATATAGAGTCATTACAATCAGAGTGATCCATTTCAAGTGTTTATTTCTGTTTATGTTGCTGATTATGGCTTACAGCCAGTGAAAACCCAAAAGTCATTATCTCATTAAATTAGAATACTTTACAACACCAGCTAGAAAAATTAATGATTTTAAAATGTGAAATGTTGGCCTACTGAAATGTATGTTCAGTAAATGCACTCAATGCTTGGTCGGGGCTCCTTTTGCATCAATTACTGCATCAATACGGCATGGCATGGAGGCGATCAGCCTGTGGCACTGCTGAGGTGTTATGGAAGCCCAGATTGCTTTGATAGCAGCCTTCAACTTATCTGCATTGTTGGGTCTGGTGTTTCTCATCTTCCTCTTGACAATACTCCATAGATTCTCTATGGGGTTAAGGTCAGGCGAGTTTGCTGGCCAATCAAGCATAGTGATACTGTTGTTTTTAAACCAGGAATTGATACTTTTGGCAGTGTAGACAGGTGCCAAGTCCTGCTGGAAAATGAAACTTCCATCTCCAAAAAACTTGTCACCAGAGGAAAGCATGAAGTGCTCTAAAATTTCCTGGTAGACGGCTGCCCTGACATTGGTCTTGATAAAACACAGTGGACCTACACCAGCAGATGACATGGCTCCCCAAACCATCACTGATTGTGAAAACTTCACACTAGACCTCAAGCAGCTTGGATTATGTGCCTCTCCACTCTTCCTCCAGACTCTAGGACTTTGATTTCCAAATGAAATGCAAAATTTACTTTCATCTGAAAATAACTCCTTGGACCACTGATCAACAGCCCAGTTCTTTTTCTCCTTGGACCAGGTAACGCTTCTGGCGTTGTCTATTGGTCATGAGTTGCTTGACACAAGGAATGCGACACTTGTCGCCCATGTCCTGGATACGTCTGTGTGTGGTGGCTCTTGATGCAATTACTCCAGTAGCAGTCCAATCCTTGTGAATCTCCCCAACATTTTTGAATGGCCTTTTCTTAACTATCCTTCCAAGCCTGTGGTTATCCTGGTTGCTTGTGCACCTTTTTCTACCACTTTTTCATTCCACTCAACTTCCTATTAATATGCTTGTATACAGCTCTCTGTGAACCTTTTGTGGCTTACCTGTTGTGAATTAGACTTTTTTGGCTCCCTCTTGTGGTCACTGGTGATATGACTCTGGGATTGTCTTTCTCAGTTTGGCACCCACCTGGGTCGTTAGTCCAGGGGTGTTGCTATATAAGCTTCCTGGATTCTCAGTCCAGTGCCTGGCATCGTTGTAATCAGATCCTTTCTGTTTGCTCCTGTCTGCTGGTCCTGGTTCTTGCAAAATTAAGCTAAGTCGTGCTTCCTTGTTTTTTGGTTATTTGTATGGCTCTTATTTTCTGTCCAGCTTGTACTAAATGTGATTCCTGATTTTGCTGGAAGCTCTAGGGGGCTGGTATTCTCCCCCCGGGCCATTAGACAGTTCGGGGGTTCTTGAATATCCAGCGTGGAAATTTTGATAGGGTTTTTGCTGACCGTATAAGTCATCTTACTATATTCTGCTATTAGTCAGTGGGCCTCTCTTTGCTAAATATCTAGTTCATTCTTACGTTTGTCTTTTCTCCTTACCTCACCGTTATTATTTGTGGGGGGCTTGTATCCAACTTTTGGGGTCTTTTCTCTGGAGGCAAGAAAGGTCTATCTTTTCCCTTCTAGGGTTAGTTAGTTCTCCGGCTGGCGCGAGACGTCTAGAACCAACGTAGGCACGTTCCCCGGCTGCTGCTATTTGTGGTGCTAGGATTAGATATACGGTTAGCCCAGTTACCACTGCCCTATGAGCTGGTTTTTTATGTTTGCAGACTTGGTATGTACTTTTGAGACCCTCTGCCATTGGGGTCATAACAGTCTTGTAGGAATGGAGAAACCCACCATCACATTCTTAATGGCTTCAGAAAGCCCTGTTATGGCGTTTGTGGATTCAGGTGCTGCCCTGAGTCTTATGGATCTCTCATTTGCCAAGCGCTGTGGTTTTGTTCTTGAGCCTTTGGTAAATCCTATCCCTCTTAGAGGTATTGATGCTACGCCATTGGCGGAAAATAAACCGCAGTTTTGGACTCGCATGTAGAGCAGGTCAGGATGGTATTTCAGGTTTTGCGTGAGCATGCTTTGTTTGTTAAGGGCTCAAAGTGTCTCTTTGGAGTACAGAAGGTTCCCTTTTTGGGGTTTATTTTTTCCCCTTCTGCGGTGGAGATGGACCCAGTCAAGGTCCGAGCTATTCATGATTGGACTCAGCCCACGTCAGTTAAAAGTCTTCAGAAGTTCTTGGGTTTTGCTAACTTCTACCGTCGTTTTATCGCTAATTTTTCTAGCGTTGTTAAACCTTTGACGGATATGACCAAGAAAGGTTCTGATGTTGCTAACTGGGCTCCTGCAGCCGTGGAAGCTTTCCAAGAGTTGAAGCGCCGGTTTACTTCGGCGCCTGTTTTGTGCCAGCCTGATGTCTCACTGCCCTTTCAGGTTGAAGTGGATGCTTCTGAGATTGGGGCAGGGGCCGTTTTGTCGCAGAGAGGCCCTGGTTGCTCTGTAATGAGACCATGTGCCTTTTTCTCTAGGAAGTTTTCGCCTGCTGAGCGGAATTATGATGTTGGCAATCGGGAGTTGTTGGCCATGAAGTGGGCATTTGAGGAGTGGCGTCATTGGCTCGAGGGTGCTAAGCATCGTGTGGTGGTCTTGACTGATCACAAAAATCTGATGTATCTCGAGTCTGCTAAATGCCTGAATCCTAGACAGGCCCGCTGGTCATTGTTTTTCTCCCGTTTTGACTTTGTGGTCTCGTATTTACCAGGTTCAAAGAATGTGAAGGCTGATGCTCTTTCAAGGAGCTTTGTGCCTGACTCTCCTGGAGTCGTAGAACCAGTTGGTATTCTTAAAGAGGGAGTTATCTTGTCAGCCATTTCTCCGGATTTGCGACGTGTGTTGCAGAGATTTCAGGCTGGTAGACCTGACTCTTGTCCACCTGACAGACTGTTTGTTCCTGATAAGTGGACCAGCAGAGTCATTTCCGAGGTTCATTCCTCGGTGTTGGCAGGGCATCCGGGAATTTTTGGCACCAGAGATCTGGTGGCTAGGTCCTTTTGGTGGCCTTCCTTGTCACGGGATGTGCGGTCATTTGTGCAGTCCTGTGGGACTTGTGCTCGAGCTAAGCCTTGCTGTTCTCGTGCCAGCGGGTTGCTCTTGCCCTTGCCTGTCCCGAAGAGGCCTTGGACACACATTTCCATGGATTTCATTTCAGGTCTTCCGGTGTCTCAGGGCATGTCTGTCATCTGGGTGGTATGTGATCGCTTTTCCAAGATGGTCCATTTGATATCTTTGCCTAAGCTGCCTTCCTCTTCCGATCTGGTTCCTTTGTTCTTTCAGAATGTGGTTCGTTTACACGGCATTCCTGAGAATATTGTGTCTGACAGAGGATCCCAGTTTGTTTCCAGGTTCTGGCGATCCTTTTGTGCTAAGATGGGCATTGATTTGTCGTTTTCGTCTGCCTTTCATCCTCAGACTAATGGACAAACGGAGCGAACTAATCAGACTCTGGAGGCTTATTTGAGGTGTTTTGTTTCTGCAGATCAGGATGATTGGGTGACCTTCTTGCCGTTGGCTGAGTTTGCCCTTAATAATCGGGCTAGTTCCGCTACTTTGGTTTCGCCTTTTTTTTGCAACTCTGGTTTCCATCCCCGTTTTTCCTCGGGACATGTGGAGCCTTCTGACTGTCCTGGGGTAGATTCCGTGGTGGATAGGTTGCAGCAGATCTGGAATCATGTGGTGGACAACTTGAAATTGTCACAGGAGAAGCCTCAGCGTTTTGCCAACCGCCGCCGCGATGTGGGTCCCCAACTTCGTGTTGGGGATTTGGTATGGCTGTCTTCTCGATTTGTTCCTATGAAGGTCTCCTCTCCTAAATTTAAGCCTCGCTTCATCGGTCCTTACAAGATATTGGAAATCCTTAATCCTGTGTCCTTTCGCTTGGATCTTCCGGTGTCGTTTGCCATTCACAACGTGTTCCATAGGTCTTTGTTGCGGCGGTACGTTGTACCTGTGGTTCCTTCTGTTGAGCCTCCTGCTCCGGTCTTGGTTGAGGGCGAGTTGGAGTACGTGGTGGAGAAGATCTTGGATTCTCGTCTCTCCAGGCGGAGGCTTCAGTATCTGGTCAAGTGGAAGGGCTATGGTCAGGAGGATAATTCCTGGGTGGTTGCCTCTGATGTGCATGCGGCCGACTTAGTTCGTGCCTTTCACGCTGCTCATCCTGATCGCCCTGGTGGTCTTGGTGAGGGTTCGGTGACCCCTCCTTAAAGGGGGGGTACTGTTGTGAATTAGACTTTTTTGGCTCCCTCTTGTGGTCACTGGTGATATGACTCTGGGATTGTCTTTCTCACTTTGGCACCCACCTGGGTCGTTAGTCCAGGGGTGTTGCTATATAAGCTTCCTGGATTCTCAGTCCAGTGCCTGGCATCGTTGTAATCAGATCCTTTCTGTTTGCTCCTGTCTGCTGGTCCTGGTTCTTGCAAAATTAAGCTAAGTCGTGCTTCCTTGTTTTTTGGTTATTTGTATGGCTCTTATTTTCTGTCCAGCTTGTACTAAATGTGATTCCTGATTTTGCTGGAAGCTCTATGGGGCTGGTATTCTCCCCCCGGGCCGTTAGACGGTTCGGGGGTTCTTGAATATCCAGCGTGGAAATTTTGATAGGGTTTTTGCTGACCGTATAAGTCATCTTACTATATTCTGCTATTAGTCAGTGGGCCTCTCTTTGCTAAATATCTAGTTCATTCTTACGTTTGTCTTTTCTCCTTACCTCACCGTTATTATTTGTGGGGGGCTTGTATCCAACTTTTGGGGTCTTTTCTCTGGAGGCAAGAAAGGTCTATCTTTTCCCTTCTAGGGTTAGTTAGTTCTCCGGCTGGCGTGAGACGTCTAGAACCAACGTAGGCACGTTCCCCGGCTGCTGCTATTTGTGGTGCTAGGATTAGATATACGGTTAGCCCAGTTACCACTGCCCTATGAGCTGGTTTTTTATGTTTGCAGACTTGGTATGTACTTTTGAGACCCTCTGCCATTGGGGTCATAACGCTTACCCTCCTTGTGGAGTGTGTCAATGATTGCCTTCTGGACATCTGTCAAGTCAGCAGTCTTCCCCATGATTGTGGAGCCTACTGAAACAGACTAAGGGACATTTTTAAACGCTTAGGAATCCTTTGCAAGTGTTTTTTGTTAATTATTCTAATTAACTGAGATAATGACTTTTGGGTTTTCATTGGCTGTAAACCATAATCATCAACATTAACAGAAATAAACACTTGAAATATATCACTGTTGGCAATGACTCTATATAATATATGTGTTTCACTTGTTGTATTGAAGAACTGAAATAAATTAACTTTTTGATGATATTTTAATTTAGTGAGAAGCACTTGTATATGCATTTAATGTGGTATGAGTTTATTAACCTATCTCCACATTCTCCGGTGTGCAGTGCCGGTCTTCTTCTCTTCTGAATAATGTCACCACTCTGGAAACTCATCTGGGTCATGCTGTGCTCTGCGTGACCTGAAAGTGACTTTTACAATGTAAGCCTATGGGGAATCAGAACAAGGCTCCATAGGCTTTTACTGTAAAAAGAGACTTCCGGCTCAGGCATAGATAATAAAGTGAGCGGGGAGGTTTAATTTGCAGTAACGTCACTGAGAAGAGCGGAAAACCGGTGCTGGACTCCAGATAGAGTAGCGGTAGGTTAGTATATTAATACCCTCACACTACATTACATGCATATACACACATTTGATCAATGAAAACGTTAGTGGGAGTACTTTTTTAAATCCTGTTAAAAAGGACAGGACTGTGGTGTGGAGTTTATTTTGCTGTCCTTTCCATTCAGTGTTTTATATTCCAAAGTGACTCTATTGTTCCAGCAATGGATAGAAAAAATCTTTGGCAGCTTACCATGGAAGCCATCACTAAAATGTTTTAGTTTGACATGGGAGGGAAAAAACACCTCTTTCTCTGCTGTTATGTTCCTAAACATTATTGTAAGAAGAGTATTAGCCTTTCACAATGAAACCTGCATGGTTCTACTGAATGTTCCTTAGATCACCATAGGGCTCTATATTGCCCTGAGGCCTCCTTCACACATCCATGTTTCCAGTAGGGGTGTCATCTGTTTTTTTCACGGATCCCACATGTTCCAGTTTTACCCTACTGGGCTGCTCACATATCCATGTTTTTACACAGACCGTGAGTCCATATAAAACACACGGGCACATGTCTTTTTTTTCCCCGACAACTCAGATGACAAGGTCCAATATAAGTTTATGGATTTGTGAAAAACACGTACAGCATCAGTGTACACTCCATGTGCTGTCCATGTTTAACATAACAAAGTATAGGAGAAGCTTTGTAATTTCTTTCTTTATCAATACTAGAAAAATACTGATGACCACAATGATGGTAAACATGGACACATAGATAACCCACAATTGGTAAACACTGATGACACATGGATGACACACGGATGGCACACGGATGACACATGGATGACACACAGATTGCACACGGATGGCACACTGATGACACACTGATGACACACGGATGAAATCACTGATGGCACACTAATGACACACTGATGACACACAGAAGACACACGGATGGCACACTAATGACACACAAAAGACACTCGGAAGACACATGGATGACACACAGATGGCACACTAATGACACACAGAAGACACATGGATGACACACTCATGACACACGGATGACACACAGATGGCACACTAATGACACGCGGAAGACACACGGAAGACACACGGATGGCACACGGATGACATGGAAGACACACGGAAGACACGTGGATGACACATTGATGACACACTGATGACACACGGAAGACACACGAAAGACACATGGATGGCACACTGATGACACACGGAAGACACACAGATGATACCGGTAAGGCCGGCGTCACACTAAACGTATGGAAAATTGGTCCGAGTCTCCCTGCCGAGAGTCGCACAAATGTTCTCAGTATGGTCATCCGTGTGTAATTCGTTTTCAATGCAATGATGCGATTTTCTCCCACCTATGTGTCCGTATGACATCCGTATGACGTGCATACCGCTTTACATTTCTCACTCATTTTCCTCATTGAATTAAATTGCTCAATGCGCTGAAATTAGGAATATGTGTGCGTATTTGTCGCAAGCTAGACGGATGGTTCGTGTGGCGTCTGAGTTTTTTTCGCACCCATAGGCTTGCATTGGCAAGTGTCGTCCGAGTCTCGGTGACAATCGCAACATACTGCAATTTTACACGCACGTCGAATACGCCTGGGAAAAAATATGGTGATGTGAGCTGCCCCATAGATAAACACTGTTCTGAGTGCTATGCAATGAACTCTCGCATAGCACTCGCTCGAATTCTACGGTAGTGTGACCCCGGTAATGGTTTCTCACGCACGTGTTTTATACTGACATGTGAAGGAGGCCTCGTTGCGACTGAGTGGCGCTGCAGGAGGTACAAGTGTTGCACCATGATGTGGCTGCAGCACGCTGGCTTTCTTCCTAGGATTCAGGCCATTATGAAGGTTAGTCAATGCTTTCTAGGGGATAGAGTTCTGAGAAACTGAGGGTTGGTTGAGTTTGCTACATATTAACTAAATTCACATTGCTCACACAACCAAATCACCATGATACTAGCAGATGGAGGCAATGATCCATGTAATGTCTTCATTCTACACTTCCTTTTTTTGTTTGTTAAATACAATATAGCATTTTTTAAATTGTACAACTTATGCATTTTTTAGTTTACCAGTATTAGGGTACATTCAAAAAATGTATGAATTCATCTTTCTGCTGAGACAGTTTGCATACAAATTGAAATCATTATTTGAAAGTGTCAAAATAAAATATGATATAGTCCCATCTCACTCTTTGCAGTCCAGCAGGCAGGACGCAATAAAAACTAATAGGCTATGTTCACACGTTGCACTTTTTCAACATTTTTAACTCAAATTAAAAGCTGCTTTTTAAAGTACCAGCATAAGCTCTGAGATTTTAAAAACCTCGTGCACATGTTTGGTTGTTTTTCTGACTGAACTTGAGAACTCCGGTGTTCTTGAAATCTGCCGCAAGTAAATTCTTTCAATGTTTTTCAGGCATTTTTTTCATCCAAATAAAGCAAAGAGAAAGTGCAAACATGCTGCAAAAAACACCATCATGCATTTTTGCTGTGTTTTTGCTGAATTAAACTAACTTTATTAAACATATAATAAAAAGCAGCTTCCTTACTGCTAATAGAGCAGGTTATGCTTGCAGGCAAAATACAGTAAAAATGCAACGTGTGTGAACATAGTCTTCTAGTAAAAGATAAAAGGTTCTCTTGATCACTGCACAATATAGAGAAACCTTTAGGCCACATTCACACGTTCAGTATCTGGTCAGTGTTTTACATTAGTATTTATAAACCGATACCAGGAGTGAAACAGTCAGGGCTTGTTTCCACATGCGAGAATCACGTCCGTGTCTCGCATGTAGAAACCAAGCTCTGGCGCCGGCACTTTGGAGCAGAGCGTGCAGCTCCATGTGTTCCTATGCGGCCGCACGCTCTGCTCCGGAGTGCAGACACCAGAGCTTGGTTTCTACATGCGAGACACGGACGTGTTTCTCGCATGTGGAAACAAGCCCTTAGAGGAAAAGTATAATAAAAACGAATCACCACTTCTGTGTTTATCACCCACTCTTGGTTTTGGCTTACAAATACTGAGGTAAAATACTTGACATTAGGTATTCATGATGCCTGTGCGTTTCGCTTAAATTGACCAATAACCTTAGTTACTAATATCTAATTACTACCCGCCCTGTCGTGGCCCCTGCCCCAATAATTACACATAAAACATTCGTTTGGATAAATTTGGCCACAGCAGCCATCTTTTATTAACATTTAAACATAACAGTTTGTTAACATTGAAACCCCAGGGAAGGCGGTCCTCGAAGCCCCAAGAGCCAACCAACTCGTATCAAATCTTTCCAATTTGGCCTCCAGGTCGTGTCCCTGCCCCCAGCCGCTAGGCACCAGCTCAGAGACGCTTAAAGACTCGCCCGGCCAATATCCGCCAAAATCCCACGTCCCCAGTCCTCTCGACTGTATTACCCTTAATTCTCTAAGCCACACCAGGGGGAGTCCAGGATCTCACACATCCCCCCCCCCTCCAAGCCGCCATTTCTTAGCACCACCAACTTCGAGGACCTCTTTCCCCCCCCCGCCTTGCTGCCGCGACGAAAACATAACTAATACACTTTTAGCGCCACAAATCTGACCCTCGCTACTTCCACTGAAATAACCTTATAATTCTTAAACTGTGAACCAAACCAGCAAGTACCCTATTTAAAAAAGGGGAGGGTGGGTGGGAGCTTGCTATCTAATCAGAGGGGCACCAAAATGGTTGCTCCTCTAAGATGGGTGCCCCCTCTTATAGTCAATCCCCCTTTGTCGCCCCCACCTTCTTGCTTACCTTGCCCTCAGCCAATCCGTAATCCCCAATTCAAATAATTCCCTCAGCTCACTCCATACTATCGCCCCCACCTTTCCGCTCACCCCCTATAGGCCCATTCAACCCTGTCATGTCGTCCTCCCTCAAAGGCCTGCGGCCTAGTCCGTCCTCACTTGACATTAGGTATTCATGATGCCTGTGAGTTTCGCTTAAATTGACCAATAACCTTAGTTACTAATATCTAATTACTACCCGCCCTGTCGTGGCCCCTGCCCCAATAATTACACATAAAACATTCGTTTGGATAAATTTGGCCACAGCAGCCATCTTTTATTAACATTTAAACATAACAGTTTGTTAACATTGAAACCCCAGGGAAGGCGGTCCTCGAAGCCCCAAGAGCCAACCAACTCGTATCAAATCTTTCCAATTTGGCCTCCAGGTCGTGTCCCTGCCCCCAGCCGCTAGGCACCAGCTCAGAGACGCCTAAAGACTCGCCCGGCCAATATCCGCCAAAATCCCACGTCCCCAGTCCTCTCGACTGTATTACCCTTAATTCTCTAAGCCACACCAGGGGGAGTCCAGGATCTCACACATCCCCCCCCCCTCCAAGCCGCCATTTCTTAGCACCACCAACTTCGAGGACCTCTTCCCCCCCCCCGCCACCAACACCAATGTCCTGACACCTCAGACATTTGTGTCCCGCCACACCGACAGCCCTTTTTCAATACCCTCCTGCACTGCAAGACACCATAGGTCCAAACCGATAGCATTCAAGTGCACTCCATCTTTTCTCCAATATTCGCCCGTCCCTGACTCCAGATCCAAATGACGAACCGAGCACTGACCGAGCTCCGAACCAAACTTTCCTAGGAACAATATCCGACCAGATTATTAATAAACGCGGGAACATGGCCCACAATCTTAAAACATCAAATTTGATGTCGTTGATCAGTTCTCTACAAGGGCGTTTACCGAGATCGTTGCCCCCCAAATGAATTACCAATAAATCCGGCACCCTGTCCAAACGCACAAACTTATGAAATTCCGGCAAGAGCTGCTTCCAATACATTCCCCGCTTTCCAATCCAACGTATGGTCGCTGATGACTTCTCCACTCCGAGCTGTCTCCCTTGAGGGCGAACATCTGCTCGCACCGCTGCCCAAAACACAAACGAGTGGCCCACAATCCATGCCAGTAACGGCCTTCTTTCTGCAAAGAAAATAACAAACCAAAACATAGTAATCGTAAAGCACAACCCTAATAAATCTTTATCCAACTCTAAAAATCCCCCTTTAGACCAAGGACGGACGAATATAAGACTTGAACCTCACGGATTCCCAACGGCCGATCCTCCGCACCACATCCTCTCTCAAACCTCTTCTTGCTGCTTCCGTAGCTGCCCCTATCCTAAATGAGTGACCCAAAAACTTCTCTGCTGAAATACGTCCTTGCATCAAACAGCGCTTAAATATAGTGACAAACTGATACCGAGATAAAAACGATCCATCTTCATGCAACAACAGTGGCTCATCAACCCAAACCTTCCCCTCTGAAAATTCCCGAAAACATAATACCGGGCACAATGGGGAACCCGGTACTTCAAATAGCTCAATTTTACACCCTTTTCCAGCCAAATCAGTTTTTGATTGACGCAGCCAAATAACCAACTTATCCCCGTGTACGACTACATCGTGACCTTGCAGCCCCCCTTTTTTATTCTTAGCTGGGCTGACCAACTCACCCAAACGAAACGCCCCAAAGAATGCCAAAGCAAATGCCAACTTAAACAAAACCACCTCCGGCTGATTAGCGCATACCCTTGGTAATTGTTCGCCTAACTGCAATAAAATCTCGTAGGATACAGGGCGTCGACCATCTAAGGATTTCCAACCTTTACGCCAACCCTTCATCACCTGTAGGACCATAAATGATTTAGTTACGTCATGAAGCCCCCTGAATCTAAATCCAAATGCTAAACCAGCCAAAAATTGATTAACTTTTGATACTGACCAACCGCAATCCCATTTTTGACCTAAAAGCAACAGCAATTTCTCGTCGTCATGCATATCTGGTCCCAGTGACAAACCCCAATCCACCCAAGTATCCCAGGCCTTAACATAGTGCGACCAAGTTCCCGGCGCCAACGACCTAGACAGTAACTCTCCTACTGCCCCAACGGAATCTTCCATAGTTCCTCCGGGCAGAAAACCCGCACGAGATCCACTTGAGACATGCCATCGGGAACCCGATCCCACTGTGAATAAAAAATAGTGTCACCAATCAATGATTCATTAGACGATCGAAATTCCGCAGTGACCCATAAATTAAACCTTAGACCCAGCCAAACCATATGTTGCAAAACTCTTAGCAACGCTGAATCTGCGGACGATAGTGAATTTAGCGCTCTCACAGCGCCTTCCGATTCACAACCGAAACAAATCTTCATATTACAGACCTCTGATCCCCATAAGGATAAAGCAACAGCAATTGGAAAAACCGCACACAGCAAACGATTTGCAGATAAACCGTTATCCTCCCATGAAGGCGGCCACCGACACGCTAGCCAATTCTCTCGAAAGACCAAACGAAAACCTTGCTCGTCCACCGGGCCGATCGTAAAACCCAAATCTTCCGCAGGCACTACAGGTGCAATCCACAGTGACTTCCCATTATATGAATCCAGAAAAAGCATCCATACTTTCAAATCATCCTTTAAGGCCTTTCGAAGCCTGATAAAATGAGAAGGGGACCAAACTCCTACAGTAGCCAAAGACATTCTGCGACAAAACGCCCTACCCATTGGCATGATACGGCATGCAAAATTCAACTTCCCCAACAATGATTGCACCACATGCAACGTCACCTTTTTTGACTCATACACTCTCCTCACGTCTAATCTCATGCTCACGAGTTTGTCCATAGGTAAGCGACACTCCATTGCCACCGTATCTATCTCGATGCCTAAAAAACTCAAAGATGTCACCGGACCTACCGTCTTGTCAGCGGCTAACGGAACACCGAACCTGCTTGACACACTCTCCATAGAGTGGAGCAAAATTGAACAATCAGCGGAATGCGCTGGGCCCACAAACAGAAAATCATCCAGATAATGGATGCAAGATCGGAGCCCGGATACATCTTTTACTACCCACTCTAAGAACGTACTGAACAATTCAAAATATGCACACGATAGGGAACAACCCATCGGCAAACAACGATCCACGTAAAAACCCCCATTCCAAAAACACCCCAACAAATGTAGACTATTCGGATTAACTGGAAGCAAACGAAACGCGGCCTCAATATCGGTTTTTGCCAATAAAGCCCCCTGTCCACAACGTCTAACCCATTCCATAGCTGTGTCAAACGACGTGTAAAGAACCGAGCACAACTGTGGATCAATGCCGTCGTTCACTGACAAACCTTTTGGGAACGAAAGATGATGGATTAACCTAAATTTATTAACCTCCTTTTTAGGGACCACCCCCAAAGGAGAAACTCTCAGTTCCTCCATAGGGAGAGACTGAAAAGGGCCGGCCATTCTACCAAGTGACACCTCCTTATTCAATTTTTCCGTGACCACTTCGGGAAAATCATAGGCCGACTTCAAATTCTTTTTGGACCACTGCACCTTAACGTCCACAAAAGGTATGGAAAAACCAGTCTTAAAACCATCTCTCAAAGTGGACGCTGCCTTTGTATCAGGATATCTACTTAGGAACGGCTCCATCTCTGCCAGCCGCACTGGAGTCACCCCTTTTTTCAAATCCATCTGACCCCTTTTGCTTCCCTCCCCTGAAACATCTCGCTGCCCCATGATTTCCTCCGCATGAAGAACACTCGTGCTTAAACTTACACTTTGCCCCGAACCTGCATGTCCCCTCGTTAAAGGCAAAACACAGTCCCTTTTGCATAACCACCGAGTGCCCTGACTGTCCTGAACCCCCGGTGCCTCCAAGAAATGACTGCGAACCCTGATTCGGCCTGACCGGTGCTGTCACTCTCATCCACAAAGAAATATCCTTGTGATCCCACCTAATATTTTGACGCACGGCTTTACGTTGACGGAACTGCTCATCATATCTAATCCACCCTTGACCCCCATAGACCCTGTACGCCTCCCCAATGATATCTAAATAGCAAAACAAGGGGGCACAAGTTTCTGGCGATTTTTCCCCTATTACGCTAGCAAAAATCGCAAAAGCTTGTAACCAGTTAGAAAAGGTACGAGGGATTAATCTAAACCTTCTCCTCTCCTCGTCCTCTTTTTTGGAATCATCCCTACGGGCTTTATCTAAATTGAAACGCTCTAAAGGGAGCAGCGAAAATATTTCAACATACTCCCCTTTCCAAATTCTCTCTTTCACCTCCGGCTTCAAATGCGCACCTAAAGGCCCCTCAAAACACACGTATACTTCCCCCCTAGCCGAATCATCGACCCGGACCGACTCATCCTTATCTTTAGTCCCACCTTCTGTTATCGTCGAGCCTCCCTGCTGAACTACCTCGCAACTACCGACTGATGTTAACCCAGGTGCCAATGGGGCCCCTTGTGAAATACTGGATCCTGGCCCGCCCGATTCACCAACTCCTTCCGTCCCCAGGACCCCCCTCTCCCGAACATTCCCTAACCACGCTGATAACGGCGATGGTTCGATTTGCCTACCCCTTGTCTCCCACATTTGGAACAAATCTTTTAACCCTTGCATTAAAATACCCGCGCCAACACTAACCCCCCCTACAGAAACCTCACCTCTACTTAAATCAACACTAGGAGCTAGTGATGGCAATAAAGAAGTTAAAAAAGCACTCTCACCTGGCTGCCTGGGCGCTGTGATCCCAGCAGCCGCTGATCCCGGGTCCAGATGCGCTCCTACAGTCTGTGCTCCACCACGTCCGTGTGGGCTTGATGATCCACGAACATCCATAGGCCAGTCCTGAGATGTCGCTGCGGTGATAGGACCCACAGCGTGGTCCCGATCCACGGATGCTGCCCGCGATGATGCAAGGCGCGCAGCGTGAAGGTCCGCTAAACTCCCCCCGCTGGCTGCCACAGCCCCCCCATAAACTAGTGCCCCTGGTCCTTCTGCAGCTCTAGTCTGAACCCCCCTCTGGCTATAATCCCATGTATTTACATTATCTACAGTGCTTCCAGCACTGAAACAGTTATTAGCAGCAGCAGTCAGCGAGTGGGCGTGGCTAAACCGGCGCTCATCACCGGCTGCTCTGCGCTCAGGGGCCTGAACTGCTGCCGCCTGAGAATCCCTCATATCACGCCGAGCGGCGGCCCGTATGGATGGGCTCGCCGCCGCTCCTGCGCCTGGTTCCTGTCCACCGGCCGTTACCGGTGAGTGTGCTGACCTGCCGCGCCGCCATGTGAGGCGCCCGCCGTACAGGCCCCCGTCCGCTCCTCTGCGTCGCTTGCCGCCGCTGAGCCGGCCCCTTTCCAGGCTGGGCACCGGCCGCTCCTCTCCCTGGCTCCGGCAGCGCTGATGATCTGTCTGATGAAGGGGAGGCCGACACCTCCCCCCGCTGCAGGCCCCGCCGACTGGTGGGATTCCTCCCGGCTCCCTGGCAGCGCCCGCCGGAACCGCGGTCTGCTGCTGGAACCGGAGGGTCCCCTGGGGGGCTCCTCATACGGCGACGGGCCCTGGGGGCAACCTCGGGGCTCAGGCGCTCCGGAGGCCGAGACCTCCGAGGCCGGCGGCCCTCAGTCAGTGAATTGGCTGACCCGGATCCCCCTACAGGAAGCAGGCCCTGCAGTGACGCCTGCAGCCAGCCTGCACCCCTGTCTCTAGCTGCATCGCGGAGATGTTGAAGAATTGCCTCAACCTCCATTCTCTCTCACACAGAGCTTGCTATCTAATCAGAGGGGCACCAAAATGGTTGCTCCTCTAAGATGGGTGCCCCCTCTTATAGTCAATCCCCCTTTGTCGCCCCCACCTTCTTGCTTACCTTGCCCTCAGCCAATCCGTAATCCCCAATTCAAATAATTCCCTCAGCTCACTCCATACTATCGCCCCCACCTTTCCGCTCACCCCCTATAGGCCCATTCAACCCTGTCATGTCGTCCTCCCTCAAAGGCCTGCGGCCTAGTCCGTCCTCACTGACCAAATGATGTAAGTTCACACTTTCAGTATTTGGTCAGTATTTTACCTCAGTATTTGTAAGCCAAAAGCAGGAATGGAACAATCAGAGGAAAAGTATAATAGAAACACGTCACCACTTCTGTGTTTATCACCCACTCTTGGTTTTGGCTTACAAATACTGAGGTAAAATACTGACCAAATGATGTAAGTTCACACTTTCAGTATTCAGTCAGTATATTACCTCAGTATTTGTAAGCCAAAACCAGGAATGGAACAATCAGAGGAAAAGTATAATAGAAACACGTCACCACTTCTGTATTTATCACCCTCTCCTGGTTTTGGCTTACAGATACTGAGGTCAAATACTGACCAAATACTGAACGTGTGAACTGACATCATTTGGTCAGTATTTTACCTCAGTATTTGTAAGCAAAAACCAGGAGTGGCTGATAAACACAGAAGTGGTGACGTGTTTCTATTATACTTTTCCTCTGATTGTTCCATTCCTGGTTTTGGCTTACAAATACTGAGGTAAAATGCTGGCCAAATACTGAACGTGTGATCGTTCAATCCGGGTAACCAATTTTGCAGTACAAACTAATAAAAAAGCTAGATGACTGCAGCCTTTGTGATGTCAGTGGGGATAAGTTGAAGTACTGGTAAATTGTAACTTTAATAGATGGAAACTATATAGGGGCACATTCTGACGCTCTTACAAATCGGATCGAGATCAGGCCACAATGCACAGATTGGCCTCGGATCTCCCAACTCAAGCGTGACAGCTGCTTAGAAATATATGAAGCTATCACACTCAGGTCTGGGAGACCTGTAGCTAATCTGTATGGTCCCTAAGGCCTTATTCAGAAGTCCGTTTTTCTCGCGTACGAAAAAAATGCACCAATTATTTTGACCAGACTTTGATCAGTGTGTGCTCCAAATGTCATACATTTTGATTGTATATGGAGAAAAGAAAATGTTTACCACCTTCTCCTATGTGACTGTCTGTAAAATTCGGACTCATACTTGCATTGATGATTTTGATCTGAGACTCAGATCACACTTAGAGATGTCCACAAAAAATCACATATATGTAAATGGCCCCATGAACTACCACAAGCACAAGTACTAGCCATAAAAACTCGTAAGCACAAATCAGATGTGTGAGGCCTAACATCCACTTAGTGGCTATTATATAAGCGGCCCTTAGGTGTCGGTGTCACAGTTTAGTGTAGCCTTTAATCTATACACTGAAAGGGTTTTCCTTTGCAAAATTAGGAAAAATGTAAATGAAAGCATTTGAATGCCTTTTGGGGCATTCTTTTTACAACACAGGCACGTGTAATACTAAAAATAATATTTCAAAAGGGTTTTATTAAAAATGTTGCTTATCGCCACAAAAAAAAGAAGTATTGGGCATGTTGATACCCAACTGAAATCTAAGCGATAACTGGGGTGCCACTGCAGACGCTATATTGACAGCGGGGCAGGCTGACTTCAGGCTTTACCTGCACTGTTGTGGTTGTATGAAGTCCTCTACGGCTGTGTACTTCACATGATATTTCATGGTGCCTTGTGTGCATTGCTTCTAGAGGTAAGATCCTCTGTAACAAAGCATGCTCCAGCAGAGTAAACCTTTATATGCCTCTGTATGACTTTTGAAACATGCTGAGGTAAAATATAGCCTCTTTCACCTCTTCGAGTATCCTTCTCCCTCTATGGACCATAGAACTATAATAAGGCCATTATCATTATGCCTTAAAGGGATTGCCTGAGACTTTTACATCGATGGCCTATCCTCAGCTGTTCCCAGTGTTGGCAAAGGTTGGAACTGCTCAGTTACGGAACTGCATAGCCAAGATCCGTTGGCTGAATAGTGGCTGTGGCTGTGGCCGGGTACTGCACATCCGCCACCTAGTCATATTAATAGGGGGTGTATGTGCAGTAATTGGCAGCTGTCACTCTAGAGGCGACAGAGCTATGCAGAGCATCTCCATAACTGAGCAGTTCTGGCCGCCGATAACACCGGGAGCAGCTGATCGGCATGGATGCCGGGCGTCTCACCCCCACGGATCAGACATTGATGACTTATCCTAAGTATAGGCCATCAATCTTAAATTTCCGGACAACCCCTTCAAACTAATGTGCATGGTCAATCTTAGCAAATCACCCATGTTAAGCAGCAATCTTTCTCCGTAATATGCATGGCCAGTAGTAAAAGCCAAACATATTTTTATGCGCCATCTACATAAGTAACATAGCGTTAATCTGGTTTTCTAGGATCTTTGCTGCATAGCAGACTGTAAGTTGCTAATAAAAGAGAATGCTATGCCTTGTAGGAAGGTGACTGTAGGGTAAGTGGGTATGAGTGGGAGTCATGTACACCATGCAGCCTTTATATTTATTCCTTTGTTGGTGCAGTATTATGAACCTGCAACCTTCCTTACTGGAGCATTGTATACTGTACACTACTTACTCTTTAAAAGGGTTTCTAACTTTCTCCACAATTGAAAGTTATGGATAGGAGTAACTTTCAATGAGTATAGCAAAAGTACACATGATCAGCCTCTGCTTCATTCAAAGATCTGCATAACCCCATTCTCAGGACTGCTGGGGAGCTAATTGTTGTACCCACTGAGATCTCGAGAAGAGGAGGTTGAGTATGCATACCTCTAATATATTCATTGTCTATGGGACTGCTGTAAACAATCGAGTGCTGTACTTAGCTTTCCCTGGCTGATCCATAAACAATACATGGCATGCTTGGTCATGTTCCCAGTGATCCCAAGAAGCAGAGGTTCAGCATGCACACCTTTACTATTTCTTTGGCATTCTCTGACAGTCTCATAGACAATACACAGAACGGACATAGAGCATGCTTAACCTTTGCTCTATTCAGACCCGTTTTTGGGATCGCTAATGATCCCAGAAGAAAAGGAGATCATTTTCAATTGTGGAAAAACCTCTTAGTGTCAACACTCACTCCAACAATCCAACAATACTCTCGTATTGACAAAGAGCCCCATGATTAGGGATGAGCGGACCCATGGAAGTTCGAGTTTTGGTACATTACCCGAACTTGAAGCAGAACCCGAACCCCACTGAAAACAATGGAGACAAGAACTTTGGATCTGGTAAAAAAAATCTCTTTCTCACTCTCCTCCCAGACTTCCCCAGAACTCTGAACATTGCAATGGACTTCAGGGAGAAGTTCATGTTCGGAGTTTAGCACCAGTAAGAACCCCGAACTTTTGAGTTCAGGTTCACTCATCTCTACCCATGATATACAGTTGAAACCAGAAGTTTACATACAGTATATAAAAAGACACATATGCCTGTTTTTCTCAATATCTGACATTTTGTACAAACAAGACGGGAATGTCCAGCAATCATACAGCTCAGGAAGGAGATGGGTTCTGTGTCCAAGACATATCAACCCAAAGATGAAAGCAACAGACCTTGTGAAGGTAAGATTGTGTCAATATCCACAGTGAAATGAGTACTGTATCAACATGGGCTGAAAGGCTGCTCTGCCAGGAAGAAGCCATTACTCCAAAAGAAACATAAAAAAGCCAGATTAATGTTTGCAAATGCACACAGGAACAAAGATCTTAATTTTTAGAGACATGTCCCGTGGTTTGATGAAACTAAAATTTAACTTTTTTGGCATACTGACCATTGTTACGTTTGGAGGAAAAAGGGATAAGCTTGGGAGCCTCAGAATACCATCCCAATTGTGAAACACTGGGGTGGCAGCATCATGTTGTGGGGTTGTTTTGCAGCAGAAGGGACTGGTGGTCGTCACAAAATAGATGGCATCATGAGAAAAGAAGATTATGTGGCAATACTGAAGCAACATCTCAAGACATCAGCCAGGAAGTTAAAGCTTGGGCAGAAATGGGTCTTCCAAATGTCCCGAAGCATACTGCCAAAATGGTAACATAGTGGGTTAACGATGACTATGTCAATGTTTTGGAGTGGCCATCACAAAACCCTGATCTCAATCCTATTGAAAATTTATGGGCAAAGCTGAAAAGGCAGGTGCGAGCAAGGTGACCAACAAACCTGGATCAGTTACATCAGTTTGGTCAGGAGGAATGGGTCCAAATTCTGACCAACTATTACGAGAAGAGAAGCTTGTGGAAGGATAACCCAAATGTTTCAAACAAGTCATTCAGTTTAAGGGCAATGGTACCAAATACTAATGAAATGTATGTAAACTTTTGATTTTGCAGTAAGTAATAAAAATGCCTTAAAACATTCTCTCGCTCTCATTATTTTGGCATATGGCAAATATTAATCATTATGGTAATCCTAATTGACCTAAAACATTAAAGGTTTATTCTGATTTCATGTCAGAGATTGAGAAAAACATGCTTATGTGTCTTTTTATATAGTGTATGTAAACTTCTGGCTTCAACTGTATAAACCCTACTTGAAAAGGCATACATATGAAAAGGAAGACCACGTGGTTGCTGTTGCTGTGCCCTTGAAAAAAGGCAGCACAGCTTAGTTGGTGCTACGCTGAGTCCATTTTCCAGTACAATTTAAAACCATAATAAATATTGAAGACCCCTGTATCTGTCATCACTGTACTTTTGACGTTCATAGGAGACCATGATTTTTGCTATATACAGCAATGCTGGGGCCTTGCTGTATATAGCACAAGCGATGAGATGATCACAGGCTCAGGTCCCTTAAGTGGACGAACAAAAACAGTAACAAATGAAAAAAAAAATTTAAAAAAATATAGTAAAACTTAAAATAAACTCACTTTTCCCCTCTTAACAAATTAAGAAATGAAAAAAAATTAAAAAAATTCACACATTTGGCATCGCTGTATTCGTAAATGTCCGATCTGTCACAATATAAAATAAATTAAATCTGATCGGTAAACGGTATAATGAAAAAAAAAATCAGAACGACAGAAATGCAGTTTTTCAGCCTCTCTAACAACAGAGAAGAATGAAACAGGCAATCAAAACATAATATCTATCCCAAAATGTTATAAAGAAAAAACTTTGGCTAGGGTTGCAAAAAACAAGTTATCACACAGCAGCATATCCCAAAGGCCGGGGTCACACTTGCGATTGCAATGCGAGAAACTCGCACAAGTCTCTTGCATCAATACCTGGCACTGCCACCGGCACTCGGGACTAGAGCGCTCAGCTGCCTGTACTTCTATGCATCCGCACACTCCGGTCCCGGGTGCCGGCGGCAGTGCCGGGTATTGATGCGAGTTTCTCGCATGGCACTCACAAGTGTGACCCCGGCCAAAGACTAAAACTTTTACGCCTCTCGGAGAGAGGAGACACAAGCAAATGTTTTTTTAACAAAATTTCTGAATTGTTTTTTAGCTACTTAAATAAAACAAAAACTATACATGTTTGGTATCTGTATAATCGTAGTGACCTGGAAAATCATATTGCCAGGTCAGATTTATCATACAATCAGTGCTGTGAATTAGAAAAAAAAATAATTGCAGAATTGCCCTTCTTTCCCTATTTTGCCACATTTGAAATGTTTTTACCCTCTTTCCAGTACATATGATAAAATGAATGGCATAGTTCAACAGTACAACTCATCCTGCAAAACCAAGCCCTCATACGGCTATATTGACGCAAAAATAAAAGTTATAGCTCTTCGAAGAAGGGGAGCAAAAACTGAAAAATGCAAAAGTGGAAAATCCCCGGGTCATGGAAGGGTTAATGTGGTTCTCGCAGAATCTATTTTTTTTTTTTTGTATAATATCTGTAAAGAAACCAGGATTGTGTTAGAAAAATATGTTCGAGTCCCCGCGGCTGCATGTCTCGCGGCTGTTCAACCAATCACAGCACAGGTTTTATCTCTTAAAAAAAAATGAAAGCTTGGCTCTGATTGGTTACTGTGAGCAATAGATACAGCTTCTCTTTCACACAGTACAGATGAAGGCCCGTTTGTATAAATCTTGTATTTATGGGTAAGAGATGTCATTAAGACAAATATGGACAGAAATATTCCTCCTTTCACTGTGGAAATCCACGCTACCTGTACTCACTCTGCTGCGTCTATCACACAGCTGCGCAGCGCAGACAGAGAACAATATAGCTGCTCCTCCTCTGACAGCATCAACCGCACAGTCCGTGTCCACCCTGTGCAGTGAGCACAGGTATCTACTGAGCATGTGCAACCTGTCATAAAAGAACTACAGGGCGTATCCATGGGCATTCAGGTGAGCAAAAGCCTCTGACATACAGATTTTCAGCAGGCGATATCTGGAGCAGGGGCACTTTTGGAAATTGATTGCATTAGACAAGTTTATTTATTTCTTGGATTTTGTGTCACGGAGTTATGATTGATTTTTGGGGAAATAACCCTTCAAGGAATCTGTGCAGTAAAAAGTGACTGCCTAAATATTATCATTAGCATACTAGTATATCCATGTTAATCATTGTATTGGGAGAAAGGTTACTCACCCCCTGGTTTTCCTGGAATGTGATCACAGGCTGTGGCAATGAGGCTCCTGAACCCTTCATAAAAGAGAAGACATAAGTCACTGTAAAGAGCTGTTGACAAGTAGGTAATAAAAGACAGAGTCCTATTGATCTTGTCCTTCATGACAGCGGCAAAGCAGCATTACTAAGAAGTGAGGCAGTATCAACACTATTTGGGTTAGTAATATAGGTCTCCAAATTTAGAATGATTGACAGTTTGGACAAGATTTGATAAATCCAATGCAATCAAAACAATTCAGCTTGATAGTATAAAGGCGACTTCAAATCAGTCACGGCTGTTGTGTGTACACAGCACCTACTCAGACATTTGTTTCTCCAGGGTTAGATATCAACTACTAGCTTCTTTTTGTTCTCTTTTCTTGTTAAAGGGGTTGTCTAAAAGGACAAACGTGTTACTTTGTATTTATAATTTAATTTTATGACACTTACTAAAAAAATTTTTTTTAAAGGGAATCTGTCAGTAGGATGAACCCTCCTAAGCCGTCTATATGGGTATGCAGGTCATAGGAAGGTGAATAAAATGATAACTTGAAATCTTCCATCTGATGTCTTGTTCCAAAGAAATCCATTTTCTTCATCTGTAAATTAGTTGTTAAAATTTATGCGCCTTTATCTGCATTCAGAGCTTTATGTAAATGAAAGTTGGGGGTATCAGTGTGAAGCGTGGAGATGAGACGACTGTCTGTCATTACATGTCTCACATTAGTGGTAATGCATCCTATCATCTAAAATAAACTCTGGAGGCAGATTCGCTGCAGATCAAAATGCAAGTGTGGAACCAGCCTTACTGCTGTCTGACAATCCCTTTATTCTACTGTATGGTAGCAAGAAAAAGAGGTAGAAGAAGTGTGTGGTTTATATTAACTATGGAGCCTCATATTAACATGTAAGCACAAAGAAGTTTTATTGTACACACACAGGAGCATTAAACATTATTGCAAAAGTGTAGATATTTTAACAGTACAGGAGAGAGCAATAGACAATGTGATCCGTGATTGTAATAAGCTATATGTTAAAGAGGATCTAGTTATCCTGGAGGCAAAATAAAAAGCACTATAATACATTTCATAAATACTTTATGGTATGGCATCAACAGGCTAGTGACATTTATATTTGTAAATAATTATTTATTTCTACAACTAAAACAAACGCAACAAAAACTTCAAGCTGCAGACAACATAGCTGCGTGTAAAGGACATTCTTCATTATATACAGTATATACAGTTCAGACCAAAAGTCTTCTCATTTAAAGATTTTTCTGTGTTTTCATGACTATGAAAATTGTACATTCACACTGAAGGCGTAAAAACTATGAATTAACACATGTGGAATTATATACTTAACAAAAAAGTGTGAAACCACTAAAAATATGTCTTATATTCTAGGTTCTTCAAAGTAGCCACCTTTTGCTTTGATGACTGCTTTGCACACTCTTGGCATTCTCTTGATGAGCTTCAAGAGCTAGTCACCGGGAATGGTTTTCACTTCATAGGTGTGCCCTGTCAGGTTTAATAAGTGGGATTTCTTGCCTTATAAGAGGGGTTGGGACCATCAGTTGTGTTGTGCCGAAGTCTGGTGGATACACAGCTGATAGTCCTACTGAATAGACTGTTAGAATTTGTATTATGGCAAGAAAAAAGCAGCTAAGTAAAGAAAAACGAGTGGCCATCATTACTTTAAGAAATGAAGGTCAGTCAGTCCGAAAAATTGGGAAAACTTTGAAAGTGTCCCCAAGTGCAGTGGCAAAAACCATCAAGCGCTACAAAGAAACTGGCTCACATGAGGACCGCCCCAGGAAAGGAAGACCAAGAGTCACCTCTGCTTCTGAGGATGTTTATCCGAGTCACCAGCCTCAGAAATCGCAGGTTAACAGCAGCTCAGATTAGAGACCAGGTCAATGCCACACAGAGTTCTAGCAGCAGACACATCTCTACAACAACTGTTAAGAGGAGACTTTGTGCAGCAGGCCTTCACGGTAAAATAGCTGCTAGGAAACCACTGCTAAGGACAGGCAACAAGCAGAAGAGACTTGTTTGGGCTAAAGAACACAAGGAATGGACATTAGATCAGTGGAAATCTGTGCTTTGGTCTGATGAGTCCAAATTTGAGATCTTTGGTTCCAACCACCGTGTCTTTGTGCGACGCAGAAAAGGTGAATGGATGGACTCTACATGCCTGGTTCCCACCATGAAGCATGGAGGAGGAGGTGTGATGGTGTGGGGGTGCTTTGCTGGTGACACTGTTGGGGATTTATTCAAAATTGAAGGCATACTGAACCAGCATGGCTACCACAGCATCTGGCAGCGGAATGCTATTCCATCCGGTTTGTGTTTAGTTGGACCATCATTTATTTTTCAACAGGACAATGACCCCAAACACACCTCCAGGCTGTGTAAGGGCTATTTGACCAAGAAGGAGAGTGATGGGTGCTACGCCAGATGACCTGGCCTCCACAGTCACCAGACGTGAACCCAATCGAGATGGTTTGGGGTGAGCTGGACCGCAGAGTGAAGGCAAAAGGGCCAACAAGTGTTAAGCATCTCTGGGAACTCCTTCAAGATTGTTGGAAGACCATTACCGGTGACTACCTCTTGAAGCTCATCAATGAAGCTCAGAATGCCAAGAGTGTGCAAAGCAGTCATCAAAGCAAAAGGTGGCTACTTTGAAGAACCTAGAATATAAGACATATTTTCAGTTGTTTCACACTTTTTTGCTAAGTATATAATTCCACATGTGTTAATTCATAGTTTTGATGCCTTCAGTGTGAATGTACAATTTTCATAGTCATGAAAATACAGAAAAATCTTTAAATGAGAAGGTGTGTCCAAACTTTTGGTCTTTCTGTATATATATTCAGCTCTGGCAAATATTAAGAGGCCACCACATCAAAACCCTGTCATGGCCAGCCCAATCTCTAGACCTGAACCCCATTGAAAACGTCTGAAATGTAATCAAGAGGATGATGGATAGTCACAAGGTATCAAAGAAGAATTGCTTAAATTTTTGCGTCAGAAGCAGTGTGAAAGACTGGTGGAAAGCATGCCAAGACGCATGAAAGCTGTGATTAAAAATCATGGTTATTCCACAAAATATTGATTTCTCAACTCGTCCTGAGTTAAAACATCAGTATTGTTGTTTCTAAATGATTATGAACTTGTTTTCTTTGCATTATTTGACATCTGAAAGCACTGTTTTTTAAAACATTTTGACCATTTCTCCTTTTCGGAAAAAAATAAAAAATTTATTGCTTGGAATTTCGGAGACATGTTGTCAGAAGTTTATAGACTAAAAGAACAATTTACATTTTACTCAAAAATATACCTATAAAGAGAAAAATTAGAGAAACTGAAAATTTTGCAGTGGTCTCTTAATTTTTGCCAGAGCTGTATATATCCACAGACCATAAAACGGACATTTATGGGATGTACTGTGGATATGACATAGATGTCTGCAATGAAAATACCACTTTAATTCACAATCAGATAGTTACATGTGCTTATATATAGTCTGAATTCCTACTCACAGATTCCCTTTAATTATTTATAATATTTGTTCAGGCAATTTATTTAATTTTTCGATTGGTCCAAAGTTTAATAACAACATATAGCAATGTCTATGTGTCTCTTGCAAAGTAACACCAATAAATTGTATGCTTATAGGCAGTAGCGTAGCTATTTGGGGTAGAGGATGTGGTCGCTCCGGGCTCATGCACATGGAGCGGCCCACATGCACATGGAGTGACCACCACTCTTAACTATGGGGCTGATACAGTTAGACTCTAGGGCAGAGCATGGAGCCATATTGTTCCTACAATACTGCTCTCTGTTCTGTAGTCTGCAAGTCACAATAAGTCTGCGGCCCATGGAATGGCATGGTGGTACATATCATGTCAGAGTCCCAGTGCGGGACTCTGGCGGATGGAGGGATGTAGTGATGTCATCGCGCCAAGATTCAGAAGTCTTATGTATACCCCAGCGCAATGACATTGCCACATTAGTCTGCCAGTGTTGTGATGCTGTCTGACACCGGAGTCACCAGGATCCAGGGTTTAATATGATTTTATTTTTTATTTTAATAGTCAGATCTTGAAGGTGGATGTGGCTCACTGGCTTTTCTGGGGATGTGTCTTTAGGCTGCTCTGCATTATTACCTTGTGAACAGCACCTGCTTGGTAAGACTATTAAAATAAGCACTAAATAAAAAGGTCCATATATCTGGAATCGTATGGCAGATATGTATGTTCCTGTTACTTATAGGCTTTTTCTCATCGGTCTTTATGAGGGGTATTGTGGAGTCAATAGTCTTGTGTTGGTGGGCACCACCAATAATCTATATACAGTATACCAGGGATCTACCCAATTTATACAGAAATGCATTAAACTAAGAAAAGAAAAAGGGTATGCCAAACAAAGGAATCACCTAGAAATATTTATTGATTACAATATAAACATACAAGCCACATGAAGATTTAAAAACAGCCCAAAGGCCAAGAAAAACTGGACCAAAAGTTAGGTAGGTCCACCTCAAACAATCATCACATATAGAAAAGGGAACAGTAGAAAATGTAGTTGCTTTCAATAAAGTATATTAGTATATGGTAAATTTACAAAAACGAATAACAAATACCACATAATATGTAAACAACCACATAAATGATGTGCTGCCAGCTCAAATGAGAGACAAAAATATAGAATGATAACAAATTAGAGCAAGATAGATATCAGGGTAAATACAAAAATGAATAAAGGATCGTTCATAGAGCATCTTCAAATACATGCATGTATAGACCTCCTTATAGGAGGAATTACTCCATTGTTGTGATTCGGTTCGTGGGCTCCCCCGGTGGTCTCTTGTGGTACTGGTGTCCTGCAAGCTTTGCCTTCTCAGTTCACCTGTTCCTATCAGGATGTGGGAGTATCCTATTTAACCTTGCTCCTCAGTCATTCTAATGCTGGCCATCAATGTATCCAGAGTGATTCTGTTGCATGTTCCTGCTCCCAGTTTTCTGCTCAGCTAAGTTGGACTGTTATGGTTCTCAATGGCAAGAGAACATAGCCCAGCAAACATAAGTACTAGCTCTTGGAAGGATGGAAACTAAACTGACCATGAACTAAACCTGCCGCACAACTAACAGTAGCCGGGTAGCGTTGCCTACGTTTTTTATCCCTAGACGCCCAGCGCCGGCCGGAGGACTAACTAATCCTGGCAGAGGAAAATATAGTCCTGGCTCACCTCTAGAGAAATTTCCCCGATAGGCAGACAGAGGCCCCCACATATATTGGCGGTGATTTTAGATGAAATGACAAACGTAGTATGAAAATAGGTTTAGCAAAATTGAGGTCCGCTTACTAGATAGCAGGAAGACAGAAAGGGCACTTTCATGGTCAGCTGAAAACCCTATCAAAATACCATCCTGAAATTACTTTAAGACTCTAGTATTAACTCATAACATCAGAGTGGCAATTTCAGATCACAAGAGCTTTCCAGACACAGAAACGAAACTACAGCTGTGAACTGGAACAAAATGCAAAAACAAACGAGGACTAAAGTCCAACTTAGCTGGGAGTTGTCTAGCAGCAGGAACATGCACAGAAAGGCTTCTGATTACAATGTTGACCGGCATGGAAGTGACAGAGGAGCAAGGTTAAATAGCGACTCCCACATCCTGATGGAAACAGGTGAACAGAGGGGATGATGCACACCAGTTCAATTCCACCAGTGGCCACCGGGGGAGCCCAAAATCCAATTTCACAACAGTACCCCCCCCTCAAGGAGGGGGCACCGAACCCTCACCAGAACCACCAGGGCGATCAGGATGAGCCCTATGAAAGGCACGGACCAGATCGGAGGCATGAACATCAGAGGCAGTCACCCAAGAATTATCCTCCTGACCGTATCCCTTCCATTTGACCAGATACTGGAGTTTCCGTCTGGAAACACGGGAGTCCAAGATTTTTTCCACAACGTACTCCAACTCGCCCTCAACCAACACCGGAGCAGGAGGCTCAACGGAAGGCACAACCAGTACCTCATACCTGCGCAACAATGACCGATGAAAAACATTATGAATAGAAAAAGATGCAGGGAGGTCCAAACGGAAGGACACAGGGTTAAGAATCTCCAATATCTTGTACGGGCCGATGAACCGAGGCTTAAACTTAGGAGAAGAAACCCTCATAGGGACAAAACGAGAAGACAACCACACCAAGTCCCCAACACAAAGCCGAGGACCAACCCGACGCCGGCGGTTGGCAAAAAGCTGAGTCTTCTCCTGGGACAACTTCAAATTGTCCACTACCTGCCCCCAAATCAGATGCAACCTCTCCACCACAGCATCCACTCCAGGACAATCCGAAGATTCCACCTGACCAGAAGAAAATCGAGGATGAAACCCCGAATTACAGAAAAAAGGAGACACCAAGGTGGCAGAGCTGGCCCGATTATTGAGGGCAAACTCCGCTAAAGGCAAAAAAGCAACCCAATCATCCTGATCTGCAGACACAAAACACCTCAAATATGTCTCCAAGGTCTGATTCGTCCGCTCGGTCTGGCCATTAGTCTGAGGATGGAAAGCAGACGAGAAAGACAAATCAATGCCCATCCTAGCACAGAATGCTCGCCAAAATCTAGACACGAATTGGGTTCCTCTGTCAGAAACGATATTCTCCGGAATACCATGCAAACGGACCACATTTTGAAAAAACAGAGGAACCAACTCGGAAGAAGAAGGCAACTTAGGCAGGGGAACCAAATGGACCATCTTAGAGAAACGGTCACACACCACCCAGATGACAGACATCTTCTGAGAAACAGGAAGATCCGAAATAAAATCCATAGAGATGTGCGTCCAGGGCCTCTTCGGGATAGGCAAGGGCAACAACAATCCACTAGCCCGAGAACAACAAGGCTTGGCCCGAGCACAAACGTCACAAGACTGCACAAAGCCTCGCACATCTCGAGACAGGGAAGGCCACCAGAAGGACCTTGCCACCAAATCCCTGGTACCAAAGATTCCAGGATGACCTGTCAACGCAGAAGAATGAACCTCAGAAATGACTTTACTGGTCCAATCATCAGGAACAAACAGTCTACCAGGTGGGCAACGATCAGGTCTATCCGCCTGAAACTCCTGCAAGGCCCGCCGCAGGTCTGGAGAAACGGCAGACAATATCACTCCATCCTTAAGGATACCTGTAGGTTCAGAGTTACCAGGGGAGTCAGGCTCAAAACTCCTAGAAAGGGCATCCGCCTTAACATTCTTAGAACCCGGCAGGTAGGACACCACAAAATTAAACCGAGAGAAAAACAACGACCAGCGCACCTGTCTAGGATTCAGGCGTCTGGCGGACTCAAGATAAATTAGATTTTTGTGGTCAGTCAATACCACCACCTGATGTCTAGCCCCCTCAAGCCAATGACGCCACTCCTCAAAAGCCCACTTCATGGCCAAAAGCTCCCGATTCCCAACATCATAATTCCGCTCGGCGGGCGAAAATTTACGCGAGAAAAAGGCACAAGGTCTCATCACGGAACAATCGGAACTTCTCTGCGACAAAACTGCCCCAGCTCCGATTTCAGAAGCGTCGACCTCAACCTGAAAAGGAAGAGCAACATCAGGCTGACGCAACACAGGGGCGGAAGAAAAGCGGCGCTTAAGCTCCCGAAAGGCCTCCACAGCAGCAGAGGACCAATCAGCAACATCAGCACCCTTCTTAGTCAAATCAGTCAATGGTTTAACAACATCAGAAAAACCAGCAATAAATCGACGATAAAAGTTAGCAAAGCCCAAAAATTTCTGAAGACTCTTAAGAGAAGAGGGTTGCGTCCAATCACAAATAGCCTGAACCTTGACAGGATCCATCTCGATGGAAGAGGGGGAAAAAATATATCCCAAAAAGGAAATCTTTTGTACCCCAAAAACGCACTTAGAACCCTTCACACACAAGGAATTAGACCGCAAAACCTGAAAAACCCTCCTGACCTGCTGGACATGAGAGTCCCAGTCATCCGAAAAAATCAAAATATCATCCAGATACACAATCATAAATTTATCCAAATAATCACGGAAAATGTCATGCATAAAGGACTGAAAGACTGAAGGGGCATTTGAAAGACCAAAAGGCATCACCAAATACTCAAAGTGGCCCTCAGGCGTATTAAATGCGGTCTTCCACTCATCCCCCTGCTTAATTCGCACCAAATTATACGCCCCACGGAGATCTATCTTAGAGAACCACTTGGCCCCCTTTATGTGAGCAAACAAATCAGTCAGCAGTGGCAACGGATATTGATATTTAACCGTGATTTTATTCAAAAGCCGATAATCAATACACGGTCTTAAAGAGCCATCTTTCTTAGCCACAAAGAAAAAACCGGCTCCTAAGGGAGATGACGAAGGACGAATATGTCCCTTTTCCAAGGACTCCTTTATATATTCTCGCATAGCAGCATGTTCAGGCACAGACAGATTAAATAAACGACCCTTAGGGTATTTACTACCCGGAATCAAATCTATGGCACAATCGCACTCCCGGTGCGGAGGTAATGAACCAAGCTTAGGTTCTTCAAAAACGTCACGATATTCAGTCAAGAATTCAGGAATCTCAGAGGGAATAGATGATGAAATGGAAACCACAGGTACGTCCCCATGCGTCCCCTTACATCCCCAGCTTAACACAGACATAGCTTTCCAGTCAAGGACTGGGTTATGAGATTGCAGCCATGGCAATCCAAGCACCAACACATCATGTAGGTTATACAGCACAAGAAAGCGAATAATCTCCTGATGATCCGGATTAATCCGCATAGTTACTTGTGTCCAGTATTGTGGTTTATTACTAGCCAATGGGGTGGAGTCAATCCCCTTCAGGGGTATAGGAGTTTCAAGAGGCTCCAAATCATACCCACAGCGTTTGGCAAAGGACCAATCCATAAGACTCAAAGCGGTGCCAGAGTCGACATAGGCATCCGCGGTAATAGATGATAAAGAACAAATCAGGGTCACAGATAGAATAAACTTAGACTGTAAAGTGCCAATTGAAACAGACTTATCAAGCTTCTTAGTACGCTTAGAGCATGCTGATATAACATGAGTTGAATCACCGCAATAGAAGCACAACCCATTTTTTCGTCTTAAATTCTGCCGTTCACTTCTGGACAGAATTCTATCACATTGCATATTCTCTGGCGTCTTCTCAGTAGACACCGCCAAATGGTGCACAGGTTTGCGCTCCCGCAGACGCCTATCGATCTGGATAGCCATTGTCATGGACTCATTCAGACCCGCAGGCACAGGGAACCCCACCATAACATCCTTAATGGCATCAGAGAGACCCTCTCTGAAATTCGCCGCCAGGGCGCACTCATTCCACTGAGTAAGCACAGCCCATTTACGGAATTTCTGGCAGTATATTTCAGCTTCGTCTTGCCCCTGAGATAGGGACATCAAGGCCTTTTCCGCCTGAAGCTCTAACTGAGGTTCCTCATAAAGCAACCCCAAGGCCAGAAAAAACGCATCCACATTGAGCAACGCAGGATCCCCTGGAGCCAATGCAAAAGCCCAATCCTGAGGGTCGCCCCGGAGCAAGGAAATCACAATCCTGACCTGCTGAGCAGGATCTCCAGCAGAGCGAGATTTCAGGGACAAAAACAACTTGCAATTATTTTTGAAATTTTGAAAGCAAGATCTATTCCCCGAGAAAAATTCAGGCAAAGGAATTCTAGGTTCAGATATAGGAACATGAACAACAAAATCTTGTAAATTTTGAACTTTAGTGGTGAGATTATTCAAACCTGCAGCTAAACTCTGAATATCCATTTTAAACAGGTGAACACAGAGCCATTCCAGGATTAGAAGGAGAGAGAGAGAGAGAAAGGCTGCAATATAGGCAGACTTGCAAGAGATTCCATTACAAGCACACTCAGAACTGAAGGGAAGGGAAAAAAAAAAAAAAAAAAAAAATCTTCAGCAGACTTCTCTTTTCTCTCCTTTCTCTGTCAATTAATTTAACCCTTTGAGGCCGGTCAAACTGTTATGGTTCTCAATGGCAAGAGAACATAGCCCAGCAAACATAAGTACTAGCTCTTGGAAGGATGGAAACTAAACTGACCATGAACTAAACCTGCCGCACAACTAACAGTAGCCGGGTAGCGTTGCCTACGTTTTTTATCCCTAGACGCCCAGCGCCGGCCGGAGGACTAACTAATCCTGGCAGAGGAAAATATAGTCCTGGCTCACCTCTAGAGAAATTTCCCCGATAGGCAGACAGAGGCCCCCACATATATTGGCGGTGATTTTAGATGAAATGACAAACGTAGTATGAAAATAGGTTTAGCAAGATTGAGGTCCGCTTACTAGATAGCAGGAAGACAGAAAGGGCACTTTCATGGTCAGCTGAAAACCCTATCAAAATACCATCCTGAAATTACTTTAAGACTCTAGTATTAACTCATAACATCAGAGTGGCAATTTCAGATCACAAGAGCTTTCCAGACACAGAAACGAAACTACAGCTGTGAACTGGAACAAAATGCAAAAACAAACGAGGACTAAAGTCCAACTTAGCTGGGAGTTGTCTAGCAGCAGGAACATGCACAGAAAGGCTTCTGATTACAATGTTGACCGGCATGGAAGTGACAGAGGAGCAAGGTTAAATAGCGACTCCCACATCCTGATGGAAACAGGTGAACAGAGGGGATGATGCACACCAGTTCAATTCCACCAGTGGCCACCGGGGGAGCCCAAAATCCAATTTCACAACATTGGACACTTTAGTCCTTAAGTCTATTTTTGTATGTTTTGTCCAGTTTGCACTTATGTGAATCTCTGCAGCTGGAAGCTCTTGTTGGGCTGAAATTACCACTCCAGTGGCATGAGTTGTCACATGAGTTAAGGTAATTTCAGGATGGTGTTTTGAAGGGTTTTGCAGCTGACCGCGAAGTCCTCTGTTGTATCTTTCTGCTATTTAGTTAGCGGGCCTCTCTGTGCTAAATCTGCTTTCATACTACGTGTGTCTTTTCATCTGCTCTCACCGTTATTATATGTGGGGGGCTGCTATCTCCTGTGGGGATATTCTCTGGAGGCAAGCCAGGACTGTGTTTTCTTCTACCAGGGGTAGTTAGTTCTCCAGCTGGCGCGCGGCATCTAGAGACAACGCAGGAATGCCCCCTGGCTACTTCTAGTGTGGTGTGTAGGTTTAGCATCGCGGTCAGCTCTAGTTTCCATCACCCGAGAGCTTGTCCGTTTATTCTATGCTTCTGATGTTTCCTTGCCATTGGAAACCATAACAGTATGGCCAGCCAAAATGTTTAATCTATAGGCTGAAGCAGGAGAGAAAAGGAACTGTGTGAAACCTTTTTTTTTTTTTTTTTTTTTTTTCCTTCCTCTGAAGTTGCACTCCAGCTCTAATTGCGGTCTCCTGTTTTCCTCTCCTCTTAACCCCTGAATGGCTCAGACTTTATCTGTTGAAATATGGATCCCCAGAGTCTGGCTACCAATTTGAATAATCTTGCCTCTAAAGTTCAGAATATACAAGATTTTTTGTTACATGCTCCTCGGTCTGAACCTAAAATTCCTATACCGGAGTTTTTTTCTGGAGATCGATCTTGTTTTCTAAATTTTAAATACAATTGTAAATTGTTTCTTTCGCTGAGATCTCATTCTGCTGGAGATCCTGCCCAGCAAGTAAAAATTGTTATTTCTTTACTGCGGGGTGACCCCCAAAATTGGGCATTTTCATTGGCACCAGGGGATCCTGCGTTGCTCAATGTGGATGCGTTTTTTCTGGCTTTGGGGTTGCTTTATGAGGAACCAAATTTGGAGATTCAGGCTGAGAAAGCCCTAATAGCCCTCTCTCAGGGGCAAGATGAAGCCGAAATATATTGCCAAAAATTTTGAAAATGGTCTGTGCTTACTCAGTCGAATGAGTGCGCTCTGGCGGCAATTTTCAGAGAAGGTCTCTCTGATGCTGTAAAAGACGTCATGGTGGGGTTTCCTGCGCCTACTGGTCTGAATGAGTCCATGACAATGGCAATTCAGATTGATCGGCGTTTACGGGAACGCAAACCTGTGCACCAGTTGGCGGTGTCTTCTGAAGAGGCACCACAGAGTATGCAATGTGATAGCTTTCTGTCCAGAAGCGAACAACAGATTTATAGGCGCAAAAATCATTTGTGCTTCTATTGTGGAAATTCTACTCATGTTATATCAGCATGCTCTAAACGAACAAAGAAAGTTGATAAATCCTCTGCTATTGGCACTTTGCAGTCCAAGTTTATTTTGTCTGTAACTCTAATTTGTTCGTTATCTTCTATTGTTGCGGATGCGTATGTGGATTCTGGCGCCGCTTTGAGTCTTATGGATTGGTCCTTTGCCAGGCGCTGTGGGTTTGATCTAGAGCCTCTGGAAGTTCCTATACCTTTAAAGGGTATTGATTCTACACCATTGGCTAGTAATAAACCACAATACTGGACACAAGTGACTATGCGTATGACTCCAGACCATCAAGAGGTGATTCGCTTCCTTGTACTGTATAATCTACATGATGTGTTGGTGCTGGGATTGCCATGGTTGCAAACTCATAACCCAGTCCTTGACTGGAAAACAATGTCTGTACTAAGCTGGGGATGTCAGGGAAATCATGGGGACACATCTTTGGTCTCCATTGCTTCATCTATTCCCTCTGAAATTCCTGAGTTTTTGTCTGATTATCGTGAGGTTTTTGAGGAATCTACTCTTAATTCTCTTCCTCCTCACAGAGATTGCGATTGCGCCATAGATTTGATCCCTGGCAGTAAATTTCCTAAGGGTCGTCTATTCAATCTGTCTGTACCTGAACATGCTGCCATGCGAGAGTATATTAGGGAGTCCTTGGAAAAGGGACATATTCGTCCTTCTTCGTCTCCTCTTGGAGCGGGGTTCTTTTTCGTAGCTAAAAGCGATGGTTCTTTGAGACCTTGTATTGATTATAGACTCTTGAATAAGATCACAGTCAAGTATCAGTATCCTTTGCCATTGCTGACAGATTTATTTGCTCGCATTGAGGGGGCGAAGTGGTTCTCTAAGATTGATCTTCGCGGTGCGTATAATTTGGTGCGAATTAAGCAGGGGGATGAGTGGAAAACTGCATTTAATACGCCCGAGGGCCATTTTGAGTATTTGGTGATGCCTTTTGGTCTGTCAAATGCCCCTTCGGTCTTTCAGTCTTTTATGCAGAATATTTTCCGTGAATATCTGGATAAATTTATGATTGTGTATTTGGACGATATCTTGATTTTTTCGGATGACTGGGAATCTCATGTTCAACAAGTTAGGAGGGTTTTTCAGGTTTTGCGGACCAATTCTCTGTTTGTTAAAGGTTCAAAGTGTGTTTTTGGGGTTCAGAAGATTTCTTTTTTGGGGTACATTTTTTCCCCCTCTTCTATTGAGATGGATCCTGTGAAGGTTCGGGCTATTTGTGACTGGACGCAACCGACTTCTCTTAAGGGCCTTCATAAATTTTTGGGCTTTGCTAACTTTTATCGTCGATTCATAACTGGTTTTTCTAGCGTTGTCAGGCCTTTGACTGATTTGACTAAAAAGGGTGCTGATGTTGCAGATTGGTCTCCTGCTGCTGTGGAGGCCTTTCGGGAGCTTAAGCGCCGTTTTTCTTCTGCTCCGGTGTTGTGCTAGCCTGATGTTTCTCTTCCTTTTCAGGTGGAAGTTGATGCTTCCGAGATCGGAGCGGGGGCGGTTTTGTCGCAGAAAAGTTCAGATTGTTCAGTGATGAGACCTTGTGCGTTCTTTTCTCGAAAATTTTCGCCCGCCGAGCGAAATTATGACGTCGGTAACCGGGAGCTTTTGGCGATGAAGTGGGCATTCGAGGAGTGGCGTCATTGGCTTGAGGGTGCTAAACATCAGGTGGTGGTCTTGACTGATCACAAAAATTTGATTTATCTTGAGTCGGCCAGACGTCTGAATCCTAGACAGGCGCGCTGGTCGTTGTTTTTCTCCCGGTTTAATTTTGTGGTTTCGTATCTGCCAGGTACTAAGAATGTGAAGGCGGATGCCCTTTCTAGGAGTTTTGAACCTGATTCCCCTGGTGATTCTAAACCTACGGGTATACTTAAGGATGGGGTGATATTGTCTGCTGTCTTCCCAGACCTGCGACGTGCTTTACAAGAGTTTCAGGCGGATCGGCCTGATCGTTGTCCGCCTGGTAGATTGTTTGTGCCGGATGAGTGGACCAATAGAGTCATCTCGGAGGTTCATTCTTCTGCGTTGGCAGGTCATCCGGGAATTTTTGGTACCAGAGATTTGGTGGCTAGGTCCTTCTGGTGGCCTTCCCTGTCTCGGGACGTGCGTACTTTTGTGCAGTCTTGCGATGTTTGTGCTCGGGCCAAGCCTTGTTGTTCTCGGGCTAGTGGGTTGTTGTTGCCCTTGCCTGTTCCTAAGAGGCCTTGGACACACATCTCTATGGATTTTATTTCTGATCTCCCTGTTTCTCAGAAGATGTCCGTCATTTGGGTGGTGTGTGACCGCTTTTCTAAGATGGTTCATTTGGTGCCCTTGCCCAAGCTGCCTTCCTCATCTGAGTTGGTGCCCCTGTTTTTTCAGAATGTGGTTCGGCTGCATGGTATTCCGGAGAATATCGTTTCCGACAGGGGATCCCAGTTTGTGTCCAGATTTTGGCGGGCGTTTTGTGCTAGGATGGGCATTGATTTGTCTTTTTCGTCTGCATTTCATCCCCAGACAAATGGCCAGACGGAACGTACTAATCAGACCTTGGAGACTTATTTGAGGTGTTTCGTGTCTGCTGATCAGGATGACTGGGTCTCCTTTTTGCCGTTGGCTGAGTTTGCCCTTAATAATCGGGCCAGTTCTGCCACTTTGGTCTCCCCTTTCTTTTGCAATTCAGGGTTCCATCCTCGTTTTTCATCTGGTCAGGTGGAGTCTTCGGATTGTCCTGGAGTGGATACCATGGTGGATAGGTTGCATCGTATTTGGGGGCAGGTGGTGGACAATTTGGAGTTGTCCCAGGAGAGGACTCAACGTTTTGCTAATCGCCATCGTCGTGTTGGTCCTCGTCTTCGTGTTGGGGACTTGGTGTGGTTGTCCTCCCGTTTTGTCCCTATGAGGGTCTCTTCTAAGTTTAAGCCTCGGTTCATCGGTCCTTATAAGATTTTGGAAATTCTTAACCCTGTGTCTTTTCGTTTGGACCTCCCAGCATCCTTTGCTATCCATAATGTCTTCCATCGGTCATTATTGCGGAGGTATGAGGTACCACTTGTGCATTCTGTTGAGCCTCCTGCTCCTGTGCTGGTTGAGGGTGAATTGGAGTACGTGGTGGAGAAAATCTTGGACTCCCGTGTTTCCAGACGGAGACTTCAATATCTGGTGAAATGGAAGGGCTACGGTCAAGAGGATAATTCTTGGGTTACAGCTTCTGATGTTCATGCTTCTGATTTGGTCCGTGCCTTTCATAGGGCTCATCCAGATCGCCCTGGTGGTTCTTGTGAGGGTTCGGTGCCCCCTCCTTAAGGGAGGGGTACTGTTGTGATTCGGTTCGTGGGCTCCCCCGGTGGTCTCTTGTGGTTCTGGTGTCCTGCAAGCTTTGCCTTCTCAGTTCACCTGTTCCTATCAGGATGTGGGAGTATCCTATTTAACCTTGCTCCTCAGTCATTCTAATGCTGGCCATCAATGTATCCAGAGTGATTCTGTTGCATGTTCCTGCTCCCAGTTTTCTGCTCAGCTAAGTTGGACACTTTAGTCCTTAAGTCTATTTTTGTATGTTTTGTCCAGTTTGCACTTATGTGAATCTCTGCAGCTGGAAGCTCTTGTTGGGCTGAAATTACCACTCCAGTGGCATGAGTTGTCACATGAGTTAAGGTAATTTCAGGATGGTGTTTTGAAGGGTTTTGCAGCTGACCGCGAAGTCCTCTGTTGTATCTTTCTGCTATTTAGTTAGCGGGCCTCTCTGTGCTAAATCTGCTTTCATACTACGTGTGTCTTTTCATCTGCTCTCACCGTTATTATATGTGGGGGGCTGCTATCTCCTGTGGGGACATTCTCTGGAGGCAAGCCAGGACTGTGTTTTCTTCTACCAGGGGTAGTTAGATCTCCGGCTGGCGCGCGGCATCTAGAGACAACGCAGGAATGCCCCCTGGCTACTTCTAGTGTGGTGTGTAGGTTTAGCATCGCGGTCAGCTCTAGTTTCCATCACCCGAGAGCTTGTCCGTTTATTCTATGCTTCTGATGTTTCCTTGCCATTGGAAACCATAACACTCCATGAATGGCAAATGCGTTGCTTATTAGGCTCCCTTTTCAATCTCAAAGATGAAATCCTGAGCAGTCCATTAATGCCTTATTATATATCCAGAGGGGTTAAGGCCCCACGTGTATCAACACATAAATGTGTCTTGCTCAGGGGGATAGTCTTTGTGGAGTCAGAGCCCAGCGAGGGGCCAGAAGACTGTAGTATTTGATTCCACATACTCCTGCACTGATTATAAGCACTTTACCATCATACTAAACAATGCAGGTTTCTGCTAGCAGTGCAGGAGTTAAATCTGATCAGTTGAGAGTCTCTGAAGCATTCCTTCTTTGATGATCTCAGCTGTTCAGTGTTGGCCACTCTCCTCTACTATGTATGCTCACCTCTGGTAATCAGGGATTCCCAGTGTTAGATTCATACTACCTAATGTGGAGTTGGAGGTGTTTGCTGATGAGGTGTTTGGAGAGTTGTTCTAAAGACACTTGTTTAGTGATTTGTCTGTATGCATAACCTCATCCTTTCTTATTTGGTTGTCCCTTCCGTTTACATCTTGTGTTCTACTCTGTTGTTTGTGAGTGAATATTTGTCTGATTGGTATTTTCATTTATCCCTGTACATCTTCCTTTGTTAGTTTGGTTTGTGCATTCTTCTATACAACTACTCCGCACTTCCCTGCTTGGGGGAGGAGACAGATCATGGCTGATTTTGGAGCTCAGCAAGGTACATGGCCTCGGCATCTTTACCATTTGAAGTAATCTGGGGAGCAGGGAAAGCTAGGGCACCCACAGCTTTATGGATAGGGAAGGAGCCTATCCCTACCCCTGGGATATCAAAATAAAGTCACATGACAGGTACACGCCTCTTCAATGATCAGGACCGCATGACGGGTGTCCTGTGTCTCCGTGCACTAAGGCAGTAATATTACTCGGACTGGAGTAAGATTTCTGGTGTAAGCAACACCACAGCTTGTCATAAATTAGATGAGGTGTGGCATCTTGCCACCGCTACGTCCCGTTATGCCCCAGGTCCAGTCATTTTGCCCACTCATTTTGGCGGAACTGGAAAAACTGGCATGAAAACACCAAGTCGCAAAATTTTTGGGCAACTCCAAGTTGCAGCAAAAGCTTGACTTTTCAAAGCAATTTTTGCCAGAAATCTGGCAAAGTTGCTTTGATGAATCTGGGTCTTAGAATATAAATGTACAATACAGCAATACTTTGTGCCTACAGTGGAGGTGCAAAATGTCCCTAAGCTTACAGTGCCTACAAATAGTATTCAACCCCCTGCAGATTTAGCAGGTTTACACATTTGGAATTAACTTGGCATTGTGACATTTGGACTGTAGATCAGCCTGGAAGTGTGAAATGCACTGCAGCAAAAAAGAATGTTATTTCTTTGTTTATTTTTTTTTTTAAATTGTGAAAAGTCTTTTCAGAGGGTCATTTATTATTCAACCCCTCAACCCACCAGAATTCTGTTTGGTTCCCCTAAAGTATTAAGAAGTAGTTCAGGCACAAAGAACAATGAGCTTCACATGTTTGGATTAATTCTTTTCTGACTATTTAAGACCCTCCCCAAACTTGTGAACAGCACTCAAACATGGTCAACATGGGAAAGACAAAGGAGCATTCCAAGGCCATCAGAGACAAGATCGTGGAGGGTCACAAGGCTGGCAAGGGGTACAAAACCCTTTCCAAGGAGTTGGGCCTACCTGTCTCCACTGTTGGGAGCATCATCCGGAAGTGGAAGGCTTATGGAACTACTGTTAGCCTTCCACGGCCTGGACAGCCTTTGAAAGTTTCCTCCCGTTTCGAGGCCAGGCTTGTCCGAAGAGTCAAGGCTAATCCAAGGACAACAAGAAAGGAGCTCCGGGAAGATCTCATGGCAGTGGGGACATTGGTTTCAGTCAATACCATAAGTAACGTACTCCACCGCAATGGTCTCCGTTCCAGACGAGCCCGTAAGGTACCTTTACTTTCAAAGCGTCATGTCAAGGCTCGTCTACAGTTTGCTCATGATCACTTGGAGGACTCTGAGACTGACTGGTTCAAGGTTCTCTGTCTGATGAGACCAAGATCGAGATCTTTGGTGCCAACCACACACGTGACGTTTGGAGACTGGATGGCACTGCATACGACCCCAAGAATACCATCCCTACAGTCAAGCATAGTGGTGGCAGCATCATGCTGTAGGGCTGTTTCTCAGCCAAGGGGCCTGGCCATCTGGTCCGCATCCATGGGAAGATGGATAGCACGGCCTACCTGGAGATTTTGGCCAAGAACCTCCGCTCCTCCATCAAGGATCTTAAGATGGGTCGTCATTTCATCTTCCAACAAGACAACGACCCAAAGCACACAGCCAAGAAAACCAAGGCCTGGTTCAAGAGGCAAAAAATCAAGGTGTTGCAGTGGCCTAGTCAGTCTCCTGACCTTAACCCAATTGAAAACTTGTGGAAGGAGCTCAAGATTAAAGTCCACATGAGACACCCAAAGAACCTAGATAACTTGGAGAAGATCTGCATGGAGGAGTGGGCCAAGATAACTCCAGAGACCTGTGCCGGCCTGATCAGGTCTTATAAAAGACGATTATTAGCTGTAATTGCAAACAAAGGTTATTCCACAAAATATTAAACCTAGGGGTTGAATAATAATTGAGCCACACTTTTATGTTTAAAATTTATAAAAATTTAACTGAGCAACAAAACTTTTTGGTTTGTAATATTTATGCATCTGTTAATAAATCCTGCTCTTGTTTGAAGTTTGAAGGCTCTAACTTATTTGCATCTTATTAAACCTGCTAAATCTGCAGGGGGTTGAATACTACTTTTAGGCACTGTATATAATAATTGAATGAAGCTTTTATAATTAGCAAGGCGTCCTGATAACATTTTAATTTGCTACCCAATCACAAGGCACCTAGAAGTGCAATGTAAAGCTCTTTTGCAATCCTAGCCTCAGTCTTTGTATTTGATTGACAGGTACAAAGATACAGCTTCCACACAAAGGTGATTCAGCAAGGCAGCCCTACCAGAGACTTGCTGTAATTATCAGTTCTTTCTTAACATGATTTTTAATTACTACTGATTTCATGTTTTATTGCATCTAAATATAAATATGTCTCAGAGCATATCCAGCCTCAACTGGTGAATCACATGGTGATAGCTTTGTCTCTGGAATAGTAGAATACCTGAGTTCACCTGCTATAGAGGATGGTCATTGCGCTACTGTGAGGTTTGTGAAGGAGGGGAGAGGGTGCAATTAAAGTTCCTAATTCATGCTGTCCGGATCACTGATTACATGAATTAGACACTGGTTCTAATATTGCATCCAGGAACGTTTCGCTGTGAAACACTCCAACCCGCCCCATGTAAGTTTGACTGGTATGTCTCTTCCTATCTACGGTAAGGGGCAGGGAGAAGCTGGCCAGGGACCTGCCTTGGACTAGTCCGCTAAGACACAGCAGACTTTTCAAAGTATTTTTACAGTATGTTGCAGCAGGATTTCAGAATAAAACATACATAACAGCAAAAATGCAGCCAGTGTCTGGTAATGGCAGATGACAGGTTCTTTTTAAACCAGCCAACTCCACATTTATTCTATACAATTGGTCCAGACGAAACTAAGACACAGTAATAGCAAAAACTGTGGCTTCAATCTGATCCATACATGTCATAAGAGCGGCTTGAGTCCTATGTATCCTACCCATCCCCATTTCTGGAATACAAATCTTTCTGGCGGAAGGCGAAGCGAAATATAGTGGTGGAAAGACATGGGGCTCAGTTTATTATTGCATTTAGGCCTTTTGTTTGTCTTGTTTCTTCTTTAATTTGCCCTTTTTTAAAGTCTATTTTATAGTTTGCTGTTCTTTATGTTTGTCATTGTGCATAGAATTTGGGGTTTCATGCTGATTCATCAATTTTGACTTTATATGTTTTTTTGCACAAATGTACTCCAATTTTATGTATGCCTAAAATTTTTGTGCACATTTTAGGAAAACGTGCAACTTTTTTCCACTACAAAATGCATAAAAAACATTAAATACAAAAATAAAAATAATGGTTTATTTGACACAAAATTTATGAACCACATGCGTCATTTATAAGAATTTGGCACTTAGTTTACAAATATTCACTTAGTACACATGCTGATCCTCACTGTAGTGACAATGATGTGGATATGCTCCATCTAATGCAATTCTATGGGGAAAGTCCACACAGAAAATTCAGCATACTTTCAAACACGCACCACAGGTCAAATTACACATCATAAAAATCCCATCAACTCTGCTGGAAATGAAAGACGCTGTATTTTCGACACAGCGAAAATTTGCAGTTTCAAAAGTTCATCGTGGGAGCATAGCCTAAGGTATGTTCACATAGAGTTTATGTTATATGGATTTCAAAATTTGCTTCAAAATCCACATTAAGCAGTGTTTCATCTACTCTATGAATAGTGTTTCAGTTGGATTATGAAGTGGAAAGACTAAAAAATCCTCATCAAAAAAACTATGTGTGAACATATCTTAAGGTTTATGTTCACAGAGATATTAAGTGGATTTTGAAGCAGGTCTGTTCTACAGCCATGTCAAAAGAATGTTGCGTGTGTGAACATACTGTATTTTTAAACTTTGAAGGAGATCCATTCCAAAATCCACATCAAAAACTACTTCAGGTACTTTTTGAATACTCTTCCTATTGATTTCAATTGGAAATCTCCCCTGTTGTTCATACAGCGAGTTTTATTCACATTTTTATCCATAGAATAGGGAAGGATTAACTTTCTGATCATGGGGTCCGACAACTCTGGCACCCAGCGATCCCAAAACCTGCGGCTCTGAAGAGACCCAGCTGAAAGGAACAGAAGTCAATCATGTGCATTAGTGCTCAATTCATGCTATTAGGAGTGCTGAAGGTCAGCCGAACGCAGTACTCAGCAATCTCCGGACCACCATTAAGAATGAACGGAGAGGCAGTGGCCATGATCGACTAATGCTCCATTCATCTGGGGTTCTTCAGAATCCCCGTTCTTGGGATCGCTGGGGGACGTGACAATGGGACCCCAGTGATTGGAAAGCTATCCACCATCTAATGGATAAGGGAAAAATTTCAAACTTGAGACTACCTTTAATGAAATGGAATCTAAAGTACCACTGTTCAGTAGACGTATTACAATACTGAAAAATGTACTATTTAAAAAATATATGTAAATGTGTTATATGTAAATATACAGTACATAAGCTAAATAATAAATTAAATTATTATTGATTATATAAACCCATTAAAAGAAAAAAAACCATTATGGCCCAGTGTTCATTTCATGAGGTAAATCAATAAACTGTACAACAATATCACAAATAGCCCTTCCTGACATGTCAAAGTAAGAACTGCACAAGCAATTTTATTATCTCAGCCGGCTGCAGTGTGGTTTCTATTATCAAGTAACTTCGTCATAAGGATGATTCATCCAAACAGCTGCTGGGAACAAGTTAGATTACAATGACGGGGAGATAAATGTAACAGGCTCCCTAATGGTATCTGTGGCCATATATACCTATAGTGTATGGTATAAGCAGGATGCTCTGTGCCATATGGAAAAGAGAAATATTATGGGAGTGATTCCAACAAAATCATCATAAACGTTCAGCAGTTATTGCTAGTCGTGCCGTAGTATTATTAGTTCTTTGACTCAAATGTAAATATATTTGGGAAATATAATGATATGAAAAACCAGACAGTTAGTGGCATATTCAGTATAACTACAGATTTTCATGTGTGCCAATACAATCATACTGCCTAGTAGACACCAATGTTTGGAAGAAGATAACAGTTTTTATCTGGTTGAAAACCTGATTTTTTTCAATCTCATGGTTTAATACTACTAATAATATTTTATATTTATACAGTCATGGTCAAAAGTACTGGCACCCATGAAATTGTTCCAGAAAATGAAGAATTTCTTCCAGAAAATTATTGCAATTACAAATATTTTGTGTAACACATGTTTATTTCCTTCGTGTGTATTGAAGCAACAAAGAAAAACAGAGAAAAAAAGGTAATTTGGACATAATTTCACACAATACCGCCAAAAATAGGCAGGAGAAAATGGTTGGCACCTTTCCAAAATTGTGGGTAAACAACTTTGTTTCAAGCATGTGATGTGGTTTCAAACTCGCCTGTGGCAAGTAACAGTTATGGGCAATATGAAAATCACAGCTGAAACCAGATAAAAAGGAGAACATAAAGAGAAGAGAACTGTCTGAGGACTCTAGAAACAAAGTTGTTGAACAATATCAACAATCTCAAGGTTACAAGTCCATCTCCAGAGATCTTGATGTTCCCCTGTCCACTGAACGCAACATAATCAAAAAGTGTACAACCCATGGCACTGTAGCTGTCACGAGTGGGTCACACCAACCTGGGAGATCTGGGGGTAGAAGATCACTTCATATTGTGAATCACAGATCTTCCATTTAGCCTGTATATTTGTATCCCATATTAAATGAATTTGGTTTCCTTTGGTGCTGAAGAGGTTAATGACCCTTTCTATGCTGGTCAGAAACATGCAGCTCCATTTCAGCTGCTTCTGATCTGGTAGCTAACTCTTCCAATAAAAGCTGTCCAGACCCTCTCTGTCCTGCCAGTGTAAGCTCTACATCCTTGCTCTTAGGAGATGCTGTGCTTAATAGGAGTTCATTGTTACTATTGGAGATTTGTCTTCCTGTGCTGTGTGCTAAAGCTAAGTAGTTGGAGATTGAAGATGGAGTTGTGGTGTTCTGTAGTTTGCTGTTGTACGAATGTGTTTATCTCCTGGTTCCTTTTACCATTTGATTTATTCCACCTATCCCTAACCTCTTCCCTATTGTTGGTTAGTGCTTTTGCATGATATAGGGTTTCTATTATCCCTGTTTTGTTTTGTCTGTCTTGTGGGGCAGGGGACAGACCAGGGATTAACAGGAGCATAGTGAGGTCAGAGAATCGGGCCTCTCTACCTTCAAGAGTACCCCTGGGACTGGGATAGTTAAGGTCCTAGTTTCAGGGACAGTTTGAGGCCCTCTTCCCTCCTGTACCAGTCGTGACTTGTATTGATTAAGATTATTGCACTTGATTTTTGTTATATATACCCCTCCTCACACGTAAAGCGCAATGGAATAAATGGCGCTATAATAATAAATAATAATAATAATAATAAAAAGAGTGCCAACACTTTCGGCCATGATTGTATATACACTGCTCAAAAAATAAAGGGAACACTAAAATCCCACATCCTAGATATCACTGAATGAAATATTCCAGTTGTAAATCTTTATTCATTACATAGTGGAATGTGTTGAGAACAATAAAACCTAGAAATTATCAATGTAAATCACAACTAATATCCCACGGAGGTCTGGAGTTTGAATGATGTTCAAAATCAAAGTGGAAAATCAAGTTAAAGGCTGATCCAACTTTGGTGGAAATGCCTGAAGACTAGGAAATGATGCTCAGCAGTGTGTGTGGCCTCCACGTGCCTGTATGACCTCCCTACAATGCCTGAGCATGCTCCTGATGAGGCGGTGGATGGTCTCCTGAGGGATCTCCTCCCAGACCTGGACTAAAGCATCCGCCAACTCCTGGACAGTCTGTGGTGCAACGTAATGGTGGTGAATGGTGCGAGACATGATGTCCCAGATATGTTCAATCGGATTCAGGTCTGGGGAAAGGGTGGCCAGTCCATAGCATCAATGCCTTTAGAGCGCCCCCACAACGCCGCAGGGCCGAGGGGTACCCGGTACCGGGCCTACGAGTCTCTGCTTCTGGGGGTTGTCACGGCGGGTAGACCCCGGTCCGTGACCCTGCCGTGGGGGGGGGACGTCCGGTGCAATAAGTGGTGTAGATATTGGTGGTGCAGTTGTGGGGTGCAGGTCGCGGTAAATAACGAGGACACCAGGTTGCAGTCTCTTTACCTCTTTACTGGAGATCTCTGAGTCCTCAGTCCAGAATATAGTTCACCAGGCTGCGCAAGTCCGGCCGGTCCAATGGCACCTCCAGAGTTCACTTCACAGGTGGAAATCGGTGCCTTCCTTCTTAGCGCTATGTGTTGTAGTCCTTCCCTGCTGTGCTTACGGAAAGTACCCCACAACTGTTGTGTCTGTTTCTTAAGTTCCCTCACAACTCGATTAAATGATGTTCTTCTAATCGTCCGTCCCTTCCTGATGTTACAGTTAGAACGGCACCCGTTTGTCGGGTAGGCCTGGAGTTCTTCCGGGACCCTAGAGACGCCCCTCTCCCGCAATTGCCTCCCAAGACTTCATAGGTGATATGTGTTAGACAGCCCGCCTTAAACTGACTGTCCTGCCGCTGTTTAGAGTATTGCTTGAAGCTGAATGTTATAATACTCTCTCGGCGTTCCGGCCACCGGTAGTGCGCCTCAGTAGGGTGTTGCTCCGGTCTTACAGCACGACCCCTACTGGAATTCTCCTTTTGCTTGATCTCGTTTCTCACTCAGCACAATCTATCTCGCTTCTAGTCCTTTCCTGGGTCCCGCCGCTTCCCGGAGCTGGCGCGGACCCGTTACGTTCTTTTCAATGCCAAGCCTCTGTCAGGATCCCACCCCTGACAGAGACCCTACTGTCTCTTCCTCCACAACACCCTCTGCCACTAGGTGTTGCTTCGTCCAATCCAGTCAGCTTTCTCCTCTAACTTCCTGCCTGACCCCCGGTTTACCCACTATGGTGGGGAGTGGCCTAATGAATAGCACCCTTAGCTCCCCCCGGAGGCCCTGCTGTGAAATGTATTGGTGTCTGTGATACCTGATCAGATGAACTCCTTCAGTGCCATCGGACGCACCGTAGCTCCCCATAGTGGCGGAGCCACAGTACTGCAACGACCAGGACTCTGGGGCGCTGCACTCCCCCCTGGTTAAACACAGTACTCCGGGACTGGGAAGAAAACAACAATACAAGTTAGCAAAAAGACATAGTTTTGTTGAGTGCAATAACAATAAGTATACTTGAACAGGCTTCCCTTTATGGGAGGTAAGGACACTTGAACGTTACAAACATGGTAAAATATCATAGCAACATGCTATAATTAACTTTTCTTACCCAACCGGGTATTCTACTAAGTGCAAACAAATTGTTGAACAATAATTTAACTTTGCCTTTAAGGACATACACTCTTAATCCACTAAAGACCTTCCTATAATCACTGTTATGGTTCTCAATGGCAAGAGAACATAGCCCAGCAAACATAAGAACTAGCTCTTGGAAGGATGGAAACTAAACTGACCATGAACTAAACCTGCCGCACAACTAACAGTAGCCGGGTAGCGTAGCCTGCGTTTTATCCCTAGACACCCAGCGCCGGCCGGAGGACTAACTAATCCTGGCAGAGGAAAATATAGTCCTGGCTCACCTCTAGAGAAATTTCCCCGAAAGGCAGACAGAGGCCCCCACAAATATTGGCGGTGATTTTAGATGAAATGACAAACGTAGTATGAAAATAGGTTTAGCAAAATTGAGGTCCGCTTACTAGATAGCAGGAAGACAGAAAGGGCACTTTCATGGTCAGCTGAAAACCCTATCAAAATACCATCCTGAAATTACTTTAAGACTCTAGTATTAACTCATAACATCAGAGTGGCAATTTCAGATCACAAGAGCTTTCCAGACACAGAAACGAAACTACAGCTGTGAACTGGAACAAAATGCAAAAACAAACAAGGACTAAGTCCAACTTAGCTGGGAGTTGTCTAGCAGCAGGAACATGCACAGAAAGGCTTCTGATTACAATGTTGACCGGCATGGAAGTGACAGAGGAGCAAGGCTAAATAGCGACTCCCACATCCTGATGGAAACAGGTGAACAGAGAGGATGATGCACACCAGTTCAATTCCACCAGTGGCCACCGGGGGAGCCCAAAATCCAATTTCACAACAGTACCCCCCCCTCAAGGAGGGGGCACCGAACCCTCACCAGAACCACCAGGGCGATCAGGATGAGCCCTATGAAAGGCACGGACCAAATCGGAGGCATGAACATCAGAGGCAGTCACCCAAGAATTATCCTCCTGACCGTATCCCTTCCACTTGACCAGATACTGGAGTTTCCGTCTGGAAACACGGGAGTCCAAGATTTTTTCCACAACGTACTCCAACTCGCCCTCAACCAACACCGGAGCAGGAGGCTCAACGGAAGGCACAACCGGTACCTCATACCTGCGCAATAATGACCGATGAAAAACATTATGAATAGAAAAAGATGCAGGGAGGTCCAAACGGAAGGACACAGGGTTAAGAATCTCCAATATCTTGTACGGGCCGATGAACCGAGGCTTAAACTTGGGAGAAGAAACCCTCATAGGGACAAAACGAGAAGACAACCACACCAAGTCCCCAACACAAAGCCGAGGACCAACCCGACGCCGGCGGTTGGCAAAAAGCTGAGTCTTCTCCTGGGACAACTTCAAATTGTCCACTACCTGCCCCCAAATCTGATGCAACCTCTCCACCACAGCATCCACTCCAGGACAATCCGAAGATTCCACCTGACCAGAAGAAAATCGAGGATGAAACCCCGAATTACAGAAAAAGGGAGACACCAAGGTGGCAGAGCTGGCCCGATTATTGAGGGCAAACTCCGCTAAAGGCAAAAAAGCAACCCAATCATCCTGATCTGCAGACACAAAACACCTCAAATATGTCTCCAAGGTCTGATTCGTCCGCTCGGTCTGGCCATTAGTCTGAGGATGGACAGCAGACGAGAAAGACAAATCTATGCCCATCCTAGCACAGAATGCTCGCCAAAATCTAGACACGAATTGGGTACCTCTGTCAGAAACGATATTCTCCGGAATACCATGCAAACGGACCACATTTTGAAAAAACAGAGGAACCAACTCGGAAGAAGAAGGCAACTTAGGCAGGGGAACCAAATGGACCATCTTAGAGAAACGATCACACACCACCCAGATGACAGACATCTTCTGAGAAACAGGAAGATCCGAAATAAAATCCATCGAGATGTGCGTCCAGGGCCTCTTCGGGATAGGCAAGGGCAACAACAATCCACTAGCCCGAGAACAACAAGGCTTGGCCCGAGCACAAACGTCACAAGACTGCACGAAGCCTCGCACATCTCGAGACAGGGAAGGCCACCAGAAGGACCTTGCCACCAAATCCCTGGTACCAAAGATTCCAGGATGACCTGCCAACGCAGAAGAATGAACCTCAGAAATGACTTTACTGGTCCAATCATCAGGAACAAACAGTCTACCAGGTGGGCAACGATCAGGTCTATCCGCCTGAAACTCCAGCAAGGCCCGCCGCAGGTCTGGAGAAACGGCAGACAATATCACTCCATCCTTAAGGATACCTGTAGGTTCAGAATTACCAGGGGAGTCAGGCTCAAAACTCCTAGAAAGGGCATCCGCCTTAACATTCTTAGAACCCGGCAGGTAGGACACCACAAAATTAAACCGAGAGAAAAACAACGACCAGCGCGCCTGTCTAGGATTCAGGCGTCTGGCGGACTCAAGATAAATTAGATTTTTGTGGTCAGTCAATACCACCACCTGATGTCTAGCCCCCTCAAGCCAATGACGCCACTCCTCAAAAGCCCACTTCATGGCCAAAAGCTCCCGATTCCCAACATCATAATTCCGCTCGGCGGGCGAAAATTTACGCGAGAAAAAAGCACAAGGTCTCATCACGGAGCAATCGGAACTTCTCTGCGACAAAACCGCCCCAGCTCCGATTTCAGAAGCGTCGACCTCAACCTGAAAAGGAAGAGCAACATCAGGCTGACGCAACACAGGGGCGGAAGAAAAGCGGCGCTTAAGCTCCCGAAAGGCCTCCACAGCAGCAGGGGACCAATCAGCAACATCAGCACCCTTCTTAGTCAAATCAGTCAATGGTTTAACAACATCAGAAAAACCAGCAATAAATCGACGATAAAAGTTAGCAAAGCCCAAAAATTTCTGAAGACTCTTAAGAGAAGAGGGTTGCGTCCAATCACAAATAGCCTGAACCTTGACAGGATCCATCTCGATGGAAGAGGGGGAAAAAATATATCCCAAAAAGGAAATCTTTTGAACCCCAAAAACGCACTTAGAACCCTTCACACACAAGGAATTAGACCGCAAAACCTGAAAAACCCTCCTGACCTGCTGGACATGAGAGTCCCAGTCATCCGAAAAAATCAAAATATCATCCAGATACACAATCATAAATTTATCCAAATAATCACGGAAAATGTCATGCATAAAGGACTGAAAGACTGAAGGGGCATTTGAAAGACCAAAAGGCATCACCAAATACTCAAAGTGGCCCTCGGGCGTATTAAATGCGGTTTTCCACTCATCCCCCTGCTTAATTCGCACCAAATTATACGCCCCACGAAGATCTATCTTAGAGAACCACTTGGCCCCCTTTATGCGAGCAAACAAATCAGTCAGCAGTGGCAACGGATATTGATATTTAACCGTGATTTTATTCAAAAGCCGATAATCAATGCACGGCCTCAAAGAGCCATCTTTCTTAGCCACAAAGAAAAAACCGGCTCCTAAGGGAGATGACGAAGGACGAATATGTCCCTTTTCCAAGGACTCCTTTATATATTCTCGCATAGCAGCATGTTCAGGCACAGACAGATTAAATAAACGACCCTTAGGGTATTTACTACCCGGAATCAAATCTATGGCACAATCGCACTCCCGGTGCGGAGGTAATGAACCAAGCTTAGGTTCTTCAAAAACGTCACGATATTCAGTCAAGAATTCAGGAATCTCAGAGGGAATAGATGATGAAATGGAAACCACAGGTACGTCCCCATGCGTCCCCTTACATCCCCAGCTTAACACAGACATAGCTTTCCAGTCAAGGACTGGGTTATGAGATTGCAGCCATGGCAATCCAAGCACCAACACATCATGTAGGTTATACAGCACAAGAAAGCGAATAATCTCCTGGTGATCCGGATTAATCCGCATAGTTACTTGTGTCCAGTATTGTGGTTTATTGCTAGCCAATGGGGTGGAGTCAATCCCCTTCAGGGGTATAGGAGTTTCAAGAGGCTCCAAATCATACCCACAGCGTTTGGCAAAGGACCAATCCATAAGACTCAAAGCGGCGCCAGAGTCGACATAGGCATCCGCGGTAATAGATGATAAAGAACAAATCAGGGTCACAGATAGAATAAACTTAGACTGTAAAGTGCCAATTGAAACAGACTTATCAAGCTTCTTAGTACGCTTAGAGCATGCTGATATAACATGAGTTGAATCACCGCAATAGAAGCACAACCCATTTTTTCGTCTAAAATTCTGCCGTTCACTTCTGGACAGAATTCTATCACATTGCATATTCTCTGGCGTCTTCTCAGTAGACACCGCCAAATGGTGCACAGGTTTGCGCTCCCGCAGACGCCTATCGATCTGGATAGCCATTGTCATGGACTCATTCAGACCCGCAGGCACAGGGAACCCCACCATAACATCCTTAATGGCATCAGAGAGACCCTCTCTGAAATTCGCTGCCAGGGCGCACTCATTCCACTGAGTAAGCACAGCCCATTTACGGAATTTCTGGCAGTATATTTCAGCTTCGTCTTGCCCCTGAGATAGGGACATCAAGGCCTTTTCCGCCTGAAGTTCTAACTGAGGTTCCTCATAAAGCAACCCCAAGGCCAGAAAAAACGCATCCACATTGAGCAACGCAGGATCCCCTGGAGCCAATGCAAAAGCCCAATCCTGAGGGTCGCCCCGGAGCAAGGAAATCACAATCCTGACCTGCTGAGCAGGATCTCCAGCAGAGCGAGATTTCAGGGACAAAAACAACTTGCAATTATTTTTGAAATTTTGAAAGCAAGATCTATTCCCCGAGAAAAATTCAGGCAAAGGAATTCTAGGTTCAGATATAGGAACATGAACAACAAAATCTTGTAAGTTTTGAACTTTCGTGGTGAGATTATTCAAACCTGCAGCTAAACTCTGAATATCCATTTTAAACAGGTGAACACAGAGCCATTCCAGGATTAGAAGGAGAGAGAGAGAGAAAGGCTGCAATATAGGCAGACTTGCAAGAGATTCAATTACAAGCACACTCAGAACTGAGAAAAAAAAAAAAAAAAAATCTTCAGCAGACTTCTCTTTTCTCTCCTTTCTCTGTCAATTAATTTAACCCTTTGTGGCCGGTCAAACTGTTATGGTTCTCAATGGCAAGAGAACATAGCCCAGCAAACATAAGAACTAGCTCTTGGAAGGATGGAAACTAAACTGACCATGAACTAAACCTGCCGCACAACTAACAGTAGCCGGGTAGCGTAGCCTGCGTTTTATCCCTAGACGCCCAGCGCCGGCCGGAGGACTAACTAATCCTGGCAGAGGAAAATATAGTCCTGGCTCACCTCTAGAGAAATTTCCCCGAAAGGCAGACAGAGGCCCCCACAAATATTGGCGGTGATTTTAGATGAAATGACAAACGTAGTATGAAAATAGGTTTAGCAAAATTGAGGTCCGCTTACTAGATAGCAGGAAGACAGAAAGGGCACTTTCATGGTCAGCTGAAAACCCTATCAAAATACCATCCTGAAATTACTTTAAGACTCTAGTATTAACTCATAACATCAGAGTGGCAATTTCAGATCACAAGAGCTTTCCAGACACAGAAACGAAACTACAGCTGTGAACTGGAACAAAATGCAAAAACAAACAAGGACTAAGTCCAACTTAGCTGGGAGTTGTCTAGCAGCAGGAACATGCACAGAAAGGCTTCTGATTACAATGTTGACCGGCATGGAAGTGACAGAGGAGCAAGGCTAAATAGCGACTCCCACATCCTGATGGAAACAGGTGAACAGAGAGGATGATGCACACCAGTTCAATTCCACCAGTGGCCACCGGGGGAGCCCAAAATCCAATTTCACAACAAATCACATTATAAGGCATTTTAACTTTTTCATTCTCCTTCTTTAAATCTGCAGGACCGCCTGTCCTATCGGCACCAGACCTACTGCCTCTCCTTTCTGTTACAGGACCGCCCCGTTCAGCCAGGGCCTACTGCCTTTTCAACTGGTTCACTTTCTGTCCTTAGTAACACATTACTAACTTTCGATGGGGAATGCAGGGTTTACCTTCTATCCCCCCCCTTTTCTTATCAACATTATCAACTATCTTCTTTTCACAATATTAAACTTTCTCATTACTTCCTTTTACTTTTTCTTTCAGAGAACATTATCAGCATTCCTTTATAATTAACTAATGGCATACATATAACTTTTACATGTAAATATTATCATCATTTTCTTCCATTGACATTATTGCTACCGGTCTTAAAGCAATATCACCATTTACGTGCAACAAATGAACATCCCCTTTAAGAGGGGACCAAATCTCTGTGAGGTAGCACATCTTCTCAAGCTACCAGTCCATACTCATCAAAGGTTCCAGTGCGGTATCTTCGCAAAGAGTCCTTGTTTAAGTAAAACCAGTAGGGAGCACCTTTAAGAAGGTGCAAACTATTTACAAGCAGTTTGTATCATGCACTGTTCATGATTTCGCAGTTTTTGAAGTAACGTAGAAAAAAATAGAAAAATAACCAAAAACAATAGGGATCCCGGGTAAACAAAGGGATCCCTTTAAGAGTTAACCCTTTACGGGTATAGCAACAAAGTAGTGGAACAGTAACTATTTACAGATTCAGGGTATCGAGGTTTATTCTTCTAAGTCTGGGGGCGGTCTTTGTCCCCCAGCCAACGTGGCACCCGTACTGGTAGTTGGTCTCTCAGATGCCATCAGATCAGCCGGTGCCTGGATTTGAAGGCTAATCCTGCTTGCGAGTTCGGTAGCCGCTACAAGACGTACCGTGGTGATGGGGACGAGGTCCGGCAAATCGGGATCAGTCATGATCGGGACAACAGGGGGCGCTCTCTCAGGCTCACACCGTCGAACGTTCCGGGCACACCATCCTTGTGCACTCCGATGGCGGGTGTAAGTCACCTGATCTCCTCTTTGTAACGGATCACCATTTCGACTGCAGCAGGGGGTCTTCACATTATAGCTAGTGACAAAGACATCAGTTGGTAGCCCCGGTTCCTGTATGGAGCCCCATCCCCTCTTCGGGTGGTAGGCCAGTACAGTTCCCCGCTTTACCACGTCTTTCCTGCCGGGAACAGACTTCTTACGTTGCGTGTCAGGTGGTTCGGTCTCGTCCCGATCTTTCCAGTGTTGGATCAGACATTGCTTATACTGCTCCCAGGTAAGTACCGCAAGGGTGATGCCATCCTCCTGGGTCCCATCCGGCCCTGTCCAGGGGGTGTCCCACCGAAGGATCACCCCGTCTAGGCCCACACCTATGGGTTCTCCCACCTTGGTTGGTAGCGGCGGCACTAGCTTCCCCATCGCGTTGGAGGTGAGGATAACCCGCTCCACCAAGGAGGAACGATCATTGCCGGGGTGTGGAGCGGTCACGGGAGTGGGATCGATCAGGGGAGCCGGATCGGTCGGGAGAGCAGAATCGGCCAGGGGAGTAGGGATGTCGTCCATACCTGCGTCTGATGTGATTCCACCGATGTCGCTCCGGTCCGTTGACAAGGACACTGGAATCGGCTGCAGCCCGGACCGCGGCTCCTCTGGAGTCATCTCTTGACGTAACTCCGCCCTCCATGATTCCGTGACTAGGATAGGCAGGCTCGGCTCCTCCACTGGTTTCTCCAAGGAGTCCAGGCCCCTCACCGGCGGTGGACGCGAGTCCTCTTCTGATGGGTGAGGACAAACCGGGATCACCTCGCCGTTGTTCGGGCACCTGCTGTTCATCGTCGCTGTCCGGCATTCGGCGGCAATGCATGCATCTGACTCTGCCATTTCTCCAAGGTCGAGGTCCTCCTTCACCTCGTTCCCGCCATCGCAAGTCAGGGGGCGGTTCTCTGCTTTGAGGCAGGTCATCGCTTTGCAACAAGAGGCGCAGGGGGCGATCACCGCTTCTGGCGCCACTTTGGTAGTCCCCTCCCATGGCACGCCCTCCTGCCTCTCTAGCGTAGCAATGGCGGCGGTTTTTGGTGGGAACTTTTGGCGGTAAATGGCGCAGCACAGTCCTTGCAATAAAGTACAGTCCAAGCACAGTAAATCACAGTTCCAAGGCACACATGACCTGATTCTTCAGGCTTAAGTAGATCCTGTTCGTGACGCCAAATTTGGAGCGCCCCCACACCGCCGCAGGGCCAAGGGGTACCCGGTACCGGGCCTACGAGTCTCTGCTTCTGGGGGTTGTCACGGCGGCTAGACCCCGGTCCGTGACCCTGCCGTGGGGGGGGGACGTCCGGTGCAATAAGTGGTGTAGATATTGGTGGTGCAGTTGTGGGGTGCAGGTCGCGGTAAATAACGAGGACACCAGGTTGCAGTCTCTTTACCTCTTTACTGGAGATCTCTGAGTCCTCAGTCCAGAATATGGTTCACCAGGCTGCGCAAGTCCGGCCGGTCCAATGGCACCTCCAGAGTTCACTTCACAGGTGGAAATCGGTGCCTTCCTTCTTAGCGCTATGTGTTGTAGTCCTTCCCTGCTGTGCTTACGGAAAGTACCCCACAACTGTTGTGTCTGTTTCCTAAGTTCCCTCACAACTCGATTAAATGATGTTCTTCTAATCGTCCGTCCCTTCCTGATGTTACAGTTAGAACGGCACCCGTTTGTCGGGTAGGCCTGGAGTTCTTCCGGGACCCTAGAGACGCCCCTCTCCCGCAATTGCCTCCCAAGACTTCATAGGTGATATGTGTTAGACAGCCCGCCTTAAACTGACTGTCCTGCCGCTGTTTAGAGTATTGCTTGAAGCTGAATGTTATAATACTCTCTCGGCGTTCCGGCCACCGGTAGTGCGCCTCAGTAGGGTGTTGCTCCGGTCTTACAGCACGACCCCTACTGGAATTCTCCTTTTGCTTGATCTCGTTTCTCACTCAGCACAATCTATCTCGCTTCTAGTCCTTTCTTGGGTCCCGCCGCTTCCCGGAGCTGGCGCGGACCCGTTACGTTCTTTTCAATGCCAAGCCTCTGTCAGGATCCCACCCCTGACAGAGACCCTACTGTCTCTTCCTCCACAACACCCTCTGCCACTAGGTGTTGCTTCGTCCAATCCAGTCAGCTTTCTCCTCTAACTTCCTGCCTGACCCCCGGTTTACCCACTATGGTGGGGAGTGGCCTAATGAATAGCACCCTTAGCTCCCCCCGGAGGCCCTGCTGTGAAATGTATTGGTGTCTGTGATACCTGATCAGATGAACTCCTTCAGTGCCATCGGACGCACCGTAGCTCCCCATAGTGGCGGAGCCACAGTACTGCAACGACCAGGACTCTGGGGCGCTGCACCTTCATCTTGCAGGAACTGCTGACACACTCCAGCCGCATGAGGTCTGGCATTGTCCTGCATTAGGAGGAACCTAGGGCCAACCGCACCAGCATATGGTCTTGCAAGTAGTCTGAGGATCTCATGTCGGTACCTAATGGCAGTCAGGCGCTACCTCTGGTGAGCACATGGAGGGCTGTGCGGACCTCCAAAGAAAAGCCACCCCACACCATTACTGACCCACTGCCAAACCGGTCATGCTGAAGGATGTTGCAAACAGCAGATCACTCTCCACGGTGTCTCCAGACTCTGTCACTTCTGTCACATGTGCTCAGTGTGAACCTGCTTTCATCTGTGAAGAGCACAGGGCGCCAGTGGCGAATTTGCCAATCCTGGTGTTCTGTGGCAAATGCCAATCGTCCTGCATGGTTTTTGGGCTGTGAGCACAACCCCCATCTGTGAACATCGGGCACTCAGACCATCATCATGGAGTCGGTTTCTAACCGTTTGTGCAGACACATGCACATTTGTGGCCTGCTGGAGGTCATTTTGCAGGGCCCTGGCAGTGCTCCTCCTGTTCCTCCTTGCACAAAGGCTGAGGTAGTGGTCCTGCTGCTGGGTTGTTGCCCTCCTATGGCCCCCTCCACGTCTCGTGGTGTACTGGCCTGCCTCCTGGTAGTGCCTCCAGCCTCTGGACACTACACTGACAGACACAGCAAACCTTCTTGCCAGAGCTCATAATGATGTGCCATCCTGGATGAGCTGCACTACCTGAGCCACTTGTGTGGGTTGTAGAGTCCATCTCATGCTACCACGAGTGTGAAAGCACAACCAACATCCAAAAGTGACCAAAACATCGGCCAGAAAGCATTGGTAGTGAGATGTGGTCTGTGATCCCCACCTGCAGAACCACTCCTTTATTGAGTGTGTCTTGATAATTGCCAATAATTTCCATCTGTTGTCTATTCCATTAGCACAACAGCATGTGAAATTGATTGTCAAACAGTGTTGCTTCCTAAGTGGACAGTTTGATTTCACTAAAGTGTGATTTACTTTGAGTTATATTCTGTTGTTTAAGTGTTCCCTTTATATTTTTGAGCAGTGTATATATTATATATCTTTATGCGTATATTTAAATATGTGGGGGGTTTTAAGCGATTGCTGTACTATTTCACTTAAAGCAGCAAGCTGACTTTTGTTTGATCTCCTATTCAAGACTTTTAGGTTTTTATACTGACAACTTGTGACAAGCTATAGTTTTTTAAATTGATTAGCTTAATTAACCCCTTCACACCACAGCCATTTTCTGTATTTTTTCCTCCTTTTAAGAACCACAACTTTTTTATTTTTCCATCCACATGACCATATGAGGGTTTTTTTGGTGGGAAAAACTGTACTTTTGAATTACACTATTAATTTTATCATGTAATGACCTGGAAAGAGGTAAAAAAATTCCAAGTGAAAACTGACCTGGCAATATGATTCCCCAGGTCAGTACAATTACACAGATACCAAACATGTCTATTTTCTTCTAATTTGAGGGGGTAAAAAAAGTTTCTGTATGGAGACGTTATAAAAATATTTTTTGCGCCATGCAGCGCTGGTTGGAGACTTATATACATCTTCCCAGGATACTGTAAAACAGGTGGTAAAGGTGGTTGCAGTACTTTATATTGGTAAAACCTGATGACTGGTTCCCTTTAAGAGGTTGGCATACAAAACACGGCTTCTGAATTGCATTGCTTTATGCCATAAGCTTTTAGCATGTAGATGTAGCCACAAAAGTTATGAGTCAACTTTACAAAATTGCATTTCAATAACATTTTAATGCCAATCCTTCGCCATGTTGAGCTTAGTACATTTCACAAAAAGAAATAAAAAACAAGTTGGTGGCTGTCATGTAGTAGGAACACAACTGATAATATCATGATAAATATGAGACCTGTTCTCTATGAGCCAGACTCTCCACAGGGGTAAATAACCTCAAAATCTCTTATCAGATCTCTCTAAGGCTATGTGTCTGGTTGATTTTATTACTGTTCACAAGTGAAGCTGCTTTAAAAGACATAAGTAAGAACAAATGTGCATTTCGTAATCTCAATATGTGCTCTGGAACTTCTAGTTTTACCGGTTTCCTCATTGACAAATCTCACTGTTAATGACTTCTTATTAGGAAACATGTAAGGACCTAAGAAAACCACTTTGCCCAGTAAATACTGCATTATTGTTCATTTTGGAAAATACACTGTAGAGTTAAAAAGTGGTGGTTAGTGTGTCACAGAAGATAAGCATAACATAGGCAGCAATTACTCACTTTACACAACTGTGTGAAAAGGAAGCCCTTCTAATATTTGGAGCTCCTGCTGCTCTGTTGAGGGCTGGGGTAGGGTGTCCTCTCTTGGCGTTTATGACTCTTGTTACCCACTTTCTATACCATCATAAGACCAGCACATGGGCACATTGTTGACTGTGTAATTCTTTGAACTGTCCCACACTTTGTTATCCTCCACATCGATCCCATTACTTTTCCAATTCTAAGTGCCAGTGTACACGGACTGACCAGCGGCACTAAACGATAGTAGATCGGTAAACATTTACCGTTAGGAGATCATGCTTATAGCCTCTTTACACAGGCAGACCAAGGTAAATGATGCACACTGAGCGATCTGTAATAGATCATTCAGTGAGCATAGGCCGCCATAGTTCTTGGCAGTGTAAGTCCTGTTTGTACAGGAAGATACAATGCCAAAAATGATGATCTTTTGCGCTGCACAAAAAGGCATTTCACCCGATCAACAAGCAAAACTCTGATCGGCAGACTGTATTAGAACGCCCATTCACGATAATCTTTCAGTGTAAATGCAACTAAAGTCTACTTCCAAGTTAGAAAGGCCGTACTGGGCCCCTGGCAATTAGGGGAGGCCGCCATGACAGGGGAACGTGCGACGTAAGTGAGCTTATTAGGACTGCTGGGGGTGACAAGGTTAAAGGAGCTGAGGAGAGGGGAAGAGTTTTGAATTTGAAAGCGGAGGAGGGGTTATGGGCAGGGGGGGGGGACTTTATAAAAAGGGGCGGCCACGTGAGTGGGGCAACCATTTTGGGTACTCACCGGCCACAGACGAAAGCTCCAGAGTACTCACCACGATGGATGTGGAGGCCTTACTGCAGCAGTTGAGGGACGCAGCGGGCACTCAGGGCGCAGATTGGCTGCAGGCTTCGGTTTCCAGCCTGCTCCAGGGGTCGGTAGCCGGAGCCTCCATCGCTCCTCCAGCAGGACGCCGGCCGCGGAGGTCCCGACCTCCGGCGCGCTTAAGCCCTGAGGCTACCCCCCGGGTCCGGCGCCGCATTAGGAGCCCCTCCAGGGACCCTCCAGCCAGGGCCGGCGGGCGCACTCTCCCTGCCCCGCGCCCACAGGCTGGGAGGAATCCTTCCAACAGGCGGGACCCACAACAGGGGCCGGGTTCCCCCCCCCCGCGGCACAGAGGCGCCGGGATTCAGGACCGGCAGCGACAGGTGCTAGCGTCCCTGCTGGCCCTGCTCGGCGTGGAGGAGCGCGAGGAGCCAGGGGACGGGTCCCCATGCGGAGGAGATCCAGCGGCCGGCAATCGGCCGGCCTGTCTTGAAGTGCGCAAAGGAGAGTGGCGCAGGACGGACACCAGGGACCGGACACAGTGAGAGCGGCTCCGGTGAGAGGCGGGCAGCAGCCGGCTGCCTCTGTCAGCAGCGCTGCGGCATCACTACACGGCCGGAGTCTCAGGCAAGATGGCGCCGCAGCAGGGAGCTCGGCGTCACATGATCAAGATCTTCACCAAGATGGCGCCGCATCCTGGAGTTCTGCATCTGCAATCCAGGACCCAGGACCTCCCCAAGATGGCGGCGCCCTGTGGACAGCGGCGGCAGCTCCGAGGGGCCCTGCCACTATCACCGGTTTGCCTGCTTCTGGCGGTGGGCAGCTGGTGAGGCAGGTTGACCCGGGAGCCAGCAGTATCCAGACCCAGCATGGAACCAGCACTCATTCATCAGGATCCAGGATCTGCGGCTGCTGGGTTCACAGCACCCAGGCAGCCAGGTGAGAGCCAGCAATTTTCTATATTTAACCCCTGCTTAGCTCCTAACGAGGTTAGGGACCGGGAGGCAGTTATGGGGGGGGGCTAGTGGGGGGATGAGTTTAATATTACATGGCCTTAGAGATTTGGCTAGAATATGGTACGGGGGGTCCTATTGGGGTAGGGTCACCTACAGCGGCTTGGTTAGGGAGCGCAGAAAGGGCGACGGGTGTAGGTATGCTATCGGACACTGAAGTACTTTCATAGTGTGGAGGCCGGGGTACGACAGGCTCAGCTGCGTCAGGGGGAGGCAGCAACGAAGCAGAAAGGGGGTCTGGGTCAGCTGATTTGGGAAGCGGGGCCCAGAGCGCAGGGGCTAGCAAAGAGAAGGAAAACGAGGAGGCAGTGCGTTTGGACGATTCAGCAAGGAGCGAGGTATACGTGTGCTTTGAGGGGCCGCTGGGGTCACATTTAAAGGGGGAGGTGAAGGAAAAGATTTGGAAAGGGGACTATGTGGATATCTTTTCATTGCTACCGTTAGAGAGATTCAATCTTGATAGGTTACGGAGAGATGATTCAAAAAAAGAGGACGAGGAAAAGAAGAGGTATCGTCTGATCGTCTTTTTCGAATTGGTTGCAAGCTTTTGCTATATTGGTGAGCATTATAGGGGAAAAGGCACCGGAAAATTGTTCCGGTCTCTTTTGCTACATGGACGCAATTGGTGAGGCTTACAGGGTTTATGGAGGGCAAGGCTGGCTGCGATATGACGAGCAGTTTAGGCAGCGTAAGGCAGTCCGCTCGAGCATACGTTGGGACCATAAGGACATTGCGTTATGGATGAGGGTTATGGCACCGGCTAGAGCAAACCAAGGTAATCAGCCATTTCATGGGGGCGCCGGGAATTCAGGGCAGTCGGGACATTCGGTCGCAATGCAGAAGGGACTGTGTTTTTCCTTTAATGAGGGGACCTGTAGGTTTGGGAGCAAGTGTAAGTTCAAGCATGAATGTTCAACTTGTGGGGGCACACATGGGGCAACCAGATGTTTCAGAGGGGGGAAAACAAGAGGTGGGGAAGTTGCTGAAAAAAGGGGAGACGCCAGTGCGACTGGACGCGATGGAGGCGTATCTAAATAGATACCCTGATAGAGCAGCAGCGTCACTGTTGAGGGAGGGTTTTGGTTACGGCTTCAAAATTCCGTTTATTGAGCAAGATGTTTGTTTGTCAAAAAAGAATTTAAAGTCGGCATTGCAGTTTCCCAATGTAGTTTTTGAGAAGTTGAAAAAAGAGGTTGATTTAGGACGGATGGCAGGACCTTTTGCAGTGGCTCCGATCAGTAATCTGAGAGTGTCACCGCTTGGAGTGGTTCCAAAAAAGGAACCTAACAAATTCAGGCTTATTCATCACTTGTCATTCCCGAAAGGTTTGTCAGTGAATGATGGGATTGACCCTCAACTGTGTGCAGTCTCTTACATGTCGTTCGACGCAGCAATGACTTTGGTACGGCTATGTGGTCGGGGGGCTCTGATGGCAAAGACGGATATTGAAGCGGCTTTCCGCCTGTTGCCAGTACACCCAGAGAGTAAGCATTTGTTGGGGTGTTTTTGGGACGGAGGTTTCTTCATTGATCGGTGTCTTCCCATGGGCTGTTCGCTATCATGTGCTTACTTTGAGGCCTTTAGTACATTCTTAGAATGGGTCGTTAAGGATGTATCTGGTTTGAATTATTGCTTACATTACCTTGATGATTTCATGTTTGTGGGCCCACCGCAGTCTGCAATTTGCTCGATTTTGCTACACACAATGGAGAGGGTAGCTCGGGGATTCGGAGTTCCTTTGGCGGTGGAAAAGACTGTCGGGCCAATGACCACGCTGAGTTTTCTAGGCATAGAAATTGACACCATAGCGATGGAATGCAGATTGCCTGAGGACAAGGTAGTTGTTTTTCGGGAGGAAGTTCAGAAAGCGTGTACACGGAGTAAGATAACGCTGCATGATTTACAATCTTTGCTGGGCAAGCTGAACTTTGCTTGCAGGATTATGCCAATGGGCCGTCCATTTTGTCTGCGTTTGTCTTTGGCTACGGTGGGAGTGAAATCTCCTCTGCACTTCATCAGATTGACGAGGGATTTGAAGCAGGACTTGAGGATATGGGCCCGGTTCTTGGAGGACTATAATGGCAGATCCATCTGGATTCAAACAGTTGAGAATGCGGTGGATTTAGGTTTTTGCATTAACGTGAGCGAAAAGTGTGGTTTCAATGTGCAATATTGTGGTCAGAGCGTAGTGGCGGAGTGGCCACCTAGGTGGCGTGAGCAAGGCTTGTTGCAAAATCGGGTTTTGCTACAATTGTTTCCTCGAGTAGTGGCATTGTCAGTTTGGGGTGGAATGGTGATGAACAAAAAAATCCGTTTTTCTTGCGAACACGTGGGCGTGGTGGAAGCCATCAATACGCTATCGGCAGCATCTACGGAAGTGGTCAGGGTACTGCAGCATCTGGTGTTCCTGGGCCTCAAGTTTAATTTGTGGATAGTAGCAGATGGCAAGGCAACTGTGCCTACTAACGCTGATAATGTCTTTTTCCATCCACAGTGGCATCAGTCTCAAGGGCTGAGACCTTGCTTGGATTCGGCGGGCCAGGATTGTCCAACGGAACTGTGGAACCTGCCCTTCGGGCTGTAGGGGAGTTATTTGCTAGATCACTTTCGGATAGGTCTTGGTTGCAGTACAATCAAGCTTGGAGCACATGGGAGAATTGGAAGGGGTCATATGGGGCTGGTATGGACGATGAGTATAAGCTGTTGTTGTTGGTTGGGCATGTATGGGAGTCGGGTTGGTCAGTGTCCAAGGTGAGTAAGTTCCTAGCCGGTCTAGCGTTTGGCTTCAAGGCCAGAGGTTTACGAAATCCTTTTTGGTTGCGCAGTTAGTAAAAGGCTGGAAAAAAGGGCAGAAGTCGTTGGACGTCAGACGACCGGTTTCCTTTGAAGTGTTATTAATAATTGGTAGGCACCTGAGTTCTGTTTGTTTCTCGGAATGGGAAGTAACGTTGTTCCATGCGGCTTTTTCGTTAGCCTTTTTCGGAGCATTTCGTTTGGGGGAATTGGTTAGCCCTTCCAGATTCAAGGGAGGGGGTTTGAGGAGAGAAGACGTGGATGTTACGTCCGATAGGGTGGTTGTGTTTATTCGGTCATCAAAAACGGACGTTACCAGTAAAGGTTGTAAAATAGTGTTATTTGAAGTTCCGAGTTGTCCGTTGTGCCCGGTAATCTGTGTGAGTAACTTGCTGAGAAGAGACGGGGTTCTATCTGACCCATTGTTGGTTCATGCGGATGGTTCTTTCTTATCTCGTTTCCAGTTTGTTTCGATATTTCGGAAGTGTTTGGAGTTGGGGGGAATTTCACCGGCGAAGTACAGCGGGCATTCATTTCGTATTGGGGCTGCGACGGAGGCGGCCAGGAGAGGTTTGGGGGATGAGGTGGTTAAACGAATCGGGCGGTGGGAATCGGAGAGATTCCGATCTTATGTTCACCCGGGTTTGATATAACCGCATGGTTCCAATGTTTGGGGGTCTTTTTGTATTGAGTTTGATAGATGTTCTCCTTTATTCTCTTACAGAACACGGCACAAGGCTAGTTTGGATTATGGGACATTCATTCGTGTGCTGGGCGGCAGAAAGGGCAGCGGTTCGTCCTGATGGTCGGCAGTTGGGTTTTTCACGTGACGTGGCAACCTTAAGATGGATCGGAAAAAGGGGAATGACGTGGAGCCAATTTTTCCGGAGTTTCATCGTTTTGTGCGCTGGGATCAGTTCCCGCAAATTTTGGTTATTCATTTGGGAGGTAATGACTTGGGGAAGAGGCCGTGTAGAGAACTTATAAAGGACATTAAGTTCGATATGTTAAGGTTGTGGGCAATGTTTCCTAAGGTTTTGGTAGTGTGGTCGGACATAGTCCCGAGGAAGGTTTGGCGGGGCGCTAGGTCATTGGAGGGGATAAACAAAGCACGGATTAAGGTGAGCAAAGCTGTTTCGCGTTTCATGGCAAAGAACGGAGCGGTAGTGGTGCGGCACGTCAACTTGGAGTCCGGTACGGGAGGTTATTGGAGATTGGATGGGGTGCATCTGAACGCTGTTGGTACCGATATGTGGTGTTTGGCGATCCAGGAGGGCATCGAAACAGCTTTGAAGGTTTGGCGGGAAATAAATGTCTAAGGTTTTAGGGCATTTATGTTTGTGGCATGGGGTGGTGATCCTCAAAGTTGGTGGAAGTGGAAAATGGTGGATGGATGGGGGGGGGATCTCAATAGGTCCTGGACTCCCCGGGGTGATTTTAAATTGGTCAAAGGGGCACAGATAATCCCAGGAAGGGATTAGTAGGGGAACCAAAACAGGTGTACGGGTTTGGCCTGGCGGGTGGAGTTTGCCTCTGAGCTGGTGCATAGCGGCTGGGGGTAAGGCGGATATAAGGCCAAAAATAGGCGGGACGTTTGGCGGAAAAATGTTGGACATATGTTTCGGGCTTCGAGGGTCACCCACTTCCGGGGTTTATTGTTTCATGATTTTGTATGTTTAAATGTTAATAAACGGCTGCTGTGGCCAATTAATCCAACCTAATTGTCTGTGTGTTTTAATGGCGTTTTCTGTTTTTTCTTAGATAAAGGGGGTGGCGGTCGTTTATGTCAGGGGTAATATGAGGTAAGGTAAAGGTTTTTATACTAAAAGCTCACAGGAGTCACGGATACCCATTGTCAAGAAAGGCCGTATTGGGCCCCTGGCAATTAGGGGAGGCCGCCATGACAGGGGAACGTGCGATGTAAGTGAGCTTATTAGGACTGCTGGGGGTGACAAGGTTAAAGGAGCTGAGGGGAGGGGAAGAGTTTTTTGAATTTGAAAGCGGAGGAGGGGTTATGGGCAGGGGGGGGGACTTTATAAAAAGGGGCGGCCACGTGAGTGGGGCAACCATTTTGGGTACTCACTGGCCACAGACGAAAGCTCCCACCCACCCTCCCTTTTATTGTCATTAGTCTAAGGTTATTGATTTGGGTGTTAGTAATTTTGGGCTAAGAATAGGCTTATAGTTTATGAAGATATTTAACTATGACTAAGTATGGTAAATGATCTGTCGCGGCAGCATGGCATGGGGTGGTGATCCTCGAAGTTGGTGGAAGTGGAAAATGGTGGATGGATGGGGGGGGGGATCTCAATAGGTCCTGGACTCCCCAGGGTGATTTTAAATTGGTCAAAGGGGCACAGATAATCCCAGGAAGGGATTAGTAGGGGAACCAAAACAGGTGTACGGGTTTGGCCTGGCGGGTGGAGTTTGCCTCTGAGCTGGTGCATAGCGGCTGGGGGTAAGGCGGATATAAGGCCAAAAATAGGCGGGACGTTTGGCGGAAAAATGTTGGACATATGTTTCGGGCTTCGAGGGTCACCCACTTCCGGGGTTTATTGTTTCATGATTTTGTATGTTTAAATGTTAATAAACGGCTGCTGTGGCCAATTAATCCAACCTAATTGTCTGTGTGTTTTAATGGCGTTTTCTGTTTTTTCTTAGATAAAGGGGGTGGCGGTCGTTTATGTCAGGGGTAATATGAGGTAAGGTAAAGGTTTTTATACTAAAAGCTCACAGGAGTCACGGATACCCATTGTCAGACTAATGTTGCTTTGCCTAGATCCATCACCTTGCATCATTCCTGTGATTGTGTTTTGGTCATTGGCGTTACCCCATTATTAATATCTTGGTTTTCCTTCACTATTGAAGTTTCTGTATTATCTTGGTCACCCCAACAATATAACCTTCCGCTCTCTTGTCGGCATTTTTAATGATTGTGTGGCACTCTAAACATGTCACCCTACTGATAGTGATCCTTTGACAGGTAAGTCAGAAGATTGCAGTTTCATATTTAATTGCTTGCTTCCACATTAAAAACGCACTGGGATCTATTCATCTGCTCCTACCACAAAAATCAGTGCCGGTTGACCAAAATGGATGACCACTTTCTTGGCCTAACAGATGAAATATATATGATAATATGAAATTTAAGGTTAAAGGGTTATATCCAGCTTATCTAGCTACCACCTTTTCACAGGATAGGTGACAAATCGCTGATTGCTGTAGGTCTGACCGCAAATACCTAAACCAATCTCAAGATGAGGCTCTGAAATGCCCCACAAGAATGGAGCAGTGGTCGGGCATCAATAGCTGAGGACAGAGCTTGGCAATCTCCAGCAATACCACAGAAAATGAATTAGTCAATTGTAATCAAACATTTCACAACCCCATTATTAGTAGAGATCCCAGTGTTTGGACCTCCTTACACATTAGACTAATTTCGGATGAACCTGCAGATAACGATGGGTTCTGCTGACACTCTAATGTGTTTTGGGGGCTTCAGCCAACTGATCGTCGGGGAAGATGTCGATTGGGTATGTCCATCTTCATTTTCCCGGAGATTAGCCGATGGCAGAAATGTCTGTTAGGCCAGCGTCACACCGGCATATTGCATCCGATGCGAGAGCATCGGATGTGATATGCTAATGACACTCGGCTCCTGCTCGCAGCAGAGCAGGAGCCGAGTGTCATGCGTCTGTGCTCCGATTCTCTCGCACAGGGAGGATCGGAGCACAGCTGCAGAGGAGGCGGAGAAATGAATTTCTCCACCTCCTCCATTGCTGGGGTCCACTTGTAACGCACATCACTTGGATGATATCCAAGTGATGTGCGTTGTCTCACTCGCACCATAGGCTTATATGGGTGCGAGTGAGCCGAGAGTTTTCATCGGTCAGACACAATCACAGCATGCTGCGATTGTCTCGGGCCGAGGAAAACGGCCGACAAGAAGTCGGCCGGTGGGAGCTGCCCCATAGCTTAACATTGGTCCAAGTGCAATGCGATTTTTTATCGCATTGCACTAGACCGTTTAAAACGCCAGTGTGACGCCGGCCTTAGGGCTCTTTTCCATTTGCGAGAAACACGTCCATGTCTCGCATGTGAAAACCAAGCTCTGGCACCGGCACTCCAGAGCGGAGCTTGCGGCCGCATAGCAACACATGGAGCTGCACGCTCCGCTCCAAAGTGCCGGCGCCAGAGCTTGGTTTTCACATGCGAGACACGGACGTGTTTCTCGCAAATGGAAAAGAGCCCTTAGTGGCTTTCTCATGGAGGAGAGGCAGCCGAGATTGCTGAAGCATTGCTCGGGTGAGAGCCATCTTATGTGTATGGCCAGCACAAGGCGGTTATATTGACTACTACAGAAGAATAATATTTTGGACTTAATCTTTAATTGAATTATACTAACAAATGTTAAAAAAGTCAAAAATTCTTTAATAAATAACCACTTCTGATAGTGTCCTCATAAAAGTAAAAAATTAATTATTAAAATAATATTTGCTACATTATCAGTGTAAACATTTAAATATAACATTTACAACGGCTTCACTACTCTTATCTTTTCCTTATCGTTGTACTTTCCTCTTAATGGAAGTCAAGCAGAAACAAGAAATTGGGGTGGAAGACATGCGCAACTGTAGGCAACAGCAGATATAAAATAACAGATGATTAGTCTAAGCCAGCAAGTTGAAATGTTTTCCTTGCTAGTATACAGTACAGACCAAAAGTATGGACACACCTTCTCATTTAAAGATTTTTCTGTATTTTCATGACTAAGAAAATTGTAAATTCACACTGAAGGCATCAAAACTATGAATTAACACATGTGGAATTATATACTTAACAAAAAAGTGTGAAACAACTGAAAATATGTCTTATATTCTAGGTTCTTCAAAGTAGCCACCTTTTGCTTTGATGACTGCTTTGCACACTCTTGGCACTCTCTTGATGAGCTTCAAGAGGTAGTCGCCGGAAATGGTCTTCCAACAATCTTGAAGGAGTTCCCAGAGATGCTTAGCACTTGTTGACCCTTTTGCCTTCACTCTGCGGTTCAGCTCACCCAAATTATCTCGATTGGGTTCAGGTCTGGTGACTGTGGAGGCCATGTCATCTGGAGTAGCACCCCATCACTCTCCTTCTTGGTCAATTAGCCCTTACACAGCCTGGAGGTGTGTTTGGGGTCATTGTTCTGTTGAAAAATAAATGATGGTCCAACTAAACGCAAACCGGATGGAATATCATGTCGCTGCAAGATGCTGTGGTAGACATGCTGATTCAGTATGCCTTCAATTTTGAATAAATCCTCAACAGTGTCACCAGCAAAGCACCCCCCACACCATCACACCTCCTCTGTGCTTCACGGTGGGAACCAGGCATGTAGAGACCATCTGTTCACCTTTTCTGCGTCGCACAAATACACGGTGGTTGGAACCAAAGATCTCAAATTTGGACTCATCAAACCAAAGCACAGATTTCCGCTGGTCTAATGTCCATTCCTTGTGTTCTTTAGCCTAAACAAGTCTCTTCTGCTTGTTGCCTGTCCTTAGCGGTGGTTTCCTAGCAGCTATTTTACCATGAAGGCCTGCTGCACAGTCTCCTATTAACAGCTGTTGCAGAGATGTGTCTGCTGCTGGAACTCTGTGTGGCATTGACCTGGTCTCTAATCTGAGCTGCTGTTAACCTGCTATTTCTGAGGCTGGTGATTCGGATAAACTTATCCTCAGAAGCAGATGTGACTTTTGGTCTTCCTTTCCTGGGGCGGTCCTCATGTGAGCCAGTTTCTTTGTAGTGCATGATGGTTTTTGCCACTGCACTTGGGGACACTTTCAAAGTTTTCCCAATTTTTCGGACTGACTGACCTTCATTTCTTAAAGTAATGATGGCCACTCATTTTTCTTTACTTAGCTGCTTTTTTCTTGCCATAATACAAATTCTAGCAGTCTATTCAGTAGGACTATCAGCTGTGTATCCACCAGACTTCTGCTCAGCACAACTGATGGTCCCAACCCCATTTATAAGGCAAGAAATCCCACTAATTAAACCTGACAGGGCACACCTATGAAGTGAAAACCATTTCCGGTGACTACCTCTTGAAACTCATCAAGAGAATGTCAAGAGTGTGCAAAGCAGTCATCAAAGCAAAAGGTGGCTACTTTGAAGAACCTAGGATATAAGATATATTTTCAGTTGTTTCACACTTTTTTGTTAAGTATATAATTCCACATGTGTTAATTCATCGTTTTGATGCCTTCAGTGTGAATTTATGATTTTCATAGTTATGAATATACAGAAAAATCTTTAAATGAGAAGGTTTGTCCAAACTTTTGGTCTGTACTGTACATCAATACTTATAAAAATGGAGCCTATTCTAATTACTTACAGTATGTATCACACTATTAGGACATTATATATTACATGAGGGCTTAACATACATAAGGCTACGTTCACATTTGCGTTCTGCGCCGCAGCGTCGGGCGCTGCAGCGTCGCTGCATGCGTCATGTGCCCCTATATTTAACATGGGGGCGCATGGACATGCGTTGCACTTGCGTTTTGTGACGCATGCGTCACTGTGGTGCATGCATCAGGGAGCAGAGGACGCAGCAAGTTGCAGTTTTTTCTGCGCCCAAAACCATGCAAAAGTGGACGCATGCGTCACAAAACGCTGCGTTGTGCACGCGTTTACATTTGCGTTGTGCGTTGCGTCGCCGACGCTGCGGCGCACAACGCAAATGTGAACATAGCCTAACATAGGAACAAACCCAAAAAACAAGCAAATACAATAAACATGGGCTTACTGAGCAGCAGACTGGCACAAGGAGAAGGCCCTGTCTTTGGAGGTTTAGAATGTATCATTTCATTAAAAAATATGCAGATTTTAAACAGGATGACATTGTGGCATGATGAATGTTATAAGGATCAGATATTTAGATACATAGATATTTAGAATTAATGAACAAGAAAAATCAATTACATTAAATGGCAAATCTCCAGTAAAATGTGACACCCTGCTTATATACATAGATTAAAAGGAAAGCTAAGATCAGATCTTTAGCCAAAACCAGATTCCAGTCTTTGGGTGGAGACTGAATAGACGGCCTCCATAGTTTCACACCGTTCAGTAACTACAAAGCATAAATATGTGGACCAGTATCATGATCATGTTGGATACTCCATTACTGAGAAAAGCAATTTAGAATCTTTATTTAAATAATGCTGCAAGTGCGCTAATGGGGGGCTGATTCACGGCTAGTGCATCATCCTTCTAAATTATTCAGCAGAAGAGATGTCAAGCAAGCATATGAAGAAGTGCAAAGCAATTAATAATGCAGAGAGTCGGTGCACTGGTCAAGAATCGGTGCACTGGTCAAGAATTGGCCTGCTGTCTGTGCACTTGCAGGCTTTTTACATAAAGCTTCAAAGTTAATTTTCTCAGTGATTACCAAAATTCATTTGCAGTTGGGAAAATATTTTTTCATTTGTCTTTTACTAACCAACATAGCAATGTAATTAGCTTGGCAGTCTTAAAGCTCCTGATAGAACCCCTGTAAAAGAACAGCAAGATAAACCCGCTAAACCGTCCAGAGAAAGAAACCACCGGAGACTAGATGGAGGTGGACATGACTTGGGGATGGGTGGACCGAGAACTCCTGCAGCTTATGTTTGTATTGCGGTGTAGATTTTAAACAAGAGTGTTGTTGCTTTAAGAGGAAGTTTAGATGTTTGTGCCTGGTGTATTACTGTGAGGAGGGTGGGGCTTATATAGGGGAGGCAACTCTGGCTCTCCCTCTCTCTCTCACAGGATGGACAGGAGGAAACATTACCCGCCCTCCCGCCCTGTTTATAATCTTTGTCCTTAAACTTTTTAATTATTGCTTGTATAATGATAAATGTTTTATTGTATTTTTGAATTTGTCATTGTATATCTTGTACCATGTTCAATTGTATATTGGCTATAAAGAGTTATTATTTGTGGTAACCTTCTAAGCCCAAGGGAAGGGCAATCCTTCAGCCATGGTTCCCTGGAGGTTTCCTCCACAGGGGGTTTTTCCTCTCCTGAGCGCTGTAGGATGACTCTTTGTGAGTCGGGGGTTTGCCAAGTTTAGTCCCATTAATGCTTTTGCAGGGACTTCTAGTTTTTAAGTTTACAAAAATGATTTAATTATTTATTAAAAAAAAAAAAAAAAAAGGTGTCAAATGAGACTTGGAATATTTAACCCGTCACGGCTTTGTGGTTTAGGAGTCAGGTGGAAGTTGCAGACAAGTTAAGGTGGACTCATTTTAACTAATAGAGGATGTAAAACCTCATGGTGGTGAGCAGGCTCGGCTTTGGTGGCCAGCCTCAAGGACGTTGTAATGGTAACATCAATCAGGGGCGGGCACAGTGGTTAAGCACAGGAGTGAGGATAATAGGGTCATTGGTGCCCTGAAAGTTTACTGGCTCTGCTTGAATGGCAAGCCAGTGCGTGCCGCCCCTTTATGGCTGTCTGTCCTGGTGCTGTATGTCAGACAGATGGGGATATCGCAGTACTTGTGAATCCCAATGTACTAGCACTCCACCTGACTCCTACTGTGATTATTTAATCCTGTGATTTGAATAAAAGCTGTGGCCATTTTGACAACCAAAATAATGTGTTTTGTGTATTTATTTTAGTACCTAGGTTTACAGTAGTTATGGTGGTTTTAAGAAGGAGTGGGGTCCATCCCATATCCAAAAGTCACGTGACAAAGTTCTCCATTCTGAAGTTATTTATTGATTTAATTTACTTGCTTATATAGCACCATCATATTCCACACCACTTTACAGACATTATCATCGCTGTCCCCATTGGGGCTCACAATCTAAATTCCCTATGGGTATGTCTTTGGAGTATGGGAGGAAACTCACACAATCACAGGGAGGACATACAAACTCATTGAAGATGTTGTCCTTGATGTGATTTGAACCCAGGACTCCAGCGCTGCAAAGCTACAGTGCTAACCACTGAATTACCATTCAGCATCTTTAGCGCCTCTCTGTTAAGTGATAGCTCAGTGTGCCTGTGATGCCAAGCACTGGTCAGGAAATTTAACACCAGCATAGATCATTGCTCTCCTTGCTTCTGTGCACTAAGGTTCACTCCTGTGGGCACCTGCTTAATCATCCTACTCCTATTCCGCATGCTCTGCCATGCCACACTGTAAAGCTGGACAAGTTAAGTGTCCCCTTTGCTCCTCTTCTGGATATTCAGTGTCGCTGGACCACATAGTTGCAGTAGAAGTCATTGCACTTAGTAGTGAATCTTCGTGTGTAGAAGCGAGGAGAGTGGTGATATACGCAGGCACTAGATGTCTTGGCCCGAATTTGATGTAAAAGTCACCTCGAGCTCATCAGAGAGGGAGGCACTAATGATGGAAATTACTTCAGGAGGCAGAATTTCGTTAAGTGCTCAGGGCAGGACAAATTTCCTAACACCTCATTTGAATATTGCAAAAATGGTGGATTTCTCTGGATTTAAGCAATGGATAGCGAATATAGCGCCATTCCAGTTGCATCATCACTGGCAACTCCTTTAATGTGTACGAGGCCGGCATTCATCCTCTGCTGTCTAGTTACTTGGAAACTATGCAGTTGTGAAGTTTTATAGCTGACACTGCCGGACACTGCATATATCATTGTGGTGCTGTGCTGCCGGACACTAGATCTATCAGTGTGGTGCTGTGCTGCTTGACACTGGATATATCAGTGTGGTGCTGTGCTGCCTGACACTGGATATATCAGTGTGGTGCTGTGCTGCCTGACACTGGATATATCAGTGTGGTGCTGTGCTGCCTGACACTGGATATATCATTGTGGTGCTGTGCTGCCGGACACTAGATCTATCAGTGTGGTGCTGTGCTGCCTGATACTGGATATATCATTGTGGTGCTGTGCTGCCTGACACTGGATATATCATTGTGGTGCTGTGCTGCCGGACACTAGATCTATCAGTGTGGTGCTGTGCTGCCTGATACTGGATATATCAGTGTGGTGCTGTGCTGCCAGACACCGGATATATCAGTGTGGTGCTGTGCTGCCTGACACTGGATATATCAGTGTGGTGCTGTGCTGCCAGACACTGGATATATCAGTGTGGTGCTGTGCTGCCGGACACTAGATCTATCAGTGTGGTGCTGTGCTGCCTGACACTGGATATATCAGTGTGGTGCTGTGCTGCCAGACACCGGATATATCAGTGTGGTGCTGTGCTGCCTGACACTGGATATATCAGTGTGGTGCTGTGCTGCCAGACACTGGATATATCAGTGTGGTGCTGTGCTGCCGGACACTGGATATATCAGTGTGGTGCTGTGCTGCCAGACACCGGATATATCAGTGTGGTGCTGTGCTGCCGGACACTGGATATATCAGTGTGGTGCTGTGCTGCCTGATACTGGATATATCAGTGTGGTGCTGTGCTGCCTGACACTGGATATATCAGTGTGGTGCTGTGCTGCCAGACACCGGATATATCAGTGTGGTGCTGTGCTGCCAGACACTAGATCTATCAGTGTGGTGCTGTGCTGCCTGACACTGGATATATCAGTGTGGTGCTGTGCTGCCAGACACTGGATATATCAGTGTGGTGCTGTGCTGCCGGACACTAGATCTATCAGTGTGGTGCTGTGCTGCCTGACACTGGATATATCAGTGTGGTGCTGTGCTGCCAGACACCGGATATATCAGTGTGGTGCTGTGCTGCCTGACACTGGATATATCAGTGTGGTGCTGTGCTGCCGGACACTAGATCTATCAGTGTGGTGCTGTGCTGCCTGACACTGGATATATCAGTGTGGTGCTGTGCTGCCAGACACTGGATATATCAGTGTGGTGCTGTGCTGCCGGACACTAGATCTATCAGTGTGGTGCTGTGCTGCCTGACACTGGATATATCAGTGTGGTGCTGTGCTGCCAGACACCGGATATATCAGTGTGGTGCTGTGCTGCCTGACACTGGATATATCAGTGTGGTGCTGTGCTGCCAGACACCGGACATATCAGTGTGGTGCTGTGCTGCCGGACACTGGATATATCAGTGTGGTGCTGTGCTGCCAGACACCGGATATATCAGGGATATATCAGTGTGGTGCTGTGCTGCCTGACACTGGATATATCAGTGTGGTGCTGTGCTGCCTGACACTGGATATATCAGTGTGGTGCTGTGCTGCCAGACACCGGATATATCAGTGTGGTGCTGTGCTGTCTGACACTGGATATATCAGTGTGGTGCTGTGCTGCCGGACACTGGATATATCAGTGTGGTGCTGTGCTGCATGACACTGGATATATCAGTGTGGTGCTGTGCTGCCTGACACTGGATATATCAGTGTGGTGCTGTGCTGCCTGACACTGGATATATCAGTGTGGTGCTGTGCTGCCAGACACCGGATATATCAGTGTGGTGCTGTGCTGCCTGACACTGGATATATCAGTGTGGTGCTGTGCTGCCAGACACCGGATATATCAGTGTGGTGCTGTGCTGCCTGACACTGGATATATCAGTGTGGTGCTGTGCTGCCAGACACCGGATATATCAGTGTGGTGCTGTGCTGCCGGACACTGGATATATCAGTGTGGTGCTGTGCTGCCAGACACCGGATATATCAGTGTGGTGCTGTGCTGCCGGACACTGGATATATCAGTGTGGTGCTGTGCTGCCTGATACTGGATATATCAGTGTGGTGCTGTGCTGCCAGACACCGGATATATCAGTGTGGTGCTGTGCTGCCAGACACTAGATCTATCAGTGTGGTGCTGTGCTGCCTGACACTGGATATATCAGTGTGGTGCTGTGCTGCCAGACACTGGATATATCAGTGTGGTGCTGTGCTGCCGGACACTAGATCTATCAGTGTGGTGCTGTGCTGCCTGACACTGGATATATCAGTGTGGTGCTGTGCTGCCAGACACCGGATATATCAGTGTGGTGCTGTGCTGCCAGACACCGGACATATCAGTGTGGTGCTGTGCTGCCGGACACTGGATATATCAGTGTGGTGCTGTGCTGCCAGACACCGGATATATCAGGGATATATCAGTGTGGTGCTGTGCTGCCTGACACTGGATATATCAGTGTGGTGCTGTGCTGCCTGACACTGGATATATCAGTGTGGTGCTGTGCTGCCAGACACCGGATATATCAGTGTGGTGCTGTGCTGTCTGACACTGGATATATCAGTGTGGTGCTGTGCTGCCGGACACTGGATATATCAGTGTGGTGCTGTGCTGCCAGACACCGGATATATCAGTGTGGTGCTGTGCTGCCGGACACTGGATATATCAGTGTGGTGCTGTGCTGCCTGATACTGGATATATCAGTGTGGTGCTGTGCTGCCAGACACCGGATATATCAGTGTGGTGCTGTGCTGCCGGACACTGGATATATCAGTGTGGTGCTGTGCTGCCAGACACCGGATATATCAGGGATATATCAGTGTGGTGCTGTGCTGCCTGACACTGGATATATCAGTGTGGTGCTGTGCTGCCAGACACCGGATATATCAGGGATATATCAGTGTGGTGCTGTGCTGCCTGACACTGGATATATCAGTGTGGTGCTGTGCTGCCTGACACTGGATATATCAGTGTGGTGCTGTGCTGCCAGACACCGGATATATCAGTGTGGTGCTGTGCTGTCTGACACTGGATATATCAGTGTGGTGCTGTGCTGCCGGACACTGGATATATCAGTGTGGTGCTGTGCTGCCTGATACTGGATATATCAGTGTGGTGCTGTGCTGCCAGACACCGGATATATCAGTGTGGTGCTGTGCTGCCGGACACTGGATATATCAGTGTGGTGCTGTGCTGCCAGACACCGGATATATCAGGGATATATCAGTGTGGTGCTGTGCTGCCTGACACTGGATATATCAGTGTGGTGCTGTGCTGCCAGACACCGGATATATCAGGGATATATCAGTGTGGTGCTGTGCTGCCTGACACTGGATATATCAGTGTGGTGCTGTGCTGCCTGACACTGGATATATCAGTGTGGTGCTGTGCTGCCAGACACCGGATATATCAGTGTGGTGCTGTGCTGTCTGACACTGGATATATCAGTGTGGTGCTGTGCTGCCGGACACTGGATATATCAGTGTGGTGCTGTGCTGCATGACACTGGATATATCAGTGTGGTGCTGTGCTGCCTGACACTGGATATATCAGTGTGGTGCTGTGCTGCCTGACACTGGATATATCAGTGTGGTGCTGTGCTGCCTGACACTGGATATATCAGTGTGGTGCTGTGCTGCCAGACACCGGATATATCAGTGTGGTGCTGTGCTGCCAGACACCGGATATATCAGTGTGGTGCTGTGCTGTCTGACACTGGATATATCAGTGTGGTGCTGTGCTGCCAGACACTGGATATATCAGTGTGGTGCTGTGCTGCCAGACACTGGATATATCAGTGTGGTGCTGTGCTGCCTGACACTGGATATATCAGTGTGGTGCTGTGCTGCCGGACACCTGATATAGCCACGTGGTGCTGTGCTGCCGGACACCGGATATATCAGTGTGGTGCTGTGCTGCCGGACACCGGATATATCAGTGTGGTGCTGTGCTGCCGGACACCGGATATATCAGTGTGGTGCTGTGCTGCCGGACACCGGATATATCAGTGTGGTGCTGTGCTGCCGGACACCGGATATATCAGTGTGGTGCTGTGCTGCCTGACACCGGATATATCAGTGTGGTGCTGTGCTGCCAGACACCGGATATATCAGTGTGGTGCTGTGCTGCCGGACACCGGATATATCAGTGTGGTGCTGTGCTGCCTGACACTGGATATATCAGGGATATATCAGTGTGGTGCTGTGCTGCCGGACACTGGATATATCAGTGTGGTGCTGTGCTGCCGGACACCGGATATATCAGTGTGGTGCTGTGCTGCCGGACACCGGATATATCAGTGTGGTGCTGTGCTGCCTGACACTGGATATATCAGTGTGGTGCTGTGCTGCCGGACACCGGATATATCAGTGTGGTGCTGTGCTGCCTGACACTGGATATATCAGTGTGGTGCTGTGCTGCTGGACACCTGATATAGCCACGTGGTGCTGTGCTGCCGGACACTGGTTGGTGCTGTGTAAACATTTTCTTTCGTTTGTATATGACATAAATACATACTGTAAAACGACTGGCAAATAGCCAGAAAAAAGTTGCATTCTGAGGTATTACAGTTTTTTCCAGCAGCTAATATTGGAAAATCATCCCGATACAGTACACCTCTAGAAATCTAATTCATATAAATGTCAGTAACACCATTTACACGCAGAGTTCCTAGCAAACTATAAAGAATTTCATCAATCTCACTTAGAGAATGCAGACGTTCAAGACTACAATTGAACTGTGTGTTGATGATGCCATATTCTCCAAATACGATGCAAGCTCTATTGTATACTGCCCAGATGTAGCTTATCCAGCCAGATAGGCATTTAGCAGTTCTTTGTGATAATGTGCAAATGTTAAAATATTGAAAAACGTGGAAGGAAAAATCGATTATTTCTACATTATCAGCCATAGCAAGGTCCAATTCAAGTACATGTAAGTGAATAATCACATGCAGATTTGAGGACAAGCTGCAGCTTTCCAAATCACTTACATGTGAATTCAACCAAATCATTGCCACCACCAAATCCACGGAGAAACTTGTCCATGTTTGGAATTGCTGGCATGTGCTGCACATCCTATGGACTGTAAGCCCGCAAGGGCAGGACCCTCTCTCATCTTTACCAGCCTGTCATTGTTAGTTTGGGCTCTGTGATCTATATCTGTACTTTGTATGTTACCCCTAATGGTGCTCCAAAAATAAATAATACTATTTGCTGGATAGAAAAGTGCCGTAGAAGTGCCTTCATTGATCAATGGAAATCCTTGGACGTATGATTTATGTGGATTCAGTTTGGACTCCAAGCGATAAAAGTTTGTAGGAGAACAAAGCATCGATGATCCCTCCTAAAGAGTACTGTATTGATATCTACAGATACACTTATGGACACGGTGGTCTTCAGTACAACCTCTTATGGAGGCGTTTATATCAGGGGCAAACATGTCACTGGTGCAACCTGTGCAGCTGCACAGGGGCAAAAGAGGTCCCAGGGCTCATGTCCACCTCCAAATCAGCGTTTGCTTCATGATGAGCTACTGGACTTCAAATGAGGGCCCATATACTGGTCTTGCACAGGGGTCCTCTTTGGTCTCAGTCAATGATACGTCAAAGGATCTATGTATCCAGAATCCATTTACAAGTGATTGTTATTGCTGCTTTAATAGAGCTGTTAAATAGTTAATACGTTACAATCATTACTTGCTGGGAGACTGAAAGTTGTCATTTTAATTTTATTTCAGAAACTGAGACTTACTAGTACTGAACATCTGCAGCGCGGGCACAGGTGCACATACAAGGCGGTGAACAAGTCATAGTGTGCACCAATATGCTTGGGATTCACGGCTACCTAAAGACATGAGCTCCTGTGTCATTACCAATGGTACATGTGATATATGGCGATGGGCGTCTGCCGGCTGCAGTATTCATTGATACACCAATACAGACTGGCATGCCACACAACATCTGTCAATCCTGGTTGTGACTGACATTACATATAGTTTGTAGATATATGACCGGTTTTGCAGGCTACTAATTACACCTACTTAAAAATAAATGACATTTCCAAAAGACTGGTAAATACTTTGAAAACTACTGTAGCGGTTTCCATGCATTGCTGCTTTCTTCTTGGAAAACAATGCACACCTCAATGCAACCTAAAAGACGCTACTGTAAGTCAGCGAGGTCCATCAGGTGCCATCGGGGTGTGATGAATCCGGCACCAAGTTATAAACTACAGCCACAATGTAGATGTGAATAGAGTCCAAAAAATACACAATGTTATACTGTCGGTTGGTAAAGTAGAAATACACGATTCAGCGGACAGGAAGGAGTGGCCATGTAATCGAATTATGAGCGTCAGGTAAGGCCGTGCTCAGAAAAATCATATCTCATCTGTAATTAGCCAATTACATGCCAGGAAGCTCCATGGATGAAAACAGAATTTCTAAGCACAAAAACCCCCTAATGTTTAGTTGGAACAGATGTTTTATGCCAGCGAGAGGCTGGTGATAGAGTAGTGCAGGCTGTTAGGGTAGATTTACACGCCTTATTTTTGACCACACCATCAAAGCCACATTAAAAAATACTAAAATTTGCAGTATAACGTGTGCGGCTTAAAACCTGATCTTGTCTACATAACCAAAAATGACCCATGTAAAAATATGGGCTCTAACCCATCGTATTGACAATAATGGGTATTACAGACAGAAAGATAACGATCAGATATCATAATGGTATTTCTATTTATAATGTGCAATTTATCACAATCCAACCATAAATGAGTGCACATAAAACCAGCTTGATAACCAAGGATGAAACACGAGGTGAAATGGGCACCACTCTCTGCAAAACACAATGCCACCACCGGTGATACTTCCAGGCCGAAGGGTGATGACATGGAAAAATCCTAAAGGGTAACGGCCACCATGAGGCTGGCGATCCTACGATACCGTGGGTATTATTGAGAAAGGGCAGCAGGGAACTGGAAGGGGCACCTCTATGATAGCGAACACCTAACATATGCCAACAGGTGGCAGAGTGTAAATATCCAAGATAACATATCAAGGGCATACGAGCGCTTTACTAGGACAAAGCGTATGGTATTGTATTTTCCCATATGTCAGTGGTAACAGGGCACATGATGGAAATACATAGCACAGATGTGATAAAGAAAACAGAGCAGTTGGGGAATTATACACAAAAAGAACACACAAAGGAGACGAGAAGGTAAATAGTTGTGAAGGCTAAAAGCTATTTACATGACGTGATCAATGGGCCATAATGATCAGTATAATAAGGAGATCAAATGTTCATCACATTGTAGAATGATTGCAGACATATCAATGGAAGTGATCATCAGACCAGTTAGTAATCCGGTAGTAGCCCCCAATAGGCAGATGTTATAGTGTAATATCCGGGTAGCTTGGCCCGACTCATCCAGTATGTGGCACAGTAAAGCCCTTATGCCATATACCGTAGGGGCAGTGCTGGACATTATTGCAATGCTCTGTAATCTGTGGCTCTTTCGATGTTGCGGAACCAGTACTCCCAGCATTGCCTAGTTCTTCTCTTCTGTCATGGCATGCTGGGAGTTGTGGCTGCACAACAGCTGGAAAACCTAAGATTGCAAACTGCTCTACTGTAGTTTTCATGAAAGAAGTGCCACTTTCTATGGGCAGCTACTGGTCGGTGGCTTACCTGTCCCTTCTGGAAGTCACGCAGGCAGCGAAGGGCAGAGTCTGTCAGCTTCAGGTGGAAGAGGCTGAGTCTGGGGCTTTTCCTGGGCTCGGTCCGGTAAGACAAGGTCCCACTCAGCTCTTCCCCTGGACGAGACATGGCAAGCAGTGACAGCCAGCTGCAGAAGCAGGGGAGCTGGAGACAGCAGCCAGGGGGAGGCGTGGGAGGCGTGGACAGGGAGGGAACACAACAGAGAACGAGGAGGGACACACAACTGACATTACAAGCCCAAGAAATGGAAACTACAGGGACACTAAAGACATGATAGGCATGACCAGGAGCATGGCGCTGTATGGAAGAAGTGGTCACGGTGTATCAGCTATGACCAGTCCATTCACAGTCCTGCAATTATTCCCTAGTCTCCTATTAACTTCTTGTCCAACAATGTTTTGATTCTCAGGCGCTTTTTGATCATTTTGCTCACATCTACCAAACTTTGTCCGGTCGTATAGGGTCATTATTTTTATGCCACTTTCCTTTTAGTTTTCCTTTTATAAGGGGAAAATATTTTTTTACATTTTGATTTACTAAAACCCCAGCTAAAATAGGGTATATCCTGCTTTTGCTTCTGTTACTTTGTTATACGATAATTTTGGCCAATTGTGGTAGGTTATGGGTACAGTCACCAAGTCCAAGAGCACGCACCATGCATTTAATGTGTGTGCTCTTAAGGAAAATCATAGACTAATATTATTATTTCACACAACAAATATTCCAATATTTGTCAATCAGAGGACACATTGTTCTAAATTAACCACAAAAGAAAAGGTTTATTGTACCCATGAGAACAGCTACACAGTAAGCTACAATTACTACAATTATATCATAACAGTCTAAACATCTTATAACATGACAATGCAGTGCTCATCTATCTCACCCATAGTCGCCACAACTGCAGATGACCAATACTAAATATTTATATAGGACTCCAGTATATAAACCAATTAGAAGACAGCAATCCCGTGTATCCACATAATTATTCCTTTAATTTTTAAAGGAACCTGTCACCTGTTTTTTTAGCTTTTGAACAAATACCACCACCTTTATCAGCTCTTGTGCTGCGTTCCACAACCTTATATATTATCTCCTGACCCCCCCCTGTATACCCTACAAAATACCTTTTGAATTGCTCCTGTGATGCATGTAAATCTGGACGGTCCTGTTCGATGGGTGTCATTGCTACAACGTCAGTCCCTCTTCTCTGCTGCTAATTTCTGTCCTCTTTGATGGATGTGGATGACGAATCCTGATGTAAAATACTGAACTTGTGAATGTGGCCTACATACTTTCCTCTCCTGCTGAGCTGCAACATCCAAAAATACAGGGCTTTTCTGCTTTTCTGCATTCCCTCCCTCTCCCTCTTTATTCTGTCTGCTGCCTTAATCAAGTAAAGAGCCTTAACTGCTGTAACTAAAGAAACAGAAAAAGGGAGGGTGAAGGCAGGATCTTCATCATTTGGCCCCTTTGCATCCCAAACAGGTAATCTTTACATTTCTGCCCTATGTTATGGCTGTGGAGGAATGGACCACTACACTGACATCCCAAGACTAGGCAAAACTAAATATACTCAGATTGACATTTCTTATTGAAAAAAATTCAAGCAAAATGTCGTCTTTGGCATAATTAATATTCATACTTTTCCACACAACTGTGCAATTGACCCAGGTCATTGTACAAGACTCAAAAAAGTTATAGGAAAAGTTGGAAAACTGATAAATAAACAATGAAGTTCTCAGATTTTTCTGTATCTGTAAGTTAAGGCTTTATTCATACATCAGTATTGTTGATCAGTATTTGTATGCCAAATCCAGGAGTGTCTCCAAAATACAGAATAGGTGTCACTCTTTTGATTATAGTTCTTTTCTGTAAGTTCCACTCTTGGTGGAACAAACACTAATGCCAAAAACTGACGTGTGAATAAGACCTTATATTGTTTAGGGCATCTTGGATGGACTTCATATACCTCATTGTAGTCACACTCCTACTTCTCTCACTCAAGGTGTTTCCTTTTTTATATCCAATCTAGAATCTTGAAATGAGTGTATTCTTCTCAGGGGAGGGATGAACTTTCTAGGTATGACTGATTAGTGAGACCTGGTCGGTTTATGGAGGAGCAATCCATCTTGCTTTGTAAGTGCACAGAAGACCCCTGTACTTAATGACCTTGTTTGTAGTCAGGCCTCATTTATTATTTCAGGTAATTCCACCTTTTCAGAATGGCCTGAAGGCTAAGGGCAGTATTCATTTTCTGCACACAGTAGGCTGGACATGTGTAGTCCTCCCTTGTACAAGTAGGTCATATTTCATAACAATGCATAGGGGTAATGCAATATATTTGCACCTTGTTGGTTATTTTAGCCTTCCTCATTTGTTTTTATTGATCTTCGAACCCTGGTTGGGATGATATAAATCTGGGGTCTATTCTTTAGTTTCTTTAGAACTATTTCCTTCCAACCGACCAGGATTTATTGTGACTATTAGATAGATCATCAGCACTATAAAACTCATTACAACCTCGTAAGAGAAAGGACATAATATTATTCTGTTTGGTTGATTCATTGTCATCATCATTATTTTTGTAGGTCAATATTGTTTGGAGAATGTTCTGCTCAACAGCTTTAATCAGATGTGGTCAAATGTTGTATCATTTTACAGGAAGGGTTGATATAGTTATCGCTACATGTATTCAGCAACAAAAATATCTCATTGTAGCTTCCTAAAAAACATAGAAACACATAACTGAACTTGTATATTACAGAGACGCCGGGAACTTTCTCTGCACCACCAGGTCAAGCTTGCTCAGAGGCTGTATGTTCAACATCTTATCTAACAGAAGCAATGTCTTCAGGTGGAAATACCTACCTAAAACAGCATGTGATGGAACGTGCCCTAATTTGTGTATGAGAGTTGACATAAAAACCTCTGGAAGCCTCCATATAAAAATGTAGCTCTACGAGTGCCCACCTATAGATTCACAACACACTGAACCACAATACTGCAATAAGTTATGTTTTCATAATGATTCAACAAATGACCTAAGCATTGGATCCCATAGCAGCCATACCATGAGTCCCCACCTATATGGTGTATAGAGTATAACAAGTGTCCGACTGGGGTGTAAGGGTTCCTCCAGTAACACTGATACTGGGAGCCCATTGTTCAGCAATATGCATTTTTTGTCTTGACCTCATTCGCATATTTGCCTATGCTTTTATATAATAGACTGGATAGTTTATTAAATGAGATGCTTCCTTTGTGTGTAAACACTGTATTAGGTGTACTGTGTCAAGTACTGCTCATGTGGGGGAACTAACCCTGCGTGGGGGCCCACCAGAGGATTCACCTGTTCTCCCATGGGCCAGTCCGAGCCTGAGTATAATTACATGGTGCATGATAGGTATCATATACAGACACTAACAAGATCTAATTTTGCTTTCCTACTTGATAGACATTTACACACATAGTAAATCTTATCCACCCAAATTGCAGTGTCTTAGGGATAAAATTAATCCAGGATCAAGCAGACAAGTATATGACAGCTCGATTTGCTTGAAAGTAGAAGAGGAGGCCTATTTGGCATAAATTGTTCTTTTAGGTTTTAGAGGAAAATGTCACGTTACTTAGTACAATATTCATTATGTATTGATGCAAAATGTAAAATGCTGTGGAATATGTTGGCACTATATAAATAAAATTATTATTAGATGATGATAATGATCTGGTTGCTCCAACCAAAAGTAAATGCAGCGCCCCAGAGTCCTGGTCGTTGCAGTACTGTGGCTCTGCCACTATGGGGAGCCATGGTGCGTCCGATGGCACTGAAGGAGTTCATCTGATCAGGTATCACAGACACCAATACATTTCACAGCCGGGCCTCCGGGGGGAGCTAAGGGTTCTATTCATTAGGCCACTCCCCACCATAGTGGGTAAACTGGGGGTCAGGCAGGAAGTTAGATGAGAAAGCTGACTGGATTGGACGAAGCAACACCCAGTGGCAGAGGGTGTTGTGGAGGAAGAGGCAGTAGGGTCTCTGTCAGGGGTGGGATCCTGACAGAGGCTTGGCATTGAAAAGAACGTAACGGGTCCGCGCCAGCTCCGGGAAGCGGCGGGACCCAAGAAAGGACTAGAAGCGAGATAGATTGTGCTGAGTGAGAAACGAGATCAAGCAATAGGAGAATTCCAGTAGGGGTCGTGCTGTAAGACCGGAGCAACACCCTACTGAGGCGCACTGCCGGTGGCCGGAACGCCGAGGGAGTATTATAACATTCAGCTTCAAGCAATACTCTAAACAGCGGCAGGACAGTCAGTTTAAGGCGGGCTGTCTAACACATATCACCTATGAAGTCTTGGGAGGCAATTGCGGGAGAGGGGCGTCTCTAGGGTCCCGGAAGAACTCCAGGCCTATCCGACAAACGGGTGCCGTTCTAACTGTAACATCAGGAAGATTAGAAGAACATCATTTAATCGAGTTGTGAGGGAACTTAAGAAACAGACACAACGGTTGTGGGGTACTTTCCGTAAGCACAGCAGGGAAGGACTACAACACATAGCGCTAAGAAGGAAGGCACCGATTTCCACCTGTGAAGTGAACTCTGGAGGTGCCATTGGACCGGCCGGACTTGCGCAGCCTGGTGAACCGTATTCTGGACTGAGGACTCAGAGATCTCCAGTAAAGAGGTAAAGAGACGGCAACCTGGTGTCCTCGTTATTTACCGCGACCTGCACCCCACAACCGCACCGTTACAACACCACTTACTGCACCGGACGTCCCCCACTGACAGACAGGGCCACGGACCGGGTCTAGCCACCGTGACAACCCCAGAGCAGAGACCCAAAGGCCCGGCTCCGGGTACCCCTCGGCCCTGCGGCGGTGTGGGGGCGCTCCATAAAGTCTTAGTTGTGATTGCTTCTCTGCACCCTCCCAAAAAATATAGCAGTGGCTCAGCTGCAGCACCCATCTACTGTATATGGCTATTTATTTAATAGAAACATTGTTTTGCGCACTTAATGACTGATTGTGCTACTTCTTTGCATCCAAGAAATAGGTAACAGGACATTCTCATCTGTTCCTTTCATGCAATAAGTTGTTTAGTGTGAAACAGGGACACCTGCTGGCGAAGTAGGAAACACACTCCTGTTAGACCTCAGAGTGAGTTATGAGTTTGATAATTTAATATATAAGTACACAGTTACAGTTTATCATGCATTTCTTCCTTTCATATACATAAACATATACCAGTGGTTCCAGAAGCAGGTACATTGATGCCTCAGAAGAGATGGGTCCTTGAGTATATTATTGTAGCAGCTGGCTGACTACACTACACCATGTAAAAATATATGTACATTGTAGTAATCAAATAATTTGCAGGAATTTCTGTATTTTTAACTCAGTGATGTATGTATATACAGTATATACACTATTGACTTAATAAATAGACGAAATCAGATGAGCAGTAAATATTATTGATGAGCGAGCACTAAAATGTTCGGATGCTCGTTATTCAAACCGAGCAATTCCTAATCATCGCATGCTCATTTCGAGTAATGAATATAATAGGAGACAATGGGAAATCTGAGCGTTTTTACAGCAGACCCTACAAGGAGGTCTGTGGGATTGTGAACATGTTGAAATGGATGGAAAAAGTGCTGAATAGAAGACCCCTGGAAGCATCTCTGGCTCCCAGATCACTGCTGAGAACAATGGAGTCACATTTTTACTCCACTTCAAGGACTGACCCTAAAACATTCAAAATCGATGAGAAATTGGAGTTTACAAGAAAAGAAATTTTAAGAAACATTCTTTCCTGTCTAATGATTTGAATTTAAGGCAAAATTTGAAAAGAATTTAAAAAAAATAATAATTTAAGTAAACCAAAATTGAAATTTGTATTAAAACATTGGAAATTTCAGTTCAGTGTAATTTATGAAGGCAGCAAGAACTGGCAAAAATTTGATGGAAGAGTGACTTAGATACACCCTGTATTAGACATAAAGGAGGGCCTCATACATATTCTGTTCAAATTGTAATGTAGTGGTACTCCTAGACTCATAAAGGCTATGCACTAAGTGCAAAGCCTACCAAAATTACAAGCAGAGTCATCCATATGTAAGCAGGTTGCGGGATGCAGTGACGGAAAGGAGGCAGAGCAAGGGTTAACAATTTTAATTCTCACTAAGATACTCCAAGCAGGGAGGTTACAGGTTAACTAGGGGGTTGGGTAGGCAGTTCAAGATATAAATAATGTGCAGGGGTTAAGGAAAAGTGGAAAAAAGGTATTAACAGTTCTTGGGGGGTTAACTTAACCTGTCAGACTTTATCAAGACATATAAGTCACAGAGAAGGTGATGGCGCCAACAACGGCTGATGCGGTGCTTGTCCAATATGGTCCTGGAGGTTACGATGATCCTTCTTCTGGTGGCAGCAGTTGGTCTCCGGTACCTTCTGCTGAGCCCCTAGTCCATATACTGATGTGACCAGAGGGGCGTGGGCCACGCACTGTCTGAGCCTGACGAGACCCGACAGACATACACTTGTGAATCAGATGACAGTCCTGCACCCGGTCTCTCTCTGGCAGCATTCTCGCAGTACTCACTAGCCTGGAACGATCAACACTGCGCTTTGTGGTGACCAATGGGCACACTGCACATGCGTCCTCACAGTCTCCTTCAGCGGTGGCCTGCGCTATATCAATGCTCGAGGGCCGGAGCACTCACGTCCCTCTGCTGTGCAAGTCTGCCCGTTTCCGCGCGTGCTAAGTCTGTAAGCGCTTAGGCCAGGTTCACATTAGCATTTCTGTGCGTAGTGTATGATCCGCATAGATCCGCATGCATCATGCGTACATATACTGTATTTAACATGGTGTATGCAGGGACATGCGTTCGCATGTGGATGCATACGCATGTGTCGTTTCGCTGTGTGCGGCATTGTCACGCGAACGCAGCATGGTGCATTTTTTGAGGCGTCAAACATTGCGCAATCATGTGCATTAGAATGATTGCAGATGAGTGTGTAAAAAAACACATACGATGATGCGGAGGCATAAGCATGCATTTCCATGCATTTTGGCATGCATTTGCAAATGCAAATGATACGCTACGCACAGAGACGCTAATGTGAACTTAGCCTTAGCCACACACCCTGTTTCCGCCTGCAATGATTGGTCTGGCCTCTTAAGCTTTCCCCCGGACAACAGAGGAGCAGCCCTGACAGTTCCGGACCCAGCACAAGAAAGGTACCCGTTGCACAGTCCCTCTTCTTACACTCCTCCTCTCCTTTTGCTCGCCATTACACAGGCGAGAGTTCTTGTAGTAAACATTGACATTCTTCCATATCCTGGATGATTCGCTGTCAAATAAATTGGTCTTGTTCATATCGGTTGGGTGATATTCCTGCTGTCGTCCGTACTGTGCGGCGTAAGTCAGGTTGAGGAGTGGAGACAGGTTGAGTAGTGGAGTCAGGTAGCATGGGCGAGGACGGGGATGCGCCCAGGTTCAAGGGAGCAGCCAATTCAGGAGGTTCAAGGGAGCAGCCAATTCGGGTGCTTCAAGTTCCTGTTCCTATTCTGGGTCGATGGGCATGGGGTCGGAGAAGTCTTCCTCGTCATAGTCAAGAGCTGTGGAGGAACGCGTTTCGGGGACAATTTGTGTTCTCTCTGTTTGGTCAGGGTCTTGTGACAAGCAAGGACGTATCATGTTCCGATAAATACTTGAGTGGGAGGGTCTTCTTTCCCCTTAGGTTGGACCTCATAGATGGGACCTTCAGATCCTATTCTGCCTTGCACCCGACATGGGATCTTTTCCCACCGATACTCCAATTTACCTTGAGTACGTTTGTCCCGGACCAACACATGGTCCCCGGCCTTAAGAGCTGTCCTTCGCAGGGCGGCCACTTCATGATGTTCCAGTTCCAGGAACTTGGTCTGCACAAGTCGAAATAGAGTCTGCAAATGGTGACGATGTTCACGGACCCAGGTGGACACCCCTGTCCGTGGGTAGTCCTCCTCTGGATTCAATTCCAGCTCAGTGATTTCTCACCCTTTCTGGCTGAACAGCAGGATGTATGGTGTATATCCAGTTGTACCCGATTGTTGTACACCCAGGCTAATTCAGCCACAAACTCAGGCCAGCAAATTTTCCAGTTTTCCTCCAGGGTTCTCAGCATCCGCATCAGCGTCCGATTAAAACGCTCACAGGCCCCATTCCCTTGGCGGTGGTAGGACGTCATCCTGGATTTCTCAATCTGATACAAGTGATGCAGTTCTTCCATAACCCATCCTTGAAAACAGGCACCTTTGTCAGAGTGAATCCGCTTCGGGCAAATGTAGACTCAGATGAAATCTCTGCAAATGGTCTGTGCCGCCAACTCAGCAGTCTGATCATGGGTTGGAGTTACCACCGCGAATTTGGTGAAGTGATCAGTCATTACCAGACAGTGTTCATATCCAAGGTAGGCTGGGCCCACAGTCAAATAGTCAATCATCAACAACTCTAGGGGAGCAGAAGTCACGATGGTTTGCATAGGGACCCTCTGTTCTGGAGGCTTCGCTAACTCGCAGTTCCTGCACTGTTGACACGCTTCATCTACTGCCGCTTTCAGTCGAGGATGGTAGACTAACTTCTGTAGCCACTGGAATGTCTTTTCTGGGGCAAAGTGGGCTCCTCTTTCATGAGCTTCTGTGGCCACCTCACAAAGCAACTTTTCCGGTGGCACCACCTGCCAGGTGATCCCCAACTCCCGTGCCAACTGCACCTTCCTATACAGCAGGCCGTCTTCCAGCTGGAGCCTCTCCCACTGCCAAAGGATCTGCAGAGCTCCCGGGGACAGGCTGTATTTATCTCTTTGGCTGGGGAGTTGTCTCAAAACCACCCAGGGCCTCATCTGAGCAAGTTCCCTAACTTCCTGCTGAAACCTTACTCAGTCATCACGGGGTCGCCCTATTGTGTGTCCTCTGGACTTCTCCCTGCATTGCCGCCATCGTCCTGGCGGATTTACGAAACTCAGGAATCTCTTCAGCCTCCAGCTCTTTGTCTCGGTTAGGTCCAGGTCGTTCTTCAGTCACTCTGGATAAAGCGTCGGCATGTGTGTTCTCTGCTCCTCTCCGATAGGCAATCATATATCAGTACTTAGCCATGCAATCCACCCATCTCTGCTCCATAACAGTTGGTTCTATCTGAACTTCGACTCCTTCAAGAGGGGTGCAGGCTCAGATAGGTAACATAAGCACAGTTTGACCTGGTGGCAAGATGAGTTTGATGGAGGCCAGAATCATTACCTTGCCTAATGTTCTACCTTCACTTGATGTCTCCTGGGCTTGAGCCACTTGTATCAACTGTTGGAACGCGAGGGACGCGAGGGCTCCATCAATTCAGAAACACATCAGCTGACTCACTGACCAGGATGTTTCACAATTCCTTCAATACGTTCATTCCTAAAGTCACAGTGGGGCCACTACCAGGATCTCTGGTGGTTAACATGACTCCCTTCCGGCCCACATCTTTGCCGCACACAGTGATTTGCATCCAGACCACCCCTGCGACTGGGATGGGCAACTGGTTGGCCACCATTAATTTGATCACAGGACCCTATTCAGGTCGCATCACCTCAGATAAATGATGTCTGAAATAAGTCTAGGGCATCGTACAGTAGTTACTCGAGAGCCGGTATCAACTAAACAGCGGACAGCCTGGTCATCCATTTAAGCACAAACAAGAGGACTCAAAGAAACTAAACTTGTGGGACTTCTTTCTCTCCTTGGCTGCTCAGGCTCCGGGCGGCGTCCCCCAGCCACGGAGCCTGCTAGTTTAATGGACAGCGGTGAAGGGGCCTTCCCCAGCGTGCACATCCTTTAGCATAATGTCCAGTGTCCCCGCAGTTGAAACAGGTCGGCGGCCCTTCTATGCGTTGCGGTCTCGGTCTCTGGCGAGGCTCGGGACCAGTTCTGCCTCTGGAGGGCTTTAAGGGCCCTGAAGGTTTCTTCTTCAGGTCAGACCATTCCTCTCGCATGTCTTGGATTTCCTACCGAAGTTGCTTCACCCAACTTGGTTGGTTGCTAACAGGATGGATACCTCTCTGCTCCGGACCTTCCTTGCCGGGACTGTCACCCTCTGCTCCTGCTCTCGCGCATGCGCTTTGGCCCCTACTTCCAAAAAGGACATGTGCGGATTAACCCGCAGGCACTCCCACAAGGTCTGTTTAAGCAAGGCATCTCTAAAGCCTGCTACCAGCTGATCTCTCAGAACTTTGTCAGGGGATCCTACACCTATTCCATCTCGCTTAGTGATCGCAGCATGAATCTACTGCAGCTCATTCATGTACTAGGTCACAGACTCCCCCTCCCTTTGGACACGGCTAAACAGACGCATGCGCAACTCTCCCACGTCCATGGGGTCTCCTTACATTTCTTCTAAGATTTGTAGAACCTTGGTGAAGGTATCTCGCTCATGGGGAGGCCAAAACATGATGGAGCTCCTCGCCTCTCCGTCCAGAGCCATCATAGCAATCTCTGCCTCCATCGCGTCATAGGGTGCATCCTCAACATACCCCTAACCCGCTCAGTCCAGTCCCACAGCAGAGTGTTGCCCCCTGTAAACTTTGGGAGGTTGCTCAACATTGCCCCCAGCGATACACTAGCCCTTGGGGTATGACCACTTGGTCTGTCCCCTCTGTGCCTGTAGACTGTATCCTGCTGACTACACCAAGTGTAAGCAGGTTGCGGGATGCAGTGACAGATGGGAGACAGAGCAAGGGTTAACAATTTTAATTTACACTAAGATACTCCACGCAGGGAGGTTAAAGGTTAACTAGTGGGTTGGGTAGGCAGTTCAAGATATAGATAATGTGCAAGGGTTAAGGAAAAGTGGAAAATAGGTATTAACAGTTCTTGGGGGGTTAACTTATCCTGTCAAACGTTTATCAAGATGTATGTCACGGAGAAGGTGATGGCGCCAACAATGGCTGACGCGGCGCTTGTCCAATATGGTCCTGGAGGTAACGATGATCCGTCTTCTGGTGGCAGCGGGTGGTCTCCGGTAACTTCTGCTGAGCCTCTAGTCCATATATTGATGTGGCCGGAGGAACGTGGGCCACGGCACTGTCTGAGCCCAATGGGACTCGACAGACATACACTGGCAAATCAGGGTGCAGATGACAATCCTGCACCCGGTCTCTCTCTGGCAGCATGCGCGCAGTACTCACTAGCCCAGAACGTTCAACACCGTGCTTTGTGGTGACCCACGGGCACACTGCACGTCTTTCCTCACAGTCTCTGTCAGCGGTGGCAGGGTAGCTCGAGCACAGGTCTGCGCTATATTGATGCTCGAGGGCCGGAGCCCTCACGTCCCCCTGATGCATGCTGTCTATTCCTGCCAAGTCTGCCCGTTTCTGCGCACGCTGAATCTGTAAACGCTTAGCCACACACCCTGTTTCTGTCTGCAATGATTGGTCCGATCTCTTAAGCTTTCCCCCTAATTCTAATACTTTGAACAAAGTGTAGTTGTGGTACTCTTACACTCATAAAAGCTCTGCACAAAGTGTGTGAGCTCGACAAGCTTTATGGCCGCCACTAGGTTATGGCCATTGTCACATGTAGGAAGCTAGCAGGTGCGTAAGATTCAGTGACACACAGGAGGCAGAGCAAGGGTTAACAGGTTCTTTATATATAGAAATAGTAATGGTACAAGCAGGGGGGTAAAGGATGAGGGAAAAGTCAAATGCAGAAGTAAATAACAGGTTAACTTATCAGTCTCTGTGCGGTGGAGGAAAGTGGCTGGAAAATCCCTCGGTGGCACCGCAGGTGGCGCGAGATGTCTCCAATCCGGTCCCGCAGAAGGGCAATGCACTGTCTCCTTGCGATGATGAATCCTCAGGGTCTTTTGGCACGTGGTCTCCTGATCCGGGCACACGGTGGGGTAGAGATGAAGGTAAGCGGCACAGTGGAAGAAGCAGAAAGTTCAGTAGACAAGGTCACAGTAGAAGAACACAGTCCAGCCGGTCCTTAGCAGGCACCACGAAGATGGACTTAAGCGGTGCCTCCGCAGTGGTGAGGGGAGCAAAGGTATGCACTTCTTCTTGGTCACTACCCGGTGGGGATGTCTCGCTAGGCTCAGGGTAGTCTGTATCAGCAGTCTTACTAGCTGGGTGCGCAGTCACAGCTAGTTGGCGTGAGTTCGTCAAGAGGGAATCAACTGTTGTGAATTCCGTTCTCGGGCTCCCTCCTGTGGTCATGAGTGGTACTGTGTGAGTTTGTTCTTGGGCTCCCTCTGGTGGCCTTTAGCAATATGGCTGGTCTTGGCTGGGCTCAGCTGTTTCATTCATCTCCTGCTAGGCTGGGCCTATTTAACTCACCTGGACCTTTACTTGTCGCCTGCTGTCGGTGTATTCAGTCCTGATCCTGTGCTCTCCTGAATATTCCTTGTGACCAGTCTCCTGCTACGAGAAGCTAAGTTTGCTTGTTCAGTTTCTCATTATTTCCTTGAAAATGTTGCCTCAGAGAAATGTACCCCAAAGTTTTAGATAGCCCCCCACAAATAATAACGGTGAGTCAAGGGGAAAACACAAACATAGAGATGAAACAGATTTAACCAATGAGGCCCGCTAATACTAGATAGGCAGAAAATAGATAGGTGTCTGTGCGGTCAGTACAAAAAACTATCAAAATTAAACCACGCAGAGAATACAAGAACCCCCACACCGACTCACGATGTGAGGGGCGCACTCTGCACCCCAGAACTAACCAGCAAGCAAAAAATCACATAAAAGCAAGCTGGGCTGAACTCATTATATAATGAGAAACGTTTTCAGCCCAGCTTGCTTTTATGTGATTTTTTGCTTGCTGGTTAGTTCTGGGGTGCAGAGTGCGCCCCTCACATCGTGAGTCGGTGTGGGGGTTCTTGTATTCTCTGCGTGGTTTACTTTTGATAGTTTTTTGTACTGACCGCACAGACACCTATCTATTTTCTGCCTATCTAGTATTAGCGGGCCTCATTTGCTAAATCTGTTTCATCTCTACGTTTGTGTTTTCCCCTCCTTAATGTCTTTTTGTCTGTTCAAAAACCAATCTGGGATTTTGTACTGACGAGGATTCTGCATAATTGTCACCACGCGCTCAACCTCATCTTCAGTCAGTTCTCCTGCACGCTTTGTGAGGTCAATGTCTGCTTTACGCAGAACCACGTGAGCGTAACAATGTCCGACACCCTTAATGGCCGTGATCGTATAGTGGTTAGTACTCTGCGTTGTGGCCGCAGCAACCCCGGTACTGTTGTGAATTCCGTTCTCGGGCTCCCTCCTGTGGTCATGAGTGGTACTGTTATGATCCTGGTGGTAGGATCTCAAACTGACCTGACAAATATACCCTGAGTATATAGGACAAGTTCTGGGGATGTGGAAGCTATACTGACCGCAATCCTGATCCTATCCAAACACACTAAAGGCAGCTGTGGAACGTTACCTGAAAACCTAGACGTCTCGTCACAGCCTGAGAAACTGACTACCCCTAGAGAGAAAGCAATGACCTCACTTGCCTCAGAGAAATGTACCCCAAAGTTTTAGATAGCCCCCCACAAATAATAACGGTGAGTCAAGGGGAAAACACAAACGTAGAGATGAAACAGATTTAGCAAATGAGGCCCGCTAATACTAGATAGGCAGAAAATAGATAGGTGTCTGTGCGGTCAGTACATATAACTATCAAAAGTAAACCACGCAGAGAATACAAGAACCCCCACACCGACTCACGATGTGAGGGGCGCACTCTGCACCCCAGAACTAACCAGCAAGCAAAAAATCACATAAAAGCAAGCTGGGCTGAACTCATTATATAATGAGAAACGTTTTCAAGGAAATAATGAGAAACTGAACAAGCAAACTTAGCTTCTCGTAGCAGGAGACTGGTCACAAGGAATATTCAGGAGAGCACAGGATCAGGACTGAATACACCGACAGCAGGCGACAAGTAAAGGTCCAGGTGAGTTAAATAGGCCCAGCCTAGCAGGAGATGAAACAGCTGAGCCCAGCCAAGACCAGCCATATCGCTAAAGGCCACCAGAGGGAGCCCAAGAACAAACTCACACAGTACCACTCATGACCACAGGAGGGAGCCCGAGAACGGAATTCACAACAATCAACCATCTCACTGCTCACAAGCTCGTTCCCCGCCAAGTGTCCCTTCTTCCCGCTCAGACTGCTATTTATGTCAGACCCGCTCCCATCAGTCAGGTGCCCTGAAGTGCTCTGGTCAGGAATCTCTTCCCCCTGAAACAATGGTGACAGCCCTGACAGTTCCGGCCCAGACACTCAAGGGGGATCGTTATCTTGGTTCTCCCCCCTACACACACACACGACTATGCCTGGTTGTCGGTTCAGTGGTGAGAGCCACAGATGTGACTAATTTGTTATTCATTTTAATAACTCAGCTGCGGTATGCAGTTTGTCTCCTAGACAAATTAGCTTCACGAGAGCCTGTTGTCAATTTGCTGAGGCAGTGCTGCAGAGCTTCCAGCTTCCGGCAGATGTGGGCGACATGCTCTGAGATAACAAATCAGAGACGGAGGATGAGGGGAGCAGAAGGAGGTGGAGGAAACCCTGATAGAAGTATGGCCATTAATACTAGGCATGGGTGACACATGTTCACACAATGTGCCTTCAGGGAAATGTAGCATCTCTGGCCATAAGCGCTTGTCGGTCGTTAAGTGTACAATCCCAGTAACTGCATTGGTAAGGAAACGGGTGATTTTCCTGGTGATGTACTGGTACAAGGCAGGGACACCACATCGAGAGATATAGTATGGGCTGGGGACTGAGCACAGGGGGACAGCTGTCACCATGAGTAGGCGGAAATTCTACATGTCTACAAGCCTAAATGGCAATGTTTCCACAGCAAGCAGCCTGAAAATGTACCGTTCAGCATTTGGGCCTGTTGGTGAGTGTCTGAGAAATTTCTTTCTTGGGCAGCACGGTGGCACAGTGGATAGCACAGCAGCCTTGCAGCGTTGGAGTCCTGGGTTCAAGTCCCACCAAGGACAACATCTGCAAAGAGTTTGTATGTTCTCTCCGTGTTTGCATGGGTTTCCTCCAGGTACTCCGGTTTCCTCCCACATTCCAAAGACATACTGATAGGGAATTTAGATTGTGAGCCCCAACGGGGGACAGTGACAATAATGTGTGTGCAACCTGTAAAGCGCTGCGGAATATGTTAGTGCTATATAAAATAAAGATTATTTATTTCTTTTGCGTACCAATGCCTGGGGTAGGGACAGCTGAACACTGTGCTGGGACAACTATTTGCAGATTCTAAGGCACCATCATCAGGCACTTTCAAAGACAGATGCAGAGCAGGAAACATCTGCACCAGTGTTATGGACAGGGGATTGGAAAGCACATAGCAAGGAAGAGGCAGTGCTGTCACCCGTGTTGTGAATTTGGTTTCTGGGCTCCCCCGGTGGTTACTGGTGGTACTGAACCTGTGTGCTTCATCTCCTCTGTTCACCTGTTTCCATCAGGATGTGGGAGTTTCTATTTAGCCTTGCTCCTCAGTCATTTCTATGCCGGCCAACAATGTTACCAGAAGCCTTTCTGTTGCATGTTCCTGCTCCTAGACTACTATCAGCTAAGTTGGACTTGTAGTCCTAAGATTGTTTTGCATTTTTGTTCCAGTTCTCTGTGTTTGAATATTTCTGAGGCTGGAAGCTCTTGTGAGCTGAAATTGCCACTCTGGTGTCATGAGTTGATATTAGAGTCTTAAAGTAATTTCAGGATGGTGTTTTGAAAGGGTTTTCAGCTGACTGTGAAGTTCCCTTTTCTGTCTTCCTACTATCTAGTAAGCGGACCTCAATTTGCTAAACCTATCTTCATACTTCGTATGTCAATTTCCTCTAAAATCACCGACAATATATGTGGGGGCTACTGTCTGCCTTTTGGGGAAAATTTCTCTAGAGGTAAGCCAGGTCTGTATTTTCCTCTGCTAGGGTCAGTCAGTCCTCCGGCTGGCGCTGGGCGTCTAGGGATAAAACGTAGGCACGCTACCCGGCCACTGTTAGTTGTGCGGTAGGTTTAGCTCACAGTCAGCTCGAGTTCCCATCTTCCAAGAGCTAGTCCTTTTGTATGCTTTACTACGGTCTCTTGCCATTGAGAACCATGACACACCCGCTTGCACCAATCGTGGATCCAAGCGTTCGGTCCACTGAGTCAGGTACTTAGATGACAAGTGCCTGATCATGCTGGAGGTGGTTAGGCTCTTAGTGGTGAGGCCCTTGCTGATCTGTGTGTGGCACAGGTTGCCAATGACCCTTTTTTCTGTCTCAGCACTCCATTTAAAAAAGTCCCAGACTGGGGTACACCTAACTCTTTGATGAAAAAATTCATGATGTATCGGTGCTCTGTGGAACGCCTTCTCCCCCTGGTCACCCATATGCCTCTTCCTGCCTGTTTTGTGTTGCTGATTCCTCCCTTTCAGTGCTGCTGGCCTCGCTCTGCATGCCATATTGCCAAGTTGGGTTGGTGACTTTGTCATCCACCTCCTCGTCTTCTACCACCACACCCTGATCCTCCTGACTTAGTGACTTAACAACAACCTGACTTATCGGCAACTGTGTCTCATCATTATCTACCTCTTTAGACAAAATTTGCTGTTCCCTAGCATCTTCTTCTTGGGACCTTGGCTGCTCTAAGTTTTGTGCATCAATAAATAGCAATTCCTCCTGTGCCTCATGGAAGAAGCAGGGTGAGAGGCATCAATCAAGAAATTATGTTGTAAAGAGCTCCTCGGTGTGTCCTAGTGTGGGATCACTGGTCTTTTGGGACTCAACATGATGGGAGGAAAGAGGATCCTTTTTGGAAGTGCATCTGAACAGCAAGGTGGATTGCTGTTGAGGGGAGATAGAGAGAAAAAAAAAAAAATCTATAAATCTTCAGCACAGCGAGTGTGAGCGAGCTGAGTGTGACCTGAGCGTAAGTGTGAACGGCGGTAAGTGTGTGACTTGTGATTCAGTGAAGAGGTATTTGGAAGGCCTTTAACAAATACCTGTGTGAATTTGTGTGAATTGCTGAATTGGGAGTAGCTATATTCACAAGGTGTTAACTTAGGGTGGGCGGTCATAATCAAGGGTTTATAAGGGGCAGCTGTTTGGGGCTCAAGCCCTTTTTGGAAGTGCATCTGAACAGCAAGGTGGATTGCTGTTGAGGGGAGATAGAGAGAAAAAAAAAAAAATCTATAAATCTTCAGCACAGCGAGTGTGAGCGAGCTGAGTGTGACCTGAGCGTAAGTGTGAACGGCGGTAAGTGTGTGACTTGTGATTCAGTGAAGAGGTATTTGGAAGGCCTTTAACAAATACCTGTGTGAATTTGTGTGAATTGCTGAATTGGGAGTAGCTATATTCACAAGGTGTTAACTTAGGGTGGGCGGTCATAATCAAGGGTTTATAAGGGGCAGCTGTTTGGGGCTCAAGCCCTTTTTGGAAGTGCATCTGAACAGCAAGGTGGATTGCTGTTGAGGGGAGATAGAGAGAAAAAAAAAAAATCTATAAATCTTCAGCACAGCGAGTGTGAGCGAGCTGAGTGTGACCTGAGCGTAAGTGTGAACGGCGGTAAGTGTGTGACTTGTGATTCAGTGACTTTGGAATCAGGGAGTTTCCAAGGGAGGAATTGCTTCTGTTTTTTTTTTTTTAATTAATACTTTGTATTTATTTTTAATTAAAGTTTCTGTGTGGTGCAATCCCCATTAGGAAATGTGCTCCACAATTGTTAATGCCATCCAGTGCACATCTTGCCACATGTATGCAGTCCTTGACCAGCCGGTCGAGGGTGCATACTGCTGTGCGAGATGTGAGCACATTGTGCATTTGGAAGCCCAGATTTTGGATCTAAATGTGCAGCTGGCAACACTGAGATCCATAGACAATATGGAGAGGAGTCTTCTGCTCACAGAGCAGACGCTCAATGGGATAGATGAGGAGGGGGATGGTAGGATGGAGCTGCAGGCCAGTGTGGCAGTTAGCTGGGTGACAGATAGAAGGCGGGGTAGAGGGAAGAGTGCCAGGGAGGCTAGTCCTGATCTGGCACACCCCAATAAGTTTGCTAAGTTGGCAGATGAGGGGGGTGCCAGTACAGGGGTAGCACTGCTGCAGCCAGGCATGTCCTCTGAAAGCCGGAGGAGTGACTGCTCCAGTAAGGAGGGAAATAGGAGAGCAGGGCAGGCCAGACAGGTGCTGGTAGTGGGGGACTCAATTATTAGGGGAACAGATAGGGCAATCTGTCACAAAGACAGGGATCGTCGGACGGTGTGCTGCCTACCTGGCGCTCGAGTCCGACACATCGCTGATCGGGTGGACAGATTACTGGGAGGGGCTGGTGAGGACCCAGCAGTCATGGTGCACATTGGCACAAATGACAAAGTTAGAGGTAGGTGGAAGGTCCTTAAAGATGATTTCAGGGAATTAGGCTGCAAGCTGAAAGCAAGGACCTCCAACGTGGTATTTTCCGAAATACTGCCTGTACCACGTGCCACGCCAGAGAGGCAACGGGAGATTAGGGAGGTTAATAAGTGGCTCAAGAATTGGTGTAGGAAGGAGGGGTTTGGGTTCCTGCAGAACTGGGCCGACTTCTCAGTGGGCTACAGGCTCTACGCTAGGGACGGGCTGCACCTCAATGGGGAAGGTGCAGCTGTGCTGGGGGAGAAAATGGCTAGAATGTTGGAGGAGTGTTTAAACTAGGGATTGGGGGGGAGGGTATTCATTTTATAGGAGGGGAAGATAGTGCAGATAGAGAGCTGGGCACAAATAAGGAAGTTGGGGGTGGCGGTGGCATGGGGGGTGGGGTTAGAACAGTTAATAATTTAAGAAAGAATAGAGGTACAGAGAGTAACATCAAGTGCATGTATACTAATGCCAGAAGCCTCGCCAACAAAATGGACGAATTAGAACTAATGTTGTTGGAGCATAATTATGACATGGTGGGGATATCTGAGACGTGGCTGGATGAGAGCCATGACTGGGCTGTTAACTTGCAGGGCTATAGCCTGTTCAGAAATGACCGTACAGATAAGCGAGGGGGAGGGGTGTGTCTATATGTAAAATCTTCCTTAAAACCCATCCTGCGTGATAATATAGGTGAATTTAATGAAAATGTGGAGTCCCTGTGGGTGGAGATAAGAGGAGGGGGAAAAAATAATAAATTACTGATAGGGGTTTGTTATAAATCTCCAAAAATAATGGAAGCAATGGAGAATATCCTCGTAAAGCAAATAGATGAAGCTGCGACTCAAGGAGAAGTCATTATTATGGGGGACTTCAACTACCCTGAAATAGATTGGGGAACAGAAACCTGCAGTTCCAGCAAAGGTAATCGGTTTTTGACAACTATGAGAGACAATTACCTTTCACAGCTGGTTCAGGACCCAACAAGGAGGGGGGCACTGCTAGACCTAATATTAACCAACACGCCAGACCGCATATCAAATATAAGGGTTGGGGGTCACTTGGGGACTAGTGATCATAAAATAATAAGTTTTCATGTAACCTTTAATAAGATGGGTAGTAGGGGGGTGACAAGGACACTAAACTTCAGGAGGGCAAATTTCCAACGGATGAGAGAGGATCTTGGTGCAATTAACTGGGACGATATCCTGAGACACAAAAATACACAAAGAAAATGGGAGACGTTTATTAGCATCCTGGATAGGACCTGTGCACAGTATATACCGTATGGGAATAAACATACTAGAAATAGGAGGAAACCAATATGGCTAAATAGAGCTGTTAGGGGCGCAATAAGGAACAAAAAGAAAGCATTTAGAGAATTAAAGGAAGTAGGTAGTGATGAGGCATTAAATAAATACAGAAAATTAAATAAATTCTGTAAAAAGCAAATCAAGGCAGCAAAGATTGAGACAGAGAGACTCATTGCCAGAGAGAGTAAAAATAATCCCAAAATATTCTTTAACTATATAAATAGTAAGAAACTAAAAAATGACAGTGTTGGCCCCCTTAAAAATAGTCTGGGTGAAATGGTGGATGAGGATGAGGAAAAAGCCAATCTGCTAAATGACTTTTTTTCATCAGTATTTACAAAAGAAAATCCCATGGCAGCCAATATGACTAGTGATAAAAATTCCCCATTAAATGTCACCTGCTTAGCCCAGCAGGAAGTACAGCGGCGTCTAAAAATAACTAAAATTGACAAATCTCCGGGCCCGGATGGGATACACCCCCGAGTACTGCAGGAACTAAGTACAGTCATTGATAGACCATTATTTTTAATCTTTAAAGAGTCCATAATAACAGGGTCTGTACCACAGGAGTGGCGTATAGCAAATGTGGTGCCAATATTCAAAAAAGGGGCAAAAACTGAACTCGGTAATTATAGGCCAGTAAGTTTAACCTCTACTGTGGGTAAAATCCTGGAGGGCATTCTAAGGGATGCTATACTGGAGTATCTGAAGAGGAATAACCTCATGACCCAGTATCAGCACGGGTTTACTAGGGACCGCTCATGTCAGACTAATTTGATCAGCTTCTATGAAGAGGTAAGTTCTGGACTGGACCAAGGGAACCCAGTGGACGTAGTGTATATGGACTTTTCCAAAGCTTTTGATACGGTGCCACACAAAAGGTTGATACATAAAATGAGAGTAATGGGGATAGGGGAAAATATGTGTAAGTGGGTTGAGAGCTGGCTCAGGGATAGGAAACAAAGGGTGGTTATTAATGGAGCACACTCGGACTGGGTCGCGGTTAGCAGTGGGGTACCACAGGGGTCAGTATTGGGCCCTCTTCTTTTTAACATATTTATTAATGACCTTGTAGGGGGCATTCAGAGTAGAATTTCAATATTTGCAGATGACACTAAACTCTGTAGGGTAATCAATACAGGGGAGGACAATTTTATATTACAGGATGATTTATGTAAACTAGAAGCTTGGGCTGATAAATGGCAAATGAGTTTTAATGGGGATAAATGTAAGGTCATGCACTTGGGTAGAAGTAATAAGATGTATAACTATGTGCTTAATTCTAAAACTCTGGGCAAAACCATCAATGAAAAAGACCTGGGTGTATGGGTGGATGACAGACTCATATTCAGTGGCCAGTGTCAGGCAGCTGCTACAAAGGCAAATAAAATAATGGGATGTATTAAAAGAGGCATAGATGCTCATGAGGAGAACATAATTTTACCTCTATACAAGTCACTAGTTCGACCACACTTAGAATACTGTGCACAGTTCTGGTCTCCGGTGTATAAGAAAGACATAGCTGAACTAGAGCGGGTGCAGAGAAGAGCGACCAAGGTTATTAGAGGACTGGGGGGTCTGCAATACCAAGATAGGTTATTACACTTGGGGCTATTTAGTTTGGAAAAACGAAGACTAAGGGGTGATCTTATTTTAATGTATAAATATATGAGGGGACAGTACAAAGACCTTTCTGATGATCTTTTTAATCATAGACCTGAGACAGGGACAAGGGGGCATCCTCTACGTCTGGAGGAAAGAAGGTTTAAGCATAATAACAGACGCGGATTCTTTACTGTAAGAGCAGTGAGACTATGGAACTCTCTGCCGTATGATGTTGTAATGAGTGATTCATTAATTAAATTTAAGAGGGGACTGGATACCTTTCTGGAAAAGTATAATATTACAGGGTATATACACTAGATTCCTTGATAAGGCGTTGATCCAGGGAACTAGTCTGATTGCCGTATGTGGAGTCGGGAAGGAATTTTTTTCCCCATGGTGGAGTTACTCCTTGCCACATGGGTTTTTTTTGCCTTCCTCTGGATCAACATGTTAGGGCATGTTAGGTTAGGCTATGGGTTGAACTAGATGGACTTAAAGTCTTCCTTCAACCTCAATAACTATGTAACTATGTAATAAGTGATCCAGACTGTTGGTTGGTGAGACTGGACAATCTGGAAGACTGGGTGGTGCTGGCAAGCATTCTGGAAGCATTATCTGCTATTCAACTGACCACCTGATCGTACTGGTGTGGCTTCAAAAGTGATGTCCCGTGTCTCCATGCGAAATGGAACAAGAAGCTATGTGTTGTGGATGGGCATGTTTCTTGTGCTCCAGCAACAGGCACCTGCCACGTGTCCTCGGCATTGGCATACACCATCAGCAGCACTTCCCCTTCCCTTACCACACGTGTTATGCATTTTCTAATTGTTAGATCTCTGGAAAAAAGTTTATTTTTAATTAAAAAAACAAAACTGGTCACCTGCAGCTGGCAAAGTGTTTTTTGGAGTTTAATACCACTATAATGTAACACAAAGCACCTAAAACTGTATGGATCACTAATTGAATCCCGAAAAAAAAAATTCATTCCATTTTTGGAGTTTTATATACCTCCGTAATGTAACACTAAGCAGTGGGTTAAATTCAATGGATGACTAATTGAATCTAGGAAAAAAAAATTAACTATTTTTGGGAGTTTTATATACCACCGTAATGTAACACTGTATTCTGCCACTCTCCTAGTTCCTGCAACTGCCACTAGGCTAAATGCAGAACTTATCTGATACAAAAAGCAAAGCACAGGATTAGTTTTGTTAGAAGGACATGATATCCAAGTATCACCGAGCATGTTTGCTCATCTCTAGTAAATATGTTTGTTCTATAAATCAAAAAACTAAAAAATACTCTAATGACAGATGGGCCGATCTTGGTCATTAAGGAGCGCTGATTGACCATACACAGGCTAATGAGTACTGATGGCAGCAGAGCAATCGTTACTACCATCGTTATGTTCCCATACAGAATTATGTCAATGGCACGTACCCAATTTGCATGGGATGATCAAAAACAATCCAATTACCTGACGGACTTTACTTATTTGGTGTCGTGATCGTCGTCATGTGCACATGTACTGATAATTTGGAACAAGCGTTCTCACGTTTACTCATTCACCATATAGATGTACTTTAAGTCTCAATATTTAAAGAAGACTTTCTTTTATAAATAGAAATTGTAATGTTTCCATTTTCGCAATGTGTAACATCCCTGCCCCCAAACCATGCTGCGTGAAGTGTGAGATTTGCCTCATCTTGATTAACTTTAGGCACAGCCCTAGTTGCTGGTACATTCAGTTTAACATTCCAGCTAAATGTCTTTAAGGCTTTCTCCACCCAATACAAAAGAAAACAATTTAGATGGATTTGGTGAGTATAATAAATTCCAGTTGACAAAAAATTAGTCACTAAACCTGACCTTAACGATTACTTCTCATTGCAGAAATCATCCCAATCACTCCTTAGCCTGCAGTAAAATGCATATATTTATTATGTATATTAGATCCAGTGAAGCCCTCCCACATTGTGCACATTTGGGGTCTTCTTATTATCCATCATCGCTCAATATGTCCATTTCTGAAAATGTTTATTACCTCTCTGTAGTAGTGCTAGATAAGTGGGCGACTTATGGTGTGGAGTTGTAAACAACTGCACTGTGGTCTTCCCCCCAATGCATCACCCCATCCTTAGACCATGAGTCTCACCCACAGGCTGAGGCCGCATTCACTTGGTTCTGTAATAAAGAGGTACTCTGCATACCAACGCACAGGCTCTGTTTGTCCAGCTATGTCGTGTGCGTCAGGGTTTATACTGTTTACAACTTCATTGATACCTCCCCTTTTTTAATATATTTTCAACTTTAATGGACTTTATCAGGTTTAAACCCTTTACCCCCAAGGGTGGTTTGCACGTTAATGACCAGGCCAATTTTTGCAATTCTGACCACTGTCCCTTTATGAGGTTATAACTCTGGAACGCTTCAACAGATCCTGTTGATTCTGACATTGTTTTCTCGTGACATATTGTATTTTATGATAGTGGTAAAATTTATTTGATATTACCTGCGTTTATTTGTGAAAAAAATGGAAATTTGGCAAAATTTTAAAATTTTGCAATTTTCCAACTTTGAATTTTTATGCCCTTAAATCACAGAGATATGCCACACAAAATACTTAATAAGTAACATTTCCCACATCTCTACTTTACATCAGCATAATTTTGGAACCAAATTTTTTTTTGTTAGGTCGTTATAAGGGTTAAAAGTTGACCAGCAATTTCTCATTTTTACAACACCATTTTTACAACACCATATTTACAACACCATTTTTTTTAGGGACCACATCACATTTGAAGTCACTTTGAGGAGTCAATATGATAGAAAATACCCAAGTGTGACACCATTCTAAAAACTGCACATCTCAAGGTACTCAAAACCACATTCAAGAAGTTTATTAACCCTTCAGGTGTTTCACAGGAATTTTTGCAATGTTTAAATAAAAATTAACATTTAACTTTTTTTCACAAAAAATTTATTCAGCTCCAATTTGTTTTATTTTACCAAGAGTAACAGGAGAAATTGGACACCAAAGGTTGTTGTACAATTTGTTCTGAGTATGCTGATACCCCATATGTGGGGGTAAACCACTTTGGGCGCATGACAGAGCTCGGAAGGGAAGGAGCGCCATTTGACTTTTCAATGCAAAATTGACTGGAATTGAGATGGGATGCCATTTCGTGTTTGGAGAGCCCCTCATGTGCCTAAACATTGAAACCGCCCACAAGTGACACCATTTTGGAAAGTAGACCCCCTAAGGAACTTATCTAGATGTGTGGTGAGCACTTTGACCCACCAAGTGCTTCACAGAAGTTTATAATGTAAAGCAGTAAAAATAAAAAATCATATTTTTTCACAAAAATTATCTTTTCGCCCCCAATTTTTAATTTTTCCAAGGGTAACAGAAGAAACTGGACCCCAAAAGTTGTTGTGCAATTTGTCTTGAGTACGCTGATACTCCATATGTTGGGGTAAACCACTGTTTGGGGTGCATGGTAGAGCTTCAAATGGAAGGAGCGCCATTTGACTTTTCAATGCAAAATTGACTGGAATTGAGATGGGACACCATGTCGCGTTTGGAGGGCCCCTGGTGTACCTAAACATTGAAACCCCCCACAAGTGACACCATTTTGGAAAGTAGACCCCCAAGTAACTTATCTAGATGTGTGGTGAGCACTTTCAACCACCAAGTGTTTCACAGAAGTTTATAATGTAGAGCCGTAAAAATAAAAAATAATATTTTTTCACAAAAATGACCCTTTCGCCCCAATGTTTTATTTTCCCAAGGGTAACAGAAGAAACTGGACCCCAAAAGTTGTTGTACAATTTGTCCTGAGTACGCTGAAACCCCATATGTGGGGGTAAACCACTGTTTGGGCGCATGGCAGAGCTCGGAAGGGAAGGAGCACTGTTTGACTTTTCAATGCAAAATTGACTGAAATTGAAATAGGACACCATGTTGCGTTTGGAGAGCCCCTGATGTGCCTAAACATTGAAACCCCCCACAAGTGACACCATTTTGGAAAGAAGACCCCCTAAGGAACTTATCTAGATGTGTTGTGAAAACTTTGAATCTCCAAGTGTTTTACTACAGTTTATAACGCAGAGCCGTGAAAATAAAAAATCATTTTTTTCCACAAAAATTATTTTTTAGCCCCCAGTTTTGTATTTTCCCAAGGGTAACAGGAGAAATTGGACCCCAAAAGTTGTTGTCCAATTTGTCCTGAGTATGCTGATACCCCATATGTTAGGGTGAACCCCTGTTTGGGCGCAAGGGAGAGCTCAGAAGGGAAGGAGCACAGTTTTACTTTTTCAACGCAGAATTGGCTGGAATTGAAATCGGACGCCATGTTGCGTTTGGAGAGCCCCTGGTGTGCCTAAACAGTGGAAACCGCACAATTCTAACTGAAACCCTAACCCAAACACACCCCTAACCCTAATCCCAATCATAACCCTAACCACACCCCTAACCCTAATCCCAACACTAATCCCAACCGTAAATGTAATCCAAACCTTAACTTTAGCCCCAACCCTAACCCTAACTTTAGCCCCAACCCTAACCCTAACTTTAGCCCCAACCCTCACCCTAACTTTAGCCCCAACCCTAACCCTAACCCCAACCCTAACTTTAGCCCCAACCCTAACCCTAGTTTGGAGAGCCCCTGGCGTGCCTAAACAGTGGAAGCCGCACAATTCTAACTGAAACCCTAACCCAAACACACCCCTAACCCTAATCCCAACCATAACCCTAACCACAACCCTAATCCCAACCGTAAATGTAATCCAAACCTTAACTTTAGCCCCAACCCTAACCCTAACTTTAGCCCCAACCCTAACCCTAACTCCAACCCTAACCCCAACCCCAACCCTAACTTTAGCCCCAACCCTAACCCTAGTTTGGAGAGCCCCTGGCGTGCCTAAACAGTGGAAACTGCACAATTCTAACTGAAACCCTAACCCAAACACACCCCTAACCCTAATCCCAACCATAACCCTAACCACACCCCTAACCCTAATCCCAACACTAATCCCAACCGTAAATGTAATCCAAACCTTAACTTTAGCCCCAAACCTAACCCTAACTTTAGCCCCAACCCTAACCCTAACTTTAGCTCCAACCCTAACCCTAGCCCCAACACTAACCATAACTTTAGCCCCATCCCTAACCCCAACCCTAACCCCAAACCTAACTTTAGCCCCAACCCTAACCCTAACATTAGCCCCAACCCTAACCCTAACGTTAGCCCCAACCCTAACCCTAATTTTAGCCCCAACCCTAACCCTAACTCCAACCCTAACTTTAACCCCAACCCTAAATTTAGCCCCAACCCTAACCCTAACTTTAGCTCCAACTCTAACCCTAACTTTAGCCCCAACCCTAACCCCAATCCTAACCCCAACCCTAACTTTAGCCCAAACCCTAACTTTAGCCCCAACCCTAACCCTAACTTTAGCCCCAACCCTACCCCTAACCCCAACCCTAACTTTAGCCCCAATCCTAACCCTAATGGGAAAATGGAAATAAATACATTTTTTAAAATTGTATTATTTTTCCCTAATCCCAACACTAATCCCAACTATAAATGAAATCCAAACCTTAACTTTAGCCCCAACCCTAACCCTAACTTTAGCCCCAACCCTAACTTTAGCCCCAACCCTCACCCTAGCCCCAACCCTAACCCCAACTCCAACCCTAACCCTAACCCCAACCCTAACCCTAACCCCAACCCTAACTTTAACCCCAACCCTAACTTTGGCCCCAACCCTAACAATAACTTTAACCCCATCCCTAACCCCAACCCTAACTTTAGCCCCAAACTAACCCTAACATTAGCCCCAACCCTAACCCTAACTTTAGCCCCAACGCTAACCCTAACTTTAGTCCCAACCCTAACCCTAATGGGAAAATGGAAATAAATACATTTTTAAAATTTTTATTATTTTTCCCAAATTACGGGGGCAATGAAGGGGGGTTTGATTTACTTTTATAGTGGGGTTTTTAGCGGATTTTTATGATTGGCAGCCGTCACACACTAAAAGACGCTTTTTATTGCAAAAAATAGTTTTTGCGTATCCACATTTTGAGAGCTATAATTTTTCCATATTTTGGTATGGGCCCGTATGACCACCGACGGAATAGTACGTCATCACCGATCAGCCGCGCTCATCACCCGCTTAGTTAGGGAAAAATAAAAAAATTAAAAAAAATGTATTTATTTCCATTTTCCCATTAGGGTTAGGGTTAGGGCTAGGGTTAGGGCTAGGGTTAGGGCTAGGGTTAATGTTAGGGCTAGGGTTAGGGCTACGGTTAGGGTTAGGGCTAGGGTTAGGGTTAGTGTTGGGGCTAGGGTTGGGGCTAGGGTTAAGGCTACATTTAGGGTTGGGGCTAAAGTTAGGGTTAGGGTTTGGATTACATTTACGGTTGGGAATAGGGTTGGGATTAGGGTTAGGGGTGTGTCTGGGTTAGAGGTGTGGTTAGGGTTACCGTTGGGATTAGGCTTAGGGGTGTGTTTGGATTAGGGTTTCAGTTATAATTGGGGGGTTTCCACTGTTTAGGCACATCAGGGGCTCTCCAAACACGACATGGTGTCCGATCTCAATTCCAGCCAATTCTGCGTTGAAAAAGTAAAACAGTGCTCCTTCCCTTCCGAGCTCTCCCTTGCGCCCAAACGGGTTTACCCCAACATATGGGGTATCAGCGTATTCGGAACATATTGGAGAACAACTTTTGGGGTCCAATTTCTCCTGTTACCCTTGGGAAAATACAAAGCTAGGGGCTAAAAAATAATTTTTGTAGAAAAAAAAAATATTTTTTATTTTCACGGCTCTGCATTATAAACTGTAGTGAAACACTTGGGGGTTCAAAGTTCTCACAGCACAACTAGATAAGTTCCTTGGGGGGTCTAGTTTCCAATATTGGGTCACTTGTGGGGGGTTTCTACTGTTTAGGTACATTAGGGGCTCTGCAAACGTAATGTGACGCCTGCAGACCAATCCATCTAAGTCTGCATTGCAAATGATGCTCCTTCCCTTCCGAGCTCTGCCATGCGCTCAAACGGTGGTCCCCCCCACATATCAGGTATCAGCGTACTCAGGACAAATTGGACAACCATATTTAGGGTCCAATTTCTCCTGTTACCCTTGGAAAAATACAAAACTGGGGGCTAAAAAATTATTTTTGTGGAAAAAAAATATTTTTTATTTGCATGGCTCTGCGTTATAAACTGTAGTGAAACACTTGGGGGTTCAAAGCTCTCACAACACATCTAGATGAGTTCCTTAGGGGGTGTACTTTCCAAAATGGTGTCACTTGTGGGGTTTTTTTACTGTTTAAGTACATTAGGGGCTCTGCAAACGCAATGTGACGCCTGCAGACAATTCCATCTTACATTAAAAATGTAAAACCTGTCCATTTATAATGACCACGGACAAGATAAAGATTCCCAACTCACATCAGGACTACAAGATACCAGGTACTTTCAGCTGCGTCACTTCTAATGTGGTGTACCTAATTATTTGTACTAAATGTCCAACTGGGGGTCTGTATGTGGGGGAGACAGGGCAGAAACTGAGAACAAGGATGAACTCTCATCGCCATACAATAAGAGAAAAAAGAATGGATCTACCTGTGGCAATACATTTCTGTCTCCCAAATCATAACATTATGGACATGAAATTACTTGTATTGAAAGGTAATTTCAAAGCACAGAGAGACAGGAGAGTCTGGGAATATAAACTGATGACGACCTTTGACACTCTAAATGCAGGAATGAATGTGTCACACGGATTTATGTCTTTTTACATCAACTAATGAACTTGCCCATCAGTCCATGTGGGGTCATCACAACAGACCCTAATCACAGGACAATAAAACAATCCTTATCTAAGAATTGGCCCAATATTTATGGATGTAACTGTTTATCACCCATGGTAATTCTGCTTCATGTCACCTGGCTTATCCATGGATTTTTTCCCCTCTCCCTTTGTTTTTTTTTGTTTTCCCCTATACTATGTTGTGCATAAATATGTGATTCTTCAGAATTTGTTTTAGTCTTTGCCTGATGAAGAGACGTATGTAGTCTCGAAAGCTTGCAATTTGTTACCATCCTTTCAGTTAGCCATTAAAAGGTATCAACCACTGAGGACTCTCAATTCTAAACATTTTTATTTAAACGCTCCAAAAATTCCTGTGAAACACCTGAATGGTTAATAAACTTCTTGAATGTGGTTTTGAGCACCTTGAGGGGTGCAGTTTTTAGAATGGTGTCACACTTAGATATTTTCTATCATATAGACCCCTCAAAATGACTTCAAATGAGATGTGGTCCCTAATAAAAAATGGTGTTGTAAAAATGAGAAATTGCTGGTCAACTTTTAACCCTTATAACTCCCTAACAAAAAAAAATTTTGGTTCCAAAATTGTGCTGATGTAAAGTAGACATGTGGGAAATGTTACTTATTAAGTATTTTGTGTGACATATCACTGTGATTTAATTGCATAAAAATTCAAAGTTGGAAAATTGCGAAATTTTCAAAATTTTCGCCAAATTTCCATTTTTTTTCACCAATAAACGCAGGTAATAGCAAAGAAATTTTACCACTGTCATGAAGTACAATATGTCACGAGAAAACAGTGTCAGAATCACCAGGATCCGTTGAAGCGTTCCAGAGTTATAACCTCCTAAAGGGACAGTGGTCAGAATTGTAAAAATTGGCCTGGTCATTAACGTGCAAACCACCCTTGGGGGTGAAGGGGTTAAACACAAAAAAAAACAATGATTTTTCATTCCTTCTCTCCAGCGAACGCTGCTGGAGAGAAGAAATGAATGGCGGCTTCAGCACCACAAGCTGGGGGGACAGCGCTTACTGTAGCGCTGTCTCCTGCATGGCACACGGACTGCACAACGACAGCATCCATGTGCGGTACGTGTTTTACACTGACCCATTGACTTTAATGGGTCTGTGTGATCCGTGCGCTCCCACGAACACTGACATGTCTCCGTGTTTTTCAAACGGACACACGGTTTGTGAAAACACGCTGACATGTGCAGAGACACATTGATTTTAATGTGTCTACGTGAATCAGTGTCTCCGGTACGTGAGGAAACTGTCACCACACGTACTGGAGCCACTGACGTGTGAAACCGGCCTAACTGAAAGTGCAACTACGATAAGAAAATAAACTTATTTCCTCCTGCGAGCCGCCAGCTTTCAGTTATAAAGGCATGCATGGAACAGTCGCCGTCATTGCTCACAGCACCACTGACTACAGTGTGAGCGGCAGCTGTAACCACACGCCAGCACTTTGCTCAACAAACACTTTGCACAGATGTGCTGCAGAGCCAGCTGTCAATCAAAGTGCCGGGGCGTGCTGATAGTAAGCCGTGAACGGTGCTAGGAGCTGTGGTTGTAATTGCTTCCACTCCTCTATGTCTGAAAGATGGTGGCTCCTTGGAAAAAGTTAATTTTCTTCCTGTAGCTGCACTTTTAGTAAGGCGGTTGGACACCGGTGTAACTTTATTTACCTGCAGATTGGCCCAGTATCTGCAAGTAAATAACATTTTCCAATGTGATAGGTTCCCTATAATGTTTGCTGTAGTATTGGTGTATCTGCATTTTTATCCTTGCATTACAATACTAGAATAAACTGATACTATATCAAGACATATTTTGTTACAATAATTAATTTGTTATTATTATAATTATAGTTCACTGAATTAATTTGCAAAACCCTAAAAAGGTTTGCATGTCTTGTAAACAAACAGTTAAGCCAGCCATAATCTATAGAGCCTGGAGGATTACTCTAGAGCATTGCTCCATGCAAAGAGGTCAGGATTTCCTGGCCTTATTCTACCACAGGTGTCACTTTGAATACGAGTGACTCAGTAGACAAAGACAAGGAAAGACTGTGAGCAAACTGGCAGTCAGGACTTGTTTGAAGGGCAGGATGATGAATATTATCAGCTAGCTGCTGAAGACCAGCATTTTCTTTTATGACTCCTGTTCTTTTTAGTCTTATTAACACATTTTTCTCCAGATAAACAGATATTTCTTGACGAATGATCATAGAAAAATGTTGGGTTTGTAGATAGCTTTAATCAACCAACTTAAAGGCTATCCAGATCTTTAAAGTTGATGTTCCTTGGATGAAAAGAAATCCCACAAATGAATGTCTCAAGATGCTTTACTGTTGCCATAACACTGGAATCATGATAGCGCTCACCTTTTCCTCATTGTCACAAGCCGGGCCGCTATCAGGACATTACTGCTCTTAGGCTATGTGCACACGGTGCGGATTGGCTGCTGCGGATCCGCAGCGGATTGGCATCTGCGGATTCACAGTTGTTTTCCATGCGGTTTACAGTACCATGTAAACCTATGGAAAATCAAATCCGCAGTGCCCATGGTGCGGAAAATACCCCTCGGAAACTGCGTTGTATTTTCCGCAGCATGTCAATTCTTTGTGCGGATTCCGCAGCGGTTTACACCTGCTCCTCAATAGGAATCCACAGGTGTAAAACCGCAGGTGGAATCCGCACAAAAAACGCAGGAAATCCGCAGTGCGTTTTACCTGCAGATTTTGCAAAAACTGTGCGGAAAAATACGCACACGAATCTGCACTGTGTGCACATAGCCTCACTGCTGTATGGGGCCCGGTGAGCAGAAGTAAAGACCGGGGGCCAATTTGTGCTTCTGCTCACCAGGCCCCAGGGTATCGCATGCTGGCACACGTACATCTCGGCGCAGGGAGGTTTGGAGCTCTCATTGCCGTCAAAATGACCGTGCAGCTCAAAGGGAGTCCCTCCGCCTCCTTTTGCGCCGTCATATAAGATAACCAGTCCAGAAGTGAAGCTTTAGGGGATCATATGAGAGGTGCGTATATAAAACTTAAAAAAAAAAAAAAATTGGTTTAGGGGGACAGCAAGTGATGAATTGGGAGTGGGGGTGGGAGAGAGCAAATGATGAATTGGGAAAGAGTCCAAGTGCTAATTAATGTATATATTTTATTGTTTTGGGAAAGTGCCTATGTATAGTTAGTGGGGCACAGTGGTGCCAAAGTGGGGGTACAATTTGTATTTGGAATGGTGGGTTGCATAATAACTAATTATATATTAATGGTAGGTGCACGTCTGTATTCAGCTTCGTAGTGTAGAAGTTGGGGAATGCGCTCTGCAAGCAGTGCTCTAGGTAACTATGTGTTGTTTTATGTAGAAATGAGTCCTGGCTGGAAGAAGTGATGTTGGTCTGCTCTCGATAAAGGAGAAAAGCGAAGATGAAGGATTTCAACTAGAGACGTCACTGGTGAGACAGTGTGTTACCAGTACACTGACACTATACACTGACACTATGTACAGAGCTCCTTTGTATAATATCACTGGTGATCACTGTATATTTCCTGTACACTGACACTATATATGTAGCGCCCCCACCGCCGCAGGGCCGAGGGGTACCCGGTACCGGGCCTACGGGTCTCTGCTCTGGGGTTGTCACGGCGGCTAGGCCCCGGTCCGTGACCCTGCCGTGGGGCGCACAGTGGATAGAGGGATATGGATGATGGTAGTGGTGCGGTGCAGTAAATAACGAGGACACCAGGTTGCAGTCTCTTTACCTCTTTACTGAAGATCTCTGGGTCCTCAGTCCGGAATACGGTTCACCAGGCTGCGCAAGTCCGGCCAGTCCAATGGCACCTCCAGAGTTCTCTTCACAGGTGAAAATCGGTGCCTTCCTTCTAGCGCTATGTGTTGCGGTCCTTCCCTGCTGTGCTTACGGAAAGTCCCCACAACCGTTGTGTCTGTTTCTTAAGTTCCCTCACAACTCGATTAAATGATGTTCTTCTAATCCTCCGTCCCTCCCTGATATTCTGGTTGGGACGGCACCCGTTTGACGGGTAGGCTCGGAGCTCTTCCGGGACCCTAGAGTCGCCCCTCTCCACAGGTTGCCCCCCAAGACTTCATAGGTGATATGTGTTAGACAGCCCGCCTTAAACTGACTGTCCTGCCGCTGTTTAGAGTATTGCTTGAAGCTGCTTGTTATAATACTCCCTCGGCGTTCCGGCCACCGGTAATGCGCCTCAGTAGGGTGTTGCTCCGGTCTTACAGCATGACCCCTACTGGTATTCTCCTATTGCTTGATCTCGTTTCTCACTCAGCACAATCTATCTGGCTTCTAGTCCTTTCTTGGGTCCCGCCGCTTCCCGGAGCTGGCGCGGACCCGTTACGTTCTTTCAATGCCAAGCCTCTGTCAGGATCCCACCCCTGACAGAGACCCTACTGTCTCTTCCTCCACAACACCCTCTGCCACCAGGTGTTGCTTCGTCCAATCCAGTCAGCTTTCTGATCTAACTTCCTGCCTGACCCCCAGTTTACCCACTATGGTGGGGAGTGGCCTAATGAATAGCACCCTTAGCTCCCCCCGGAGGCCCAGCTGTGAAATGTATTGGTGTCTGTGATACCTGACCAGATGAACTCCTTCAGTGCCATCGGACGCACCGTAGCTCCCCACAGTACTGCAACGACCAGGACTCTGGGGCGCTGCATATACAGCACTCTTGTGTATAATATAACGGGTGATCACGCTATTACTTGTACACTGACACTATATACAGAGCTCCTGTGTATAATGCCACTGGTGATCACTGCATTACCTGTACACAGACACTATACACTGTATACTATGTGCAGAGCTCCTGTGTATAATGGCACTTATGGTAATATTAGTATTGTGCTTTGTATGTGGTACTATTCGGTCACTATGTGGTGGTAATAAGTGGTCTGGTCAAGGTGTGACGGTATTTGTCCCTTGCATGTGGTATTATTGGTCATTTTAAAAATGACGCATTACCTTAAAGAAAAATAAATAAAACAAATACCTAAAAAGAGTATTGAATATTTTAAGAAATTTTTATTAGGTTAGAGTAGAGTAGGGCCATGCCAAAAAAGGCTACCTTGTTGTGGTGGCGGCTTAAAAAAACTTTTGGCCAAAACAAAAGCTGCTGGCTATGTATGTGATCTGGTGATGGGAACTGTTAATGTGTGATTGGTGAGGATGTGGTGCAGAAGTGGAGTTTTTCCATGAGAAGGTGGTGGGACTGTGGAAGGTTTGAGGAGCGGAGGCAGAGCTGGGGTTGAGCCTGGACAGAGTCTCAAGGGGGCCTGAAAATGTTGCCAGTATGGGGTCCTGAAATTCCTAGTGGCAGCCCTGGTCCCAAGCAGCCTGAAGGGGGCTTCATCAGGGAAAATAACCTAAACCAAGTGTTCTGAAATCCAGTCCCTGTACTTCCTGCAAATGTTTTTCTGCTGAAGCCCCATGCCTCCTGAGACATATGGCAGAATTATTAGAAGAAAATGTGATCGCAACCATAAGTCCTGTGTCATGCCAACTATAAAGCCTCCTGAGTCCATTCATGGGTGAGGTTGCTTTTTCATCCATGGCGTGGACTCACTCACAATTTTGCCTAGGAACACTGCAATGAATAAGAATGGAATCTAAACATCCTCCAAGAACAACTTTTCCCTACAATCCAGGAGCAATTTGGTGATGAACAATGCTTTATCCAGCATGATGGAGACCATAAGAAAAGTCAAACGTGATAACTGTTTCTCGGTGAGCAAAATATTGACATTTTGGGCCCTAGCCAGGTAGTTATCCAGATCTCAATCCCATTGCTAACATTGCCAGCGGAGCCAGCACCCAGGGCAGCTGAATAGCCTGGAATCCGCAGCGTATACAGTGATGCAAGTTGTCCATGGTACTGGTCACGGATGCGGACAGTCCTGTGCCTGGAGGTGGATGTCCAGTGCCCCAAAGAAGACTAGCATGTGTAACGATTGCAAACAGGTGGATATGGTGCCCAGCTGCTATCCGGAGGATATCCTGGGCTGTGTACGGTTGTGTGAGTAAAGAGACTGTGATACAGCGATGCAGGACACCCACAAGACTTAGTCAGATGAGGGCTGGCATGTGTAGTGTCTGCAACATGTAAAGCTGTGTGTATGGAGACTGTAATATGGCATGCGGTTGCCCAGGGAAACTGGACAAGGGAAGTCTGGCCTGTTTAAGGACTGCAAATCTAAAGCCACATGATATGTTTTGCTATGGACTGGTGTGAACTGAACACTGATAATATACACTGAAGTTGTATGCATTTGTGTGAATTGGACTTTAATGCTGTGAGGAAACACATTAAAGAGACTTTTGTGTTGAAACTTTGTGAGTCACTGCCTCTTCACTGCATACGATGCTACTGCAGCCTTACATATACATACCTCCCAACTTTTGAAGATGGGAAAGAGGGACAAAGTTTGCGGTGCGCAACGCGCGCCGCGGCAAATTTTAGGCCACGCCTCTGACCACACCCATTCATAATTAGCCACACCCATATCCACGTCCCAACCACACCCATTTAGCACTGCTGATCACACTGTTTCATATATAATAATTATAAACAAAAAAATATGGCCACACAGTGCTCCATACTGTATAATGGCCACACATGATGCTCTATACTGTATAATGACTGCACATGATGCTTTATACTGTATATTGGCTGCACATGATGCTCCATACTGTATAATGACCGCACATGATGCCCCATACTGTATAATGACCGCACATGATGCTCCATACTGTATAATGACCGCACATGATGCCCCATACTGTATAATGACCGCACATGATGCTTTATACTGTATATTGGCTGCACATGATGCTCCATACTGCATACCGTATAATGACCGCACATGATGCTCCATACTGTATAATGACCGCACATGATGCCCCATACTGTATAATGACCGCACATGATGCTTTATACTGTATATTGGCTGCACATGATGCTCCATACTGTATAATGACCGCACATGATGCCCCATACTGTATAATGACCTCACATGATGCCCCATACTGTATAATGACCGCACATGATGCTTTATACTGTATATTGGCTGCACATGATGCTCCATACTGTATAATGACCGCACATGATGCCCCATACTGTATAATGACCTCACATGATGCTCCATACTGTATAATGACCGCACATGATGCTCCATACTGTATATTGGCTGCACATGATGCTCCATACTGTGTAATGACCGCACATGATGCTCCATACTGTATATTGGCCACACATGATGCTCCATACCGTATAATGACCGCACATGATGTTCCATACTGTATGATGACCGCACATGATGCTCCATACTGTATAATGACCGCACATGATGCTCCATACTGTATAATGACCGCACATGATGCTCCATACTGTATATTGGCTGCACATGATGCTCCATACTGTATAATGACCGCACATGATGCTCCATAATGTATAATGGCCACACATGATGCTCCATACTGTATAATGGCCACACATGATGCTCCATACTGTATAATGACCTCACATGATGCTCCATACTGTTTACTGGCTGCACATGATGCTCCATACTGTATAATGACCGCACATGATGCTCCATACTGTATAATGACCGCACATGATGCTCCATACTGTATATTGGCTGCACATGATGCTCCATACTGTATAATGACCGCACATGATGCTCCATAATGTATAATGGCCACACATGATGCTCCATACTGTATAATGGCCACACATGATGCTCCATACTGTATAATGACCTCACATGATGCTCCATACTGTATAATGGCTGCACATGATACTTCGTACCATATAATGGCCACACATAGCTACTCCTACACACGCGGCTGCGCTCTGTACACTTTGCACACGGCTCCGCTCCGTACACACGTGCTCCGCTCCATACACCTCGTACACACACTGCTCCGCTCCAGACACCTCGCGCACACACACGGCTCCGCTCCGCACACCTCGCGCACACACACGGCTCCGCTCCGCACACCTCGTACACACACGGCTCCGCTCCGCACACCTCGCACACACACGGCTCCGCTCCGCACACCTCGCACACACACGGCTCCGCTCCGCACACCTCGCACACACACGGCTCCGCTCCGCACACCTCGCACACACTCGGCTCCGCTCCGCACACCTCGCACACACACGGCTCCGCTCCGTACACCTCGCACACACACGGCTCCGCTCCGCACACCTCGCACACACACGGCTCCGCTCTGCACACCTCGTACACACGGCTCCGCTCCGTACACCTCGCACACACAAGGCTCCGCTGCGCACACCTCGCACACACACGGCTCCGCTCCGCACACCTCGCACACACACGGCTCCGCTCCGCACACCTCGCACACACTCGGCTCCGCTCCGCACACACTCGGCTCCGCTCCGCACACACTCGGCTCCGCTCCGCACACCTCGCACACACACGGCTCCGCTCCGCACACCTCGCACACACACGGCTCCGCTCCGTACACCTCGCACACACACGGCTCCGCTCCGCACACCTCGCACACACACGGCTCCGCTCTGCACACCTCGTACACACACGGCTCCGCTTGCACACCTCGTACACACACGGCTCCGCTCCGCACACCTCGCACACACACGGCTCCGCTCCGCACACCTCGCACACACTCGGCTCCGCTCCGCACACACTCGGCTCCGCTCCGCACACACTCGGCTCCGCTCCGCACACCTCGCACACACACGGCTCCGCTCCGCACACCTCGCACACACACGGCTCCGCTCCGTACACCTCGCACACACACGGCTCCGCTCCGCACACCTCGCACACACACGGCTCCGCTCTGCACACCTCGTACACACACGGCTCCGCTTGCACACCTCGTACACACACGGCTCCGCTCCGTACACCTCGCACACACACGGCTCCGCTCCGCACACCTCGTACACACACGGCTCCGCTCTGCACACCTCGTACACACACGGCTCCGCTCTGTACACCTCGTACACACACGGCTCTGCTACATCCACACCGCACACCTCCTGACCCCATACAAGGCATTACTTACCTCCTGCAGGACCATGTGTGTGGCAAGGTGGCAGAAACCAGCACAGCCAAGTCCTGTAATCCACGGAGGTCCCATCTGCCGATCATGTGACCGCTGACTCCTCCCCTCCTGTGACCTCATCACAGGTCCTGTGCGCAGAAAGCAGGCAGCCATACAGAACTTAGGGTAAGGGCCCGGGGCATGGGTTAACTATACAAGGGGGCGTGTCGGTCCTGCTGTCTGCGCCGCGGGATTAGAGTGCCCCGTGCGGGAGTGCGGGGCAGAGGCTGAAAACCGGGACAATCCCGCACAATGAGGGACGGTTGGGAGCTATGCATATATTGGAAAGAATGCGGGCAGTGTGAACTGAGGCATACCCCAAAGCATGCTGCATAGCGTTGTGCAAAATCTGCTGAGAATTTTTTCCAGACAGTTTGCTGTGGGTCGGCGGGGCCACGAAGATTGAAGGCTTCTGGCGGTAACCTCGGTGGGGTTACGAAGATTTGCTGTGGATCGGCGGGTCTGCGAAGTCTGCACAGCAAGAGGTTCTTCAGCAGGAGCTGCAGTTGCAGCAGAGAATGTGTTTATGTACTGTGTCGGGCGTAGAACCCGAAAATGTTGATACCTGCCATAGGGGTTGCCAAATTAGGGTCAGAGTGTAATCCCGATAGGTTCCCCCTAGAGGTATTGGCAGGAGAAACTAAAAATGGTGTTTTGGGCAGGGATGTCACAAGGTCATATGGATGCCCTATATCGCGCCCATATGGGTTAACAAGTGTTCAACCCCACAGGTATGAACGGGGGGGAGGATATGTGAGGCTGTGACCCCGTTATAGCTAGGGGGCGCTGTTTTGTGCTTGCAAAGTTGTGTATGCAGATGGATTAAGTCCATAGGTGTGCATGGCAGTCGCAGGTGTAGCTCTGATTGCAATATGAGGCAGTGACTCATGTCACAGGTAGGGGTCGCTGTGTGTTCTTCCCAGGTTGTACATGCAGACGGATGAAGTCCATAGGTATGCATGGGAGTCACGGATTTCCAGTTCGGGTTTTCCATGTGGCTGAAGGCCACAGGCTTGTGTGTGTTAAAAGCCCTGCAGTAAGATGTATGGGTGTGTGAGGTGCATGTCAGTGTCAGTCTGGTTTGTGCTGGTGTGCAGAGCAGAGGCCCGCAGAGCACTGGCTGAGTGCATGGAGGCACAGGCCAGCAGTGCCAGCACCCAGGGCAGCTGAATAGCCTGGCACCCGCAGTGTATGCAGTGATGCAAGTCGTCCATGGTACTGGTCTCAGATGTGGATGTCCTGTGCCCGAAAGAGGACCAGCATGAGTAACAATTGCAAACAGGTGGATATGGTGCCCGGCTGCTATCCAGAGGATATCCTGTGCTGTGTACGGCTGTGTGAGTAAAGAGACTGTGATACAGCGATGCAGGACACCCAGGAGAACTAGTCAGAGGAGGGCTGGCATGTGTAGTGTCTCCAACATGTAAAGCTGTGTGTATGGAGACTGTAATATAGCGTGCGGTCGCCCAGGGAAACTGGACAAGGGAAGTCTGGCCTGTCTAAGGACTGCAGATCTAAAGCCGTATGATATGTTTTGCTATGAACTGGTGTGAACTGAACACTGATAGTATACACTGAAGTTATATGCATTTGTGTGAATTGGACCTTAATGCTGTGAGAAAACACATTAAAGAGACTTTTGTGTTGAAACTTTGTGGGTCACTGCCTCTTCACTGCGTACGATGCTACTGCAGCCTTACAATACATATATAGCCGTACACACAAATGTATATATCTCACATAGTCTCCTTTATTATGTATATTGCCGTCCCTTATTACAGTGCCCTCTCTTGCTATGTACAGCTCCGTCCCTTACATATCGGATTATATAGAGCCCTGTCTTTTATTACATACCGTCCTGTCTTGTTGGATATATAATGCTGTAATAGTATGCAGGTACTGAGTATGTCACCACGGAACAGACAGACCAACAGTTGAGGGGTTTAATAACACGAATCACGTTCTCCTCGCAGGGAGGAAGCAATGGAAAATAACTAGCAATAAAACAGTGCAAAAATATGGGAGTGAAACAATGTAACAGACGTAAGCAAGATTTCTTGAGAAAAGAACACTTATCAGTCTGATGAGAACTTGCTTAAAGGGTCGTCTTCTCCAACGTAGGCGCCGAGAAACAGCGGCACTTGTCGTCCCTCTGTTGTCTGTGGGCTGAGTAGTCTCTAGGAGTCTGCTGCCTGGGGTTTCGGGAGTTAATGTGGTATGCACAGGCTCTGAGTCTTTAGCTTTTACAGCACAGCCAGGAATCAGGGGCTCTGCACTGTTAAGTCTCTGTACCAGGAATCAGGGGCTCTGCACTGTTAAGTCACTGTACCAGGAATCACAGTCTCTGTACTGATATCGCGGGGACCAGGGGGTCGAAGTCTTTGCACGGGCCAATGTCTATACACGGGTCTCAAAGTGCCCCTCTCCAGTCACAGCAGAGTCCGCTTTCATGTACTCACAAGATGCAGACTTTCTGGGCAATCTCCCTCTATTTGTCCTCAGACTGGGAGCTCTCTCTCTCCCAGAGCGCAGCTGCACCCTGCTCTGACCGCTGCTCACGCTGCTCTGTCCCCTGTGCGCGTGCCTTTCCCGCTCTCTGCCCGCTTCCTTCCTGTCCCAGTCTCTAAGTCTGCCCCGTGGGGAACCTGCAGCACAACTCAATGGTTCCAGGCACAGAGCCGAGAAGGTAACCGCCCCAGACTCTTCTCGTGTTTTACCTCCTTACAATGCAATGACGGCTGATGGGTAAGCTTCTTTTCTAATGGAGGAGCTGATGGATGGGTCTTTTGGTCACCGGCTGCTCCATCAGCAGTCATTTTATATCTAACAAGAGAGGGGACTATGTAATAAAAGAGGGCGCTGTGATTAAGAAAAATAACAAGAATACACTATGTAATTGACAGTGCTGTACATAACAGCAGAGGAAGCTATATAATAAGGGACGGCATTATATATCACTAGAGAGGATGGTACGTAATAAGGGATGGTGTTATACATAATAAAAAAGGAAACTATGTAACTAACGACAGTGTTATACATAGTGAGTGAATACACTGTATACTAAGGCTGCTTTCACACATCAGGTTTTTTGTTTCAGGCTAAATCCGGCGAGTGTTGGAAAAACTGGATCCAGCGCAGATTGTGAAAAACTGATGCGACGGATCCGTTTTTTTGAGGGCTAGCCTATCTAGAGTATTGGCTAAAAAAAAATTGGAGCATGCTCAGTTTAAAAAACCAGATCAGGCCGCCGGATCCGCCTTTTTCCGGATCCGGCACCTTCCGGCTCCCATAGGCTTTCATTGTAGCAAACAGCCGGAAGCGCCGGATCCGGCGCTTCAGGCTTTTTCGCCGGAGACAAAAAACGTTGCAGTAGACGTTCCTTTCAGAAGCCGGAATCGGCAGCACACGGACATTTCACACAAGAATGAGAATGTGAAATAAGGAATTTTACAGAAACCATTATCACTCCACATCACACAGTGCAAGATAATATCTACATCCAGGCACTTACCGCTGATGTCTCGTATGATTAGAGTCATTTTCTGATGCTTCTCCTCCATCTGGTCAGACTTTCATGTCCACATCTTCCAGTCACAACTTATCTTGTTGCGATGATCTGCGCAGCCCTGAAAATAACAAGGACACATACATGGTATAGATACACGTGTCTCCCTCCCACTGTGTCCCTGAATACAGATATGTACACCACCATTAATATACTATTAGCGTCGCACCATTAAAAATATAAAGTGATAAGCAGCACTGTGCTTCCAATTAACTATAATCTCGGCCGCCCAATAATATAAACTATTCAGTCTGTGACTCTCCCCAATTAACTGTAAGGCTATGTGCACACGGAAAGTATGCAAGGTTTTAGTGTCCAAAAAGAAAAGAATGTCCAGCTTCACCGAATCCGTAAAAAAGAGTTTTCTTTATTCACATACTATTGAGCATAGAGGATACAGACTTCAGCACAAGCCATATGGGTAAGAATCTCAACGCGTTTCTGGAGACTAAGCTCCCTTAATCATGGCTATTGACTGTATTTATGATATATTTCTATTGTAAATAAAATATACAATTTTTTCCGTACATTTTCTGTGATTAATACGCTTCAGTTTATGTATCCGGAACGCCCGCCAGGGCCATGGGGTACCCGGTACCGTGTCCGGTATTCACTGGGGGATGTCACGGTGGTGACCCGGTCCATGGCCCTGGGCGCCCATGTAAAAGGGTAATTGAATAAAGTTTATGTTCATGACGCCACCTGTGGTATTCGGTCAGTGAGGACCAACGCTGCTTTAAGGGGACCTTTGGGGTGATGCTATGGCAGCTAGATGGTATAACTTCCCACAGGTGAACTATATCCCCAGGGCTCCCGGTGTGTAGATGGAAGATGGTGAATGGTGCAGTAAAGAACGAGGACACAGGGTTGCAGTCTCTTTACCTGGTTTACTGAAGACTTCCAGCAGCCACAGTCCAGGGCACCAGATCACAGGTACAGGCAGGGTCCGGCCGGCTTGGAAGCGAATTCAGAGTCCCCTTTACCAGGTGAAGTTAAAAGCCTTCCTCACAGCACGTTGTAGTCCCTTACTGCCTATGGCTTCTGATAAGGTCCTCACAGTTCTCTTTGTCCTCCATAAAGGTGGGATATAAACCCGTATGGCAGGTGACTCGAGCCTTTATACAGGATCTCTATCATGACCTGGGCTCTATGTGTCACTGTGCCTCCTGGGTATTAGGGCGGACAAGTGATGTGTAATCCAGCTGTCCTGCCGGTTTCTGCTGTCAGTCTTTGAGACCCTCACAACCTCGGTGTTCCAGCTGCCAGTAATCTGCACCAGCCAGGGAGGTAGCTAATTCACTGCTCTGCTGCACTGGTGTTCCTTCTCCTGTGCTTCGCTCTCCCACACACTCACTACAATCTGTTCGGCTTTCGGTATTATCTGTGTCCAGGAGCTGCAGCACCCTTCCGTGGCTGCCCGGCTCCCCATACCTTCTTCCTGCCTCAGACTGCTCCAGTCTGCTCTTCGGCACTATCTGACTAACTTTTCCTCCAAACCACAATATATCTCTATATGCAGGGGAGTCACCTAGAAATAGGATCAAAAGCTCCCCCTTGTGGCTCCCCCACCACACCTCAGTGTCCTCTCCACAAGCCCCATCATTGTTTTCCCCCACCCTCATGATTCTTCTCACCAATCCTCATCATTGTTCTCCAACACCACCCATCAGTGTCCTCTCCACTAGCCCCATCACTGTTCTCCCCACCCTCATCATTGTTCTCCTCACCCTCATCATTGTTCCCCCCCCACACCCCAGTGTCCTCTCCACCACTATCATAATTGTTCTCCCACCACACCTGTGTCCTCTACACCAGCCCCATCATTGTTCTCCCCCACCCACATCATTGTTCTCCCCATCCTCATCATTGTTCTCCTCCACCACACCTCAATGTCCTATCCATCACCCCATCATTGTTCTCCCCACCACACCTCAGTGTCCTCTCCCCATCCTCATCATTGTCCTCTCTGCACCACCCCTCATTGTTTTCTCCCCCACCCTCATCATTGATCTCCCCCACCACACCTCAGTGTCCTTTCCCCCACCCTCATAATTGCTCTCCCCCACCACCCCTCAGTGCAGTCTCTCCCTCCATCTTTGTGTCCTCTCCCCCAGTGTATTGGTTAAAAAAAAAAAAACAGCCACCACTCACCTCTCCATCCGTTGTCACAGGCTACTTTCTTTCTGACACAGGCATGCGCTGCTTGCTGACATCATCAAGCGCAACTGTGTCAGGGAGAAAGCATTGGGCAGGAAGCAGAGGATGGATCCCTGCAGCTCCGCTCTGCTTCCCTTTTCTCTTGTATGCAGCAGAGCTGCAGGGATCGCTCCCTGCCTGTCGCATATGATGAAGGCAATCAGGCCATTGGTCCCCAAGAAACAAGCCAGATTGCCCTCAGAATTAGCTGTTCTGCAAGGTCCCCCATCCACCTCTGGGCCCAAGTGCAGCTGGAGCAGCTGCACCAGCGGTATGTTCGCCCCTGTCCATTGGCCATGTTGGTAGTCCATTACTGCTAGACCATTAACATTATCGCGCCCGCTGTGTCAGGAGAAGAAGGGGAATGATGGGAGAGGGAGCATCACCTGACGCTCTCTCTTCCATAATTGATTTCAACTGTGTCAGCATCTATGATGGGTGTTGAATGTGCGATGTGGGGGGCGGAGACGGCTCTGGCTTTGGGCCCCCCTGACTCATGGGCCCCATAGCGGTGCTACAGGGCAATATATTGAAAAACAATGCTTCTAGGTTTTGGTGACATTATCCAAACACATGCAGGTACTTTTATGTAATTTCCTTCAGGTTGGAGAATTCCTTTAACTATGTAATCAGCCACACAGACTGTAGGCCATTTCTGTTTTATTCTCAGAATCCTCCCCTTGCTCTCCAAATTTGTTAAAACATTTAGTAGTAGTAATTTAAATGGCTTGTGTGGACAATAAGAAAAGTTTCCTAGGGTTTGGATCTGTAAAAAATATCAAACTACGGTAATTGATACACACCTACCGCTGTGGTGGTCAATTCATGTGATTGAAGCAGCGCATCATCGTATGTTTTTTTCCACTCCTGGTGGAACGGTGATGTCTCCTCTTCTTATGTCAGTGCAAACCAAAGAACAGCCTGTGCTGGATCCAGATGGGTGCTGGTAGGTGAGTATGAATGCTTTTTTATGTTATGCTTTTTTACAGATCCAAGCACGTGGGAAGCTTCTTTTTTTTCTTCAAACTCCTTGAGGATAAGACTAAAAAATTCACAAGACCTTGAAAAACTTTAGCTTTTAGTCTGAGAGGACACTTGCAATACCAATTCCAATATAATTATGGGTCATTTCTTCTCTTACCCACTGTATAAGTTTGGGTTCTCTCTATTGAAGGAATTTGTTCTTTTGTTGACTTATTGATTATATTTAATATAAATAACTGTACTCACCTTTTTAATCGTCTAACTATCCAGCGGTTCCCCAGTAGTATGGCATGTGATCATTGAGGCCATTGATATTGTGAGGCAGTGAGGGGGATCATACACGGGGGTCGATATGTGTCCCCCAGGATCGGGGACGGTTTTAGGCAAAGTGGGGCCCTAGGCAAAGTTTAAAATGGGGCCCCAAATGCTAACATATTGCACAACACACAAAAGCATTTCTGCTGTATTTATATGCGCTGATCTCAGGCCGCTAAATGAGTGTGATCGACAATACTGAAGTCGTTGGGCGCTTGTTTCCCGGCCTCTTTCCACCATCTGAGAAAGAATGAAGGGGACAGAACGATCACTAATAGATCACTAAGATCACCATACAGTATCATGTTATCAGCAGCACATCTACAGTTTATACCGGCAATGTGCTGCTGAGAACAAGGATTTTTATTCCGGCATAAACAATCCAATCACCCAATGAATATGCAGCATTTTGCTTGTTTAGTATAATACACCCCATAGTCCTCCATATAATATAATGTGCCCCATAGTCCTCTATATAGTATAATACACTCCTCGTAGTCCTCCATATAGTATTATACACTTCCCACAGTCCTCCATATAGTATAATACACTCCTCATAGTCTTCCATATATTAACATATACTCCTCAGTCCTCCATATAGCATAATACACTCCTCACAGTGCTCCATATAGTATAATGCACCGCCATAGTCATCCATGTAGTACAATTCACTTCCCATAGTATAATGCACCCCATAGTTCTTCATATAGTATACTGTATTCCCCATAGCCCTCGATACAGTATAGTATACCCCACAGAGTATAATGCAGCCACCCCAGAGTATAATGTAACCCCCCCACAGAGTATAATGTAACCTCCACATAGAATATAATGCAGCCCCCCATATAGTATAATGTAGCCCCCTCATAGAGTATGATGCAATCACCCCTCATAGAATATAAATATAATACAGCCCCCCCTATAGAATATAATGTAGCTCCGAACAGGGTATAATACAGCCCACCTCCCCATGGAATATAATGTAACCCCATCAAAGGGTATAATGCAATCATCCCTCATAAAATCTAATAAAGCCCCCCACAGAATATAATGCAGCCCCCTCCATAGAATATAATGTATAATGTACCCCCAAATATATAACACAGCCACATAGTATATAACACAGCCTCCCCCATAGAATATAATATATCCCCATAGTATATAGCACAGCCCACATAGTAGTATATAGCACAGCCCACACAGTAGTATACAGCACTGCCCACAGTAGTATACAGAACTGCCCACAGTAGTATACAGCACTGCCCACAGTAGTATACAGCACTGCCCACAGTAGTATACAGCATAACCCACAGTAGTATACAGCACTGCCCACAGTAGTATACAGCACTGCCCACAGTAGTATACAGCAGAGCCCACAGTAGTATACAGCAGAGCCCACAGTAGTATACAGCACTGCCCACAGTAGTATACAGCACTGCCCACAGTAGTATACAGCACTGCCCACAGTAATATACAGCACTGCCCACAGTAGTATACAGCACTGCCCACAGTAGTATACAGCACTGCCCACAGTAATATACAGCAGAGCCCACAGGAGTATACAGCAATGCCCACAGTAGTATACAGCACTGCCCACAGTAGCATACAGCACTGCCCACAGTAGCATACAGCACTGCCCACAGTAGTATACAGCACTGCCCACAGTAGTATACAGCACTGCCCACAGTAGTATACAGCAGAGCCCACAGTCGTATACAGCACAGCTCACAGTAGTATACAGCAGAGCCCACAGTAGTATACAGCACTGCCCACAGTAGTATACAGCACTGCCCACAGTAGTATACAGCAGAGCCCACAGTAGTATACAGCACTGCCCACAGTAGTATACAGCACTGCCCACAGTAGTATACAGCAGAGCCCACAGTCGTATACAGCACAGCTCACAGTAGTATACAGCAGAGCCCACAGTAGTATACAGCACTGCCCACAGTAGTATACAGCACTGCCCACAGTAGTATACAGCAGAGCCCACAGTAGTATACAGCACTGCCCACATCCCCCCTTCCCTCCCCGCCTCTCTCCTCCCGAGAATGGCCAGTAATAAAAAAAAAAAAACCACAAGCTCCTCACCTCTCCCCGAGCCCGCGCTGCCCCCTGCTCCTGTGTCGGCGGCTGCCGCCGCACTGCCTGGCAGACAGTGAGTGCGCGATGACGCGCACCCGCTGTGTCAGAGGCAGAGTGGGGAATGATGGGAGAGGGAGCGTCAGGTGACGCTCTCTCCTCCATCATTGCTTTGAACTGTACCGGCAGACGCTGGTATAGTTCAATGCAGCAGGGGAGTCAGCACTGGCGGCAGGCGGGCCCCCCTGCCTCACAGGGGCCCCATAGCGGCTGCATGACTTGCCGCTAGCTGGGGGCGCCTGGGGGACCGGGGGCCCCAGGCAGCTGCCTGGTCTGCCTGCACCTAACGCCGACCCTGCCCAGGATGCGGATGAAGTCCTAATAAACCCACTGGAGTGCCTTGTGTTCACAGCAGGTCGCCTGTGAGTCACAAGGCAAAATAAAAGAAAGTATTGATTGGGTCCAAGTCAGATTTTTAGGGAAGCCCATTAAGGGCTTTTATTTTTAGAGGGATTTGCAGGTTTGGTAGTGGGGCGAATTCCTCTCTCCACTCCGGGTTTGGAAGTGGCTTTATGGCCACAATTTCATTTAAATCTGTCAGTTTTGCTATGGGTATGCGTATGTCAGTTTGAAGTTTGCAAGCTGCAGAGCAGCAGGCTCTATGCAATTCAGGTCTATGTGTAGCTAACACAGTGCCAGGGGCTTCAAGGAGGCTGACGTAGCCAAGAGACACGGCTGTGTCATTGTCCACAACAACGAGTTGTGAACACAGACTGGCATTTGGAAACCCAGCTGCGATCTGGAGGATACCACGCCTGTATGTGAGTCTGCAAATAAAAACACTGTTTACGTTGAACTTTCTGTGGTCCCTGCCTGTCTGTCGCGCTGCACCAACCCTGCTGCACTACATATGGTTGGAGAATGCGGGCACTGTGAACTGAGGTATACCCAAAATGTGCTGCATGTCAGTAATTAAGCCTGCAACGCTACAGGTCACGCCTGCTTACAATGTTGATGAAATAGACAAGCACTTGGCCCTCACCCAGCAACGGCAGCAGGTGAAGCAACAATGGCAGCAAGAGCAGCAGCAGCTGCAGTTTCAGCGGCAGCAGCAGGAGCAGTAGCAATGGCAACAAGAGCAGCAGCAGCAGCTGCAGAAGGAGCAGCACTATCATCAGCAGCTGTTGTATCAGCAGCAGCAGAAGAAAAATGAGAAGATTCTACAGCAGAGTGCGGCCCTGCGAGAGGCACCATCACCAGCAACCCAGCGTTCTGGGGCCCGGTACAAGGTCCAGTCAGCACTGAGGAAGATGAGCCCTGAGGACGATATGGAGGCTTTCCTCACCATGTTCGAGCGCACAGCAGAGTGGGAGAGCTTGCCGCTTTCCCAGTAGGCTGAAGTGGTAGCCTCCTTCCTCACAGGAGATGCCCAGAGGGCCTATTTTGACCTCAGTTGGGACGATGCCCTGGAATATGAGAAACTGAAAGGTGAGATCCTTGCCCGACTGGGGGTTTACACATATGTACAGGCAAAATGGGTGCTACAGCTGGTAAAAAAATGGCTTCAGCCTGAGACCTCAACCCCTTTGCAGATGGTAGAGAGGGTGGTGGTCGATCTGCTAGTAAGAACTCTGCCAGCTGCTATCCAGCGCTGGGTAGGCCAAGGGGATCCTGGCACCCTAGACCAGGTGGTCAGCCTGATTAAGCGGTATGCAGCCACTCAGGACTTTATACAGGACTCTGCTCCACTATGGTTATCACGTCGGGACCTGCCAGCCCAGGAGCCTGGGAAAGGTCCACGATCCTCTGCTGGGGTTATCAAACCCCAAATAAACAGAATCGAGGCCATACAGAACTGGTCCCGACCTGTTACCACCAAACAGGTGAGAGCATTTCTTGGCATTGTTGGGTACTACCGTAGGTTTATACCTAATTTCTCTGGGAGAACAACTCCCCTAACCGATCTCCTAAAGGGAAAGATGTCGTTCATGGTGCGATGGAACCCTCAAGCTGAGGAAGCATGCCATCTTCAAGAGAGACTTCATCGTGCAGATGGATGCCTCTAACGTCAGCCTGCGCCGCCGCAAGGTAAAACACAGGGCCCTATGTGTGGGGTGCGATGATGCCGGATGTGTGCAATGAACACATCCGGCATCATCGTGTCTACAGAAGGGGGCGGAGCTTTGGGCGGAGCGGGTTTGCCACTCCGTCCAAACCGCCGGCCATCCTGAACGTGGACACGTACCCTTAGTCTTGCATTTGTACAGCACTTCTTCGCCGGCAGTCTGTAAATGTCTGTTGGAAGGTCAAAAAAGCATCTATACCTGATGGGTACGTGATTAGGGATGCGTACAGTTACTTTTTTGTATGATTGAATTATTTAATGTGCCTCTTTTTTACATACATTCAAACAACCCCTTTAATAACTGCACACTGCTGAAATCAGAAAGTTGGTTCTTGCTTTTCTAATATTACATGACAATGTCTGCCCGTTTCCTTACACTAGCCATGGTTATATGCCTAGTGTTTTCTAGTCCTGACCAATTAGGTTGTTTCCAACCTTCAAGTGCTTAATCCCAAATCCCTGTATTCATTTATAGTAGCAGAGGACAGGTCAGATTAATGGCCCTTCCCCCAGCTACATACTGCTCAACTACAAAAAACAACCAATGTACTAATAAATATAACACATATAAAACATGTCTGTTTCTGCACCCATCTGTTTTAAGAAGAATGCCAGTTTCTCTATTGCCTAAAAATACAACTTGTATACAACAATATAATATAAGAAAAGCTAAGAGTGGATAAGAGCAGTGGAATATCATAGGTCAGCAATAAAAAGCATATACATAATTAGAAGGTGATTATGCAATTAAGAGTATCAGAAGCCATCAGAAAATGCATTCATATTTATCCTTCCATTATGAATTTCAGCAAACATATTATAAAAAATCATCAATATTTAATTTTTTAGTACACTACTATTAGACATGGAAAATGTTTAATGGGTTGTAAGTGAAATGTTTTATTACTTACATTTTGAATGTGATACCATCTTATACGCGTATTAGAGATTGCAGCCATCCATTTCTCAGCACAGTGGATATTAAATGTCTATTTATTTAAAATCAAATGTGAATTAAAATGTAACCCTTTTTAGAAAATTTGCAGAAATTAAAAACTTGTTTAAATGGAATCCATCAGAAGGTTTTGGCTATGTAATATGACCACATTATGCGGTAGGGATAGAGTCCATGATTTCAGCTATGTATCCCTTAGTTTACAGGGTGCAGCAGGTATAATAGAATAACAGTTTTCCCTGCTTTAGTAGTGATTACAGGCAACCCCACTATGTGGGACAAGTTCGCAATATATCATGATTTTTAACTTTTCAATGAGCGTTCTAAGCATATTGTTGTGAAAAGGACTACTTCAAGAAGCATTTGCTGTGTACTGTCTGGTACTGATCCATTTCCCCATAGTACGCTCACTAAAGTGTGACTGAAATCCCTGCTTGTGAACATCGGGATTCAGGGTATGAACAGTGGATCTCTGCCTATGTGTTAGGCCTCTTTCACAAGTCATTGTCTCTTGTACGTGTGGTGACAGTTTTCACACGTACCGGAGACATTGACACACGTAGACCCATTCAAATGAATGGATCTGTGCACATATCTGTGTTTTATCATGGACCGTGTGTCCAAGTTACCCACACATCGACATGTCCGTTTTTGTGCAGCTGCACGGATCACACAGACCCATTCAAGTCAATGAGTACCGCACACAGCTGCCCTCCGTGTGCCGCATACGTATCACACGGACGGCCGCCGGGGAAGAAGCGCTACAGTAAGCGCTGTTCCCCGGCAGCTGGTGCTGAAGACGGCTCTCATCATTCTCCCCTGCTTTGGCGGCGATCGGTGTGAGCAGAGTATAATGATGAGTTATCCCTATTTTTTTGAGCCAACCAGGCAAAACTCAAAGCTGGGGGCTGCAACTCTAAGCTGTCAGCTTCTACATGGTTGGATATCAAGAATAGAGGCGTCCCCACGCTGTTTTTTTTAAATTATTTAAATAAATAATTAAAAAAAGGCGTGGGGTCCCCCCCATTTTTCACAACTAGCCTTGCAAGCTCACAGCTGGGGGCTGGTATTCTCAGGCTGGTAAAGGGCCATTGACATAGGCCCCCCAGCCTAAAAACAACAGCCTGCAGCTGCCCAGAAAAGAAAGTGCAGCATCATTCACCAGCGGTGACATCATCGAGGCTGGGCTGAACTGCGATGACCTCAGGACCTTGGGAAAATGCCAGTGATGATGTCACCACTGGCGAATGATGCTGCGCTCTCAGCAGCTCATTCAGCAGGGGTTTTCAGCCAGGATGGTCGCATCTTGGCACCGTCCAGGTTGAAAACTATTTAGCCCCCAGACATGGATTACAGTGTGGGACACAACGACGGGCAGGTATGGTATATGTTGTTTTTTTATTTTACTTTTATTACAGGAGATCGAAGGCTTCACAGGAATTAGGTATTGCAGTAAGAATGTAGAACAAAGAAGAAGTCATGTTGAATAAAATTTCAATATTTATTATTCCAAGAAAATTAAAAAATATTATTGCAAAATGCCATGAATAAGACGGATGTTGAAATGCGTAGGCTAAACGCTATTCTTTGTGCATGAGGCTGTATAAGCTGTAGTGGTGTACCTCTAAATTTTTGCATTAATATTTTTTTATTTTCTTAGAGTAATAAATATTGAAATTTTATTCAACATGACTACTTCCCACTGGATCCATGTTCTTCTTTATTCTGGCTGTGCCTTTATTTAACATATAACTATAGGATTAGTAATGGAGAGGTGCCGTGGGCTTGATGTCACCTGACAACACTAAGGTGACATCAACCCCACAAATATTAACCCCACTTGCCACTGCTACAGGGCAAGGGGCAAAAGCCAGGCAAAGCACCAGAAAAGGCACATCTAATTGCTGCGGGCTGAACTTTAATTTCAGGGTGTAGCTAGGTCCACTTGATCTTGTAAACTGTGGTGCCTGTTCACATGGGATGCATTTGGATAACGCTAAGCAGCCCGTCTGATCTAATAGTATGGGCATCACTAATAGGCTGTTAACCTGGATGCTGTGCATTACCATTGTGTGAGAAGATCCACATTCAAGTCTTCATTGTGCAATAAAATACTAAGCAGCCACTCCCTCCATGGATTGGTAGGTAGTGAGTGGTTGTTTCATCAGTATCTTTGCACCTGTGTTACCGTCATCTTAACTATGTGGGCCTGCTGCACCTTGAGAGTGCATTTGTCTGGAAGCCTAGGCAGGTAAAACATCACTGCCCTCTTTCTGCTGTTTTTTTCCCTCCCCAGGCTACCAACATCATCCATCAGCTGCCCCAGAAATGGTGCATGCACAAGATGTGCCAAATCTGGCACTTAGCCTCGCTCTTCCCACTTGCCCTGTGGTGGTGGCAAGTGGGGTAATAAGGTTGGGGTTGATGTCACCTTTTCAGAACCAGAACCAGGGGTTAGTAATGGAGAGACATCTATAAGATGCACCCATTACTACTTAATGGTCCTGCTGCTCTCTCTGTTATCAGTTGACTACAACTCTCAACATTCTCTTCCTGGTAGCACTGATCATAACATAAGCAGGGGAGAATGATGAGAGCTGTCTTCAGCACTTAGCCCCGGGGACCAGCGTGAACAGTACCACTGATTCCCAGGAGCCAGTACGTGTGATACTGATATGGCACATGGGTCCCCACGGTTGCCACATGTATGCCACACATATTAAACACAAGTACATATGGACACAGTGACACGGATATCTCTGGTACTGGTTTTTACAGTACCGGAAATATCAGGACGTGTGAAAGAGCCCTTACACCTAATCCATTGAAGCCCTTGCCCCTGTAAAAAAACCTGTCAGATGTGAAGATAAACCTCTGATACCCATGTCCCCTGTTAAATAAACAACCATATCCCTCACCTGTCCGACGTGAAGATAAACCATATTGTCCAAAGCCATAACCCATCTCTGTGGCATCTGGTTTTCAAAATGCCATGATGCGACCATTCACGCTGAAAACCAGGAGACAATGAGCTGCTGTGAGCCCAGCATTAGTGACAAGCGATGACGTCATAGAGGTCACCAGCGGTCACTTAAGCTGTGCTCCCACAGGCAGTTCACTGTGAGCTGCCCGATGAACTGCCATGACCTCATTGAGATTACCGCTAGCAAAGTGAGAATTTTCCCTCTGCTGGTTATGAAAATTGTGTGGGAGCCTGCACCATTTCTTTTATGTAATTCTTTATTTTACACAGGAGGGAAAGGGCTGCTGCGGAATACAACTCTCATCATTGTCGCCTGGGAAGGACAAAAATGAGAGCTGCCTTCAGTGCCTGTGCCTGGGATCAGTGCGAACTGTACTGCTTTTCCCAGGCACCTGTATGTGCCACATGGACTGCACACAGATACTCAGATGTGAAACATGGACACTCATAGGACATTGTTTGCAGATCGGTAACCATTCTGGTGACTCTTCTCTGAACTTGCTCCAGTTTGTTCATGTTTTTTTTTAAATGTGGTACCCAGAACTGGACACAGTATTCCAGATGAGGTCTGACCAAAAAGGAATAGAGCGGCATAATTGCTTCACATGATCTAGAGTCACTGTATGCTTCTGTTAATGCAACTCAGAATTGCCTTTTTTGCTGCTGCATCACACTGTTGACTCATGTTAAGTCTGTGATCTATTAGTATACCCAAGTCTTTTTCACATGTGCTGTTGCTTTAGCCTACTTCTCCCATTCTGTATATGCTTTTTTTCATTTTTCTTGCCCAGATGAAGGGCTTTGTATATTCCCCTGTTGAAAAACACTGTTAGTTGCTGCCCACAGTTACAGTTTGTTTAGATATTTTTGAATCCTCTCTCTCCCTTCTCTAGTGTTAGCTATCCCTCCTATCTTTATGTCATCAGCAAATTTAATCAGTTTACCCATGTCACTGTCACGGGGAGACTAGGTGAGCGAGAGCTAATAACCCGGGCCCCTGCAATTTCCCTCAGACTAGGGGAATTGTTGTGAATTAGACTTTTTTGGCTCCCTCTTGTGGTCACTAGTGATATGACTCTGGGATTGTCTTTCCTCAGTTTGGCACCCACCTGGGTCGTTAGTCCAGGGGTGTTGCTATATAAACTTCCTGGTTTCTCAGTCCAGTGCCTGGCATCGTTGTAATCAGTTCCTTTCTGTTTGCTCCTGTCTGCTGGTCTTGGATCTTGCAAAATTAAGCTAAGTCCTGCTTCCTTGTTTTTTGGTTATTTGCTTTGCTCTTATTTTTTGTCCAGCTTGTACTAAATGTGATTCCTGATTTTGCTGGAAGCTCTAGGGGGCTGGTGTTCTCCCCCCGGGCCATTAGACGGTTCGGGGGTTCTTGAATATCCAGCGTGGAAATTTTGATAGGGTTTTTGCTGACCATATAAGTCATCTTACTATATTCTGCTATTAGTCAGTGGGCCTCTCTTTGCTAAATATCTAGTTCATTCTTACGTTTGTCTTTTCTCCTTACCTCACCGTTATTATTTGTTGGGGGCTTGTATCCAACTTTTGGGGTCTTTTCTCTGGAGGCAAGAAAGGTCTATCTTTTCCCTTCTAGGGTTAGTTAGTTCTCCGGCTGGCGCGAGACGTTTAGAACCAACGTAGGCACGTTCCCCGGCTGCTGCTATTTGTGGTGCTAGGATTAGATATATGGTCAGCCCAGTTACCACTGCCCTGTGAGCTGGTTTTTTTTGTTTGCAGACTTGGTATGTACTTTTGAGACCCTCTGCCATTGGGGTCACAACAGTATGCCAGGCCAAGGTTGAATGTTTAATGCATTGCAGAAGTGGGATTACAAGAAAGGAAAGTCTGAGTTTTTTTTTTTTTTTTTTTTTTTTCTTTCCTCTCTTTTTTCCTCCCCTTTACCTCTGAGTGGCTGGTGCTTGCTGCAGACATGAATGTCCAGACTTTGATTACAAGTGTGGATCAGCTTGCTGCTCGTGTGCAGGGCATACAAGATTTTGTTACCAGTAGTCCAATGTCTGAACCTGAAATACCTATTCCTGAACTGTTCTCTGGAGACCGATTTAAGTTTAGGAATTTCAGGAATAATTGTAAATTGTTTCTATCTCTGAGACCCCGTTCATCTGGAGACTCAGCTCAGCAAGTAAAAATTGTTATCTCTTTCTTACGGGGCGACCCTCAGGATTGGGCCTTCTCGCTAGCGCCAGGAGATCCGGCATTGGCAAATATTGATGCGTTTTTTCTGGCGCTCGGATTGCTTTACGAGGAACCCAATCTTGAAATTCAGGCAGAAAAAGCCTTGCTGGCTATTTCTCAGGGTCAGGATGAAGCTGAAGTGTATTGCCAAAAATTTCGGAAATGGTCCGTGCTTACTCAGTGGAATGAGTGCGCTCTGGCCGCAAATTTCAGAAATGGCCTTTCTGAAGCCATTAAGAATGTGATGGTGGGTTTCTCCATTCCTACAGGTCTGAATGATTCCATGGCGCTGGCTATTCAAATTGACCGGCGTTTGCGGGAGCGCAAAGCCTCGAATCCTCTGGTGGTGTTGTCTGAACAAACACCTGATTTAATGCAATGTGGTAGAATTCAGACTAGAAATGAACGGAAAAATCATAGACGTCAGAATGGGTTGTGTTTTTACTGTGGTGATTCTACACATGTTATATCAGCATGCTCTAAACGCCTAACTAGGGTTGTTAGTCCTGTCGCCATTGGTAATTTGCAACCTAAATTTATTTTGTCTGTGACTTTAATTTGCTCATTGTCCTCCTACCCTGTTATGGCGTTTGTGGATTCAGGTGCTGCCCTGAGTCTTATGGATCTGTCGTTTGCCAAGCGCTGTGGTTTTGTTCTTGAGCCGTTGGTAAATCCTATCCCTCTTAGAGGTATTGATGCTATGCCATTGGCGGAAAATAAACCGCAGTTTTGGACACAGGTAACCATGTGCATGACTCCTGAACATCGGGAGGTGATTCGTTTTCTTGTTCTGCATAAAATGCATGATTTGGTCGTTTTGGGTCTGCCATGGTTACAGACCCATAATCCAGTCTTGGATTGGAAGGCAATGTCTGTGTCAAGTTGGGGCTGTCAGGGAATTCATGGTGATTCCCCGCCGGTGTCTATTGCTTCCTCTACTCCTTCGGAAGTTCCTGAGTATTTCTCTGATTACCAGGATGTATTCAGCGAGTCCAGGTCCAGTGCTCTTCCTCCTCATAGGGACTGTGACTGCGCTATAGATTTGATTCCAGGTAGTAAATTTCCTAAGGGAAGATTATTTAATCTGTCTGTACCTGAGCATACCGCAATGCGTTCGTATATCAAGGAATCTCTGGAGAAGGGGCATATCCGTCCATCCTCTTCCCCTCTTGGTGCGGGATTTTTTTTTGTGGCCAAGAAGGATGGATCTTTGAGACCTTGTATTGACTATCGGCTTCTGAATAAAATCACTGTTAAATTTCAGTATCCTTTGCCTCTGTTGTCGGACTTGTTTGCCCGGATTAAAGGTGCCAAGTGGTTCACCAAGATAGATCTTCGTGGTGCGTACAACCTTGTGCGCATTAAGCAAGGAGATGAATGGAAAACTGCATTTAATACGCCCGAAGGTCATTTTGAGTACTTGGTGATGCCTTTCGGGCTCCCTAATGCTCCTTCAGTGTTTCAGTCCTTTATGCATGATATTTTCCGGAAGTATCTGGATACATTTATGATTGTTTATCTGGATGATATTCTGTTTTTTTCTGATGATTGGGACTCGCATGTAGAGCAGGTCAGGATGGTGTTTCAGGTTTTGCGTGAGAATGCTTTGTTTGTTAAGGGCTCAAAGTGTCTCTTTGGAGTACAGAAGGTTCCCTTTTTGGGTTTTATTTTTTCCCCTTCTGCGGTGGAGATGGACCCAGTCAAGGTCCGAGCTATTCATGATTGGACTCAACCCACGTCAGTTAAGAGTCTTCAGAAGTTCTTGGATTTTGCTAACTTCTACCGTCGTTTTATCGCTAATTTTTCTAGCGTTGTTAAACCTTTGACGGATATGACCAAGAAAGGTTCTGATGTTGCTAACTAGGCTCCTGCAGCCGTGGAAGCCTTTCAAGAGTTGAAGCGCCGGTTTACTTCGGCGCCTGTTTTGTGCCAGCCTGATGTCTCACTTCCCTTTCAGGTTGAAGTGGATGCTTCTGAGATTGGGGCAGGGGCCGTTTTGTCGCAGAGAGGCCCTGGTTGCTCTGTAATGAGACCATGTGCTTTTTTCTCTAGGAAGTTTTCGCCTGCTGAGCGGAATTATGATGTTGGCAATCGGGAGTTGTTAGCCATGAAGTGGGCATTTGAGGAGTGGCGTCATTGGCTCGAGGGTGCTAAGCATCGTGTGGTGGTCTTGACTGATCACAAAAATCTGATGTATCTCGAGTCTGCTAAACGCCTGAATCCTAGACAGGCCCGCTGGTCATTGTTTTTCTCCCGTTTTGACTTTGTGGTCTCATATTTACCAGGTTCAAAGAATGTGAAGGCTGATGCTCTTTCAAGGAGCTTTGTGCCTGACTCTCCTGGAGTCACAGAACCAGTTGGTATTCTCAAAGAGGGAGTTATCCTGTCAGCCATTTCTCCGGATTTGCGACGTGTGTTGCAGAGATTTCAGGCTGGTAGACCTGACTCTTGTCCACCTGACAGACTGTTTGTTCCTGATAAGTGGACCAGCAGAGTCATTTCCGAGGTTCATTCCTCGGTGTTGGCAGGGCATCCGGGAATTTTTGGCACCAGAGATCTGGTGGCTAGGTCCTTTTGGTGGCCTTCCTTGTCACGGGATGTGCGGTCATTTGTGCAGTCCTGTGGGACTTGTGCTCGAGCTAAGCCTTGCTGTTCTCGTGCCAGCGGGTTGCTCTTGCCCTTGCCTGTCCCGAAGAGGCCTTGGACACACATTTCCATGGATTTCATTTCAGATCTTCCGGTGTCTCAGGGCATGTCTGTCATCTGGGTGGTATGTGATCGCTTTTCCAAGATGGTCCATTTGGTATCTTTGCCTAAGCTGCCTTCCTCTTCCGATCTGGTTCCTTTGTTCTTTCAGAATGTGGTTCGTTTACACGGCATTCCTGAGAATATTGTGTCTGACAGAGGATCCCAGTTTGTTTCCAGGTTCTGGCGATCCTTTTGTGCTAAGATGGGCATTGATTTGTCGTTTTCGTCTGCCTTTCATCCTCAGACTAATGGACAAACGGAGCGAACTAATCAGACTCTGGAGGCTTATTTGAGGTGTTTTGTTTCTGCAGATCAGGATGATTGGGTGACCTTCTTGCCGTTGGCTGAGTTTGCCCTTAATAATCGGGCTAGTTCCGCTACTTTGGTTTCGCCATTTTTTTGCAACTCTGGTTTCCATCCTCGTTTTTCCTCAGGACATGTGGAGCCTTCTGACTGTCCTGGGGTAGATTCCGTGGTGGATAGGTTGCAGCGGATCTGGAATCATGTGGTGGACAACTTGAAGTTGTCACAGGAGAAGGCTCAGCGTTTTGCCAACCGCCGCCGCGGTGTGGGTCCCCGACTTCGTGTTGGGGATTTGGTATGGCTGTCTTCTCGATTTGTTCCTATGAAGGTCTCCTCTCCTAAATTTAAGCCTCGCTTCATCGGTCCTTACAAGATATTGGAAATCCTTAATCCTGTGTCCTTTCGCTTGGATCTTCCGGTGTCGTTTGCCATTCACAACGTGTTCCATAGGTCTTTGTTGCGGTGGTACGTTGTACCTGTGGTTCCTTCTGTTGAGCCTCCTGCTCCGGTGTTGGTTGAGGGCGAGTTGGAGTACGTGGTGGAGAAGATCTTGGATTCTCGTCTCTCCAGGCGGAGGCTTCAGTATCTGGTCAAGTGGAAGGGCTATGGTCAGGAGGATAATTCCTGGGTGGTTGCCTTTGATGTGCATGCGGCCGATTTAGTTCGTGCCTTTCACGCTGCTCATCCTGATCGCCCTGGTAGTCTTGGTGAGGGTTCGGTGACCCCTCCTTAAAGGGGGGGTACTGTTGTGAATTAGACTTTTTTGGCTCCCTCTTGTGGTCACTAGTGATATGACTCTGGGATTGTCTTTCCTCAGTTTGGCACCCACCTGGGTCGTTAGTCCAGGGGTGTTGCTATATAAACTTCCTGGTTTCTCAGTCCAGTGCCTGGCATCGTTGTAATCAGTTCCTTTCTGTTTGCTCCTGTCTGCTGGTCTTGGATCTTGCAAAATTAAGCTAAGTCCTGCTTCCTTGTTTTTTGGTTATTTGCTTTGCTCTTATTTTTTGTCCAGCTTGTACTAAATGTGATTCCTGATTTTGCTGGAAGCTCTAGGGGGCTGGTGTTCTCCCCCCGGGCCGTTAGACGGTTCGGGGGTTCTTGAATATCCAGCGTGGAAATTTTGATAGGGTTTTTGCTGACCATATAAGTCATCTTACTATATTCTGCTATTAGTCAGTGGGCCTCTCTTTGCTAAATATCTAGTTCATTCTTACATTTGTCTTTTCTCCTTACCTCACTGTTATTATTTGTTGGGGGCTTGTATCCAACTTTTGGGGTCTTTTCTCTGGAGGCAAGAAAGGTCTATCTTTTCCCTTCTAGGGTTAGTTAGTTCTCCGGCTGGCGCGAGACGTCTAGAACCAACGTAGGCACGTTCCCCGGCTGCTGCTATTTGTGGTGCTAGGATTAGATATATGGTCAGCCCAGTTACCACTGCCCTATGAGCTGGTTTTTTGTGTTTGCAGACTTGGTATGTACTTTTGAGACCCTCTGCCATTGGGGTCATAACAGGAAATCCTGACTGACCCTGTACCTGGAGTTTACACTGATGGTGTGCATGTCCAGGCCTCGAACCTCACCCTTTCTCCTGTTTCAACCCTAGGCTGAAACCTCCGCCCACCACCCAATGAAGAGGTAATACTCCAATACCCACAGTTAGCACAGACAAGGATAAAGGAAAATATGCACCACGCCGCAGTCACTCAGGAATACACTATAAATGTGCAGGGCAAAATAAATACAAATATAGGAAGGAGTAAATAAGACAAAGGAAAATACACCACCAGCAACGAATCTCCACTCCAGACCGAGATAACAACGCACAAGACAGAAGCTATAATCGGCGACGCCCAATGATCAGGAGAACTATTTAAAGGCAATGGGCATGGCCCAGCTTCCAATCCGAGGATCAGGTAAATTAACTCCGGAACAGCTAGATAAAATCTAGCCGACTCCAATGAGCAAATAGTGGTCAAAAGCGGAATTACCGCTGTCTGTCGAACGACCTGGTCTGAACAGCGTCCGACATGACAGTCCTGATGTGCCTAAACAGCAAAAAAACCCCACACAAGTAACCCCATTTTAGAAACTAGACCTCTCAAGAAATTGATCCAGATGTGTGATGAGCTCATTGATCTTCCAGGTGCTTCGCAAAGCTTTATAAAGTTTAGCCGTGAAATTAAGAAATAAAATTTTTCCCACAAAAAACATTGTTTTAGCTCCAAATGTTTTAAATTTCCAAAAATCTGTTGTGCAATTTCTCCTGAGTGTGCCAATATTCCATATGTGGTGGAAAGCTGTTGTTTGGGTGCACGGCAGGGCTTAGATGGAAAAAGCACCATTTGACTTTTGGAATGCAAAATTGTCTGAAATTGATATAAGACCCCATGTCACATTTGGAGAGCCCTTCATGTGCCTAAACAGTGGAAACACCTCACAAGTGACCCCATTTTAGAAACTAGAACCCTCAAGAAATGTATCTAGATGGGTGATGAGCACCTTGTACCCCTAGGTGGTTCATAGAATTTTATAACATTGAGCTGTGAATAACAAAATCACATTTTTGGTACAAAATTGATGTTTTAGCTCCACATTTTTTATTTTCACATGTTTAAAACAAGAAAATGGACCCCAAAATTTGTTGTGCAATTAGTCCAAAGTACGCCGATACCCATATGTGTTGAAAAACTACTGTTTGGGCACACTGTGCTGTGATCTGGCAAATGCGGTACCATACCTCCCAACTCTTGAAGGGAAAGAGGTATAAAGGTTGCGGCGCACGTAGTGCGCCGCGGCAAATTTTAGGCCACGCCTCTGACCACACCCATTTCACAACTAGTCACACCCATATCCAAGTCCCAACCACACCCATTTAGCACTGCTGATCACAACTGTTTCATATACAATAATTATAACCAAAAAAATATGGCCACACATGATGCTCCATACACTGTATAATGACCGCACATGATGCTCCATACACTGTATAATGACCGCACATGATGCTCCATACACTGTATAATGACCGCACATGATGCTCCATACACTGTATAATGACCGCACATGATGCTCCATACACTGTATAATGACCGCACATGATGCTCCATACTGTATAATGACCGCACATGATGCTCCATACTGTATAATGACCGCACATGATGCTCCATACTGTATAATGACCGCACATGATGCTCCATACTGTATAATGACCGCACATGATGCTCCATACTGTATAATGACCGCACATGATGCTCCATACTGTATAATGACCGCACATGATGCTCCATACTGTATATTGGCCACACATGATGCTCCATACTGTATAATGACCACACATGATGCTCCATACTGTATAATGACCCCATATGATGCTCAATAGTGTATAATGCCGCCCTCCCATCTTGTATGCATGGCTCACCTTCCTCCCATCCCATATGCATGGCTCATATCCCCCCGCGTATGCATGGCTCATAATTCCCCCCCCGTATGCATGGCTCATATCCCCATATGCATGGCTCATAATTCCCCCCCACCTCCTGTATGCATGGCTCATAATTCCCCCCAGTATGCATGGCCGATATCCACCCCCCCGTATGCATGCCTCATATCCCCCTATGCATGGCTCATAATTCCCCCCCCTGTATGCATGGCTCATATCCGCCCCCCTGTATGCATGGCTCATATCCCCCTATGCATGGCTCATATCCGCCCCCCTGTATGCATGGCTCATATCCCCCTATGCATGGCTCATAATTCCCCCCCCTGTATGCATGGCTCATATCCCCCTATGCATGGCTCATAATTCCCCCCCCTGTATGCATGGCTCATATCCCCCTATGCATGGCTCACAATTCCCCCCCACCTCCTGTATGCATGGCTCATAATTCCCCCCCCCTGTATGCATGGCTCATATCCGCCCCCCCCGCCCCCCTGGCTGTATGCATGGCTCATAACCCCCCCCACCTCTTGTATGCACGACTCATATTCCCCCTATGCATGGCTCATCACTCCCCCCTCCCCCCCCATGCATGGCTCATCACTCCCTCTCCTCCCCCCCCCATGCATGGCTCATCACTCCCCCTCCTCCCCCCCCCATGCATGGCTCATCACTCCCCCTCCTCCCCCCCCCCATGCATGGCTCATCACTCCCCCTCCTCCCCCCCATGCATGGCTCATCACTCCCCCTCCTCCCCCCCCCCATGCATGGCTCATCACTCCCCCTCCTCCCCCCCCATGCATGGCTCATCACTCCCCCCTCCCCCCCCATGCATGGCTCATCACTCCCCCCTCCCCCCCCATGCATGGCTCATCACTCCCCCCTCCCCCTCCCCCCTCCGCTCCCCGCTCCTTCTCCCATGGCACGGGCGGCTTACCGTCCTCCTTCAATCCCCCCTGTCCTCTGTCCCTCATACTCACCTGTCAGCTGTCTCACACCAAGCGGGCGCGCCGACGGCGACATCCCTCCGGCTCTCTGTCCCGACTCCCGGCGCACAGGCGCAGGCTCGCAGCTCCTTCTTCCTGCGTGAGCGGTCACGTGATACCGCTTCATTAAGGCTCATGAATATGCGCATATTCATGAGCCTTAATGAGCGGTACCACATGACCGCTCACTCAGGACGCGCTACAGAAGCTGAGACCAGGCATCGCTGGAGCAAGGTGAGTATCGTCTTCAAGGAGGGCGGGGGGAGGCGGGGGGGGCGTCGGTCGGAGGGTGGGTGGGAGGCTGGTCCCGGGGGGGCTGGGGGGGCGGGGTTGGGGCGGTCGGGAGGTGGGAAAAAAAAACCAAAAAAAAAAACCTTGCTCACTTGCTCTGGTGCCGCCCCCCCGCATCGTCCCCGCCCTAGGCACGTGCCCTCGGGTGCCTAGTGGCAAATACGGCCCTGACTGTAATTACCTACCATGTCTATAAGACCTTATGTTCCAAAAATTTTGGGTGAAAAATTGATGGGCATACAAATTTGTCTGGGCTATTATAAGATTTATTATATCCTTTCTGAAAAAGAATTTGAAAAAGTCAATTTCAGTGAGGCGTGTAGCGTCAAATTGGATTCCTTAGCTGGCCATGAAATCATGAATAACAGGCTGATAAATTTCAGGGAATGGAGTCCATGTGGGATCAATTGATGAAAGGGTTGCCTTGGTCCTAGGGCACCCTGTTGTGGGCCCCTCCTCGCTGGAGGAGGAAGAAAAAAAGAGGAGTGCGGAATCTTCCTCACTGACTACTGAATCTGTGTTGGAGGCAAGGAAAGTGTATGCCTTCACTGCTGAATAACATCTTCTTGATAAATAGGGCATTTTTATTTTATTGTTCTAACCAGCGGGGATGTGTGTGTAAGCTGGCACAAGGCTTTGGGAACTGCTGTTGCTGTGATCACAGATTGGTCACCAGCAGCCAGCACACCAACAAGCAAAGCATAGCATTGGATAGTAGGAGTCACAGGAGATCTCAGAAAGATCCAGGCCACCAAACATTTTTGTTTTTCTCAGGTACACAGAGGGGATTTAAAACCGCTCTGCACCTCAGATCTGAGGAAAAGATGGTGTGCGATCGTTATTTTAAATCAACCATTTTGGCGCCGATTGGTCAGTAACTATTGCTTAGCCAATCGGCACCTAAAGGGTTAATGAACCAAGATGACATCACAATCACCCCATCCATTTTGACACATGTCTCAATTCTATGTAGACGGGAGGAGAGAGGAGCTAGAGGTCGAGCTCCTGCCTCATCCTCTCCCTACGATCTAGATAGAATCTCATCTATAGCAGTTGCCATCTCCTATCTCTTTAATGGGAAAGTCTGTCTTCACTGAATACAGATTTTACCTCAGAATTGAGAAATTTCATAATGACTGATCAATTTTGGTGGAGAAAGAACCAGATTTCTCTGATAAGATATATATTACAAAGTTGCTTATTTTCATGTGTACTATTGATAAATAAAATAAAAATTATAACGAAGATTAGAATTGTAGGTTCATGCAATACAAATGTATATGGGACTGACCTGACATTACAATTGATTGCTGTACTAAGCTTATACAGGTGCTATATACATGTACTGATGGTGTTTATTTTGCTGCATTCATGTACTGATGGTGTTTCTGGCACTGCATTCATGTACTAAAAGTGTCTGTCATTGCATTCATGTACTGACAGTGATTCTGACACTGCACTCATGTACTGACAGTGTTTATGGTGCTACATTCACTAATTTTGTTTTTTAGCACTGTATTAATTTTCTGACTTTTCTGGTACTGCATTCATGTACTTATGGTGGTTCTGGCACTGCATTCGTACACTAAAGGGTGGTTCTTGTGCCGCATTCATGTAATGATCTTGGTACTGATGCTGCATTCATGTACTGATTGTGGTTATGGTGCTTAATTCATGTACCGAAGGTGGTTCTGGTGCTGCATTCATATACTGAATGTGATTCTGGTGCTGCATTCAGGTACTGATGGTGGTTCTGATGTTGCATTGTGTTGAGATTTTTGTCACTTGACAATAATAGCTTACTATGCAATGCTGATAAAATAGTGGAAATCTCAAAGGAAAAGCTCAATGGTATTCTATCTGACCCCTATTATATGTCATTTGGATCTGTGGTATTTCAAATCCATTTCAGCATCATAATTTCCATTATAATTTAAGATATGATGCTAGTGTGAACGTTGCATAACTTACAGAAAATTATAACATTTGCCTATTCACACAAATCTGGTCCCTGTTGGATAATTATATTCTTGATGTAGGGTGACTGAGAGCAAAGTCTATATTAAAGGGAACATGTCATGTCCAGAAATGCTATTTAGCTGCAGATGTAGAGTTAATCTGCAGGTAAATAGCATTAAAATCATGTTATGCTGGTTACTAGAAGAATGGCTACAGGGAGAAAACTTATATTCTCCCTGCAGTCACTCGCTTCCAGTCATGGGGAGTGAGCACATTATATCTTCCCCCCTCCCCGCCACTGTGATTGATAGCCTGCTATGCAGCGTATGTGTACAGAGTTGGTTGTCAACCAAAGTGCTGGGAAGTTATTACATCACGGTCACTTGGTGACTCTAACCTCTCCTTGCACTACCCCTATGAAGGAAAGTGACATCCACAAGGAGGATATACCGTAAGTCAGAAGTGAATAACCACAGCCCAGGGGCCAATTGTGGCCTGCAATGTCATTATGTGAGGCCACCAAACATATGGACAGGAAAATGTTTGTCTGACAGATTACCTATATGTAGGCAGCCACACACAGAAGAGTAGTGGCCGGCAGCTGAGGAGCAGGAACTGGCAAGTACTAATGGTGCTCTGTGTTGACATCTCTGGATGCTTCATTTATCATGAGAATGGGGTCTCTTAACCCATTTGGAACTCCAGAAAGGAGTATGTGAATTAGACAGGTGGCCATGTCTGTGACTTCCTCTATCGTAGTTTATGGGAGTTCTGAATCATTAGGCAGTAAGCAAAAAGCCCATTACCTAATGTAGAGAGTCATGTGCATGGCCTCTTCCTGTTTAGGGTCTGTCACAGTTTTTTAATGAAGATTTAGGAGCATATTTTACTCCAATCCACTTAAAAAATGCTTCAGATACTCTATTAAAAAACTCAGAGTGCTGATATATGGAGGAAAGGGTCCAAAAACGATTGCGCACCAATGATATAAGCTCATCTTCTACCTGTAGCTGCTGGACTAGTAAAGTACCCTAACGTCATTTTAATGATATACACCAGCAGATTAACCCTATATCTGCAAGTAAATAGCAGTTGTGGACATGACACGATTCCTTTAAACGTATGCACTAATTTAGTGTGAAGAGAGGAAATAATCCAGCTTCCAAGCTTGCAAAAATTAATTGGATTAAAAAATATTCATAGATTCCATGTCAGTGTAGAGACAGCTGTGTCTACCCTCATGATGAATATTTTTTAATCCAATACATTTTTGCAAGCTTGGAACCTGGATCATCTCCTCTCTCATTTCTACAAGTGGTTTCTTGCAGATCCATGCCTCCTAGGATGTCTAGCTGGGGTAATCCTTTTCTATTTGCACTAATTTAGTATACAGGTGTATTCTCTTTGTTTTCAAGCAGAAAAAAATAATAAATTAATTTTTGGAAAATACAGATCATGGTTCATTTTTCAGATTGATTGTCATATAACCTTATCTTTTTTCCATGGAAGCTTTCTGAGAGATTCTAGTTCAGCTTTCCGTTACATATGTATGACATTGATTATAATCAGCTCTCATTGCCAATTAGCGTAAATTACTATGTATGCCGTAAATTAGCTTGTGAAAAAAAGTAGAAAAATTTGTAAAAACTTAAATTAGAAAAACTCGATGTAGTCATGAAATAACTAGCATACGTCTGAAGAAAAAGTGACCCAATAAGACATGAATTTGTTCGTTTTCTCAATGATGCGGGCTCTAGAGAACAACTGTTTCTCTGTACAAATGTCATGAAGTCTCATGTGCCCTCAGTCAACGGACTTAAGATCCTTACACGAATGTAAATAGACAGTATGAGAGGGAAGAGAGGCTTATGTTAATCATTCAGTTAATAGCAGTAATTGAATTACAGACATTTAGACTCAGGTTTCAGATTGAAGACAGCCAGTCTTCTGAGCTTGTGTTTCCTGCTCTGTAAAATATATATTGAAACACTCATTAGATAGTAAGTCAAGTGAAGACCAAAACATGATGTGACAGCAGGAGGAGTGAGATCTAAACCATCACATCACCCTTATTTAGAAGATAGAAATCTCTTTAAAAGTGGAGTTAGTAAAAGAGGTGATGCCACAAGACATCCTCCAGACCGGGAAGATCCCAGATCCTACAGAACATGGGACCTTGTGGAATACATCACTTGAACTACAGAGCAAAGGAGACCTTGACAAGATACCCACTGTAATTGTGCAAGAGACAGATCCACAACAGTGTGAACACAAGAGAAATGAAAGGATCCTGCAAAGGATACCTAGTTTTGGAAAGGCGGTCAAATTTCTTTTGCCCCCCATCACCATAGAGGACAACACACCTGAAGAGGAGGAGATGCAGTTCTTTCAAGCAGTGGAAGATGTACTTGAAGATAGAGTCTACGGCTTCAAATATATTTTCTCCTCAAACCAGTGGATAGATATAACAGGTATGGTAATATTTAAATTTATGCATTTATTATATAATTGATGTAATTAATGTGACTAATACAGTGATCATACACAGGAGGTCAGAAATAATATAGCAATAATGAAAAATCAATTAAACAGAAAAAGTCCTTTTGTTGTCCTTATGAAATCTTTTATTAATCCTGATTACTTGTGTGCAATTTATTCCTCCTGCTAACAACTTGCACTGGTCACAGCAGATAGATAAGAATGATGTAACATTTACATACAGTGAGATAAATATTATACATCACTAAATTAAATTATCCTATTTGGAGCTTGTATAAAGCTTGGTGACCATCTCAATGGACATTGTAATGGCTGTCACAAGCAGTTAGCTGCTACTATTACCCATGGAGTTAATAAACTGACTCTAATTGTCAAGCAAAACCAAGATAACCCAATGATTTATTTTTTCCAGGCATTTTTTATTATTTCAAAAGTAATGAAAGCTAAAAGGTAAAAGTATCCTGCAGAGGCCATTGTAAAAATATGAGCCAATTAAAAATACATGTTTCCAATTTCAACAAACTAAAATAAAATATCCTGTACTCTTTAATATGAACTGTACTTTTAACAAACTTTGCATGAATCAATGATACAAGTATAAATAACAAAATTTTTAACCCCTTCACCCCGAAGCCTGTTTTCACTTTCCTGACAAGGCCAATTTTTACAATTCTGACCAGTGTCACTGTATGAGGTCATAAATCTGGAATGCTGATTCTGAGATTGTTTTGACATATTGTACTTCATGATAGTGGTAACATTTCTTTGATATGACTTGCATTTATTTGTAAAAAAAAAAATGAAATTTGGTGAAAATTTTGCAATTTTCTAACTTTTAATTTTGATGCCCTTAAATCAGAGTCACATCACACAAAATAGTTACTAAATAACATTTCCCACATGTCTACTTTTCATCAGCACTATTTTTAAAACATAATTTTTTTGTTAGGAAGTTATAAGGGTTAAAAGTTGACCAGCAATTTCTCATTTTTCCAACAAAATTTACAAAACCATTTTTTTTTAGGGACCACATCACATTTGAAGTGAGTTTGGGGTTTCAATATGTCATAAAATACCCTAAAGTGACACCATTCTAAAAACTGCACCCCTCGAGGTACTCAAAACCACATTCAAGAAGTGTAGTTGGAGCGCCCCCACACCGCCGCAGGGCCGAGGGGTACCCGGAGCCGGGCCTCTGGGATCTCAGTCCTGGGGTTGTCACGGTGGCTAGACCCGGTCCGTGGCCCTGTCCGTCAGTGGGGGACGTCCGGTGCAATAAGTGGTGTTGTAACGGTGCAGTTGTGGGGTGCAGGTCGCGGTAAATAACGAGGACACCAGGTTGCAGTCTCTTTACCTCTTTACTGGAGATCTCTGAGTCCTCAGTCCAGAATACGGTTCACCAGGCTGCGCAAGTCCGGCCGGTCCAATGGCACCTCCAGAGTTCTCTTCACAGGTGGAAATCAGTGCCTTCCTTCTTAGCACTGTGTGTTGTAGTCCTTCCCTGCTGTGCTCACGGAAAGTACCCCACAACTGTTGTGTCTGTTTCTTAAGTTCCCTCACAACTCGATTAGATGTTCCTCTCTTATTCCATCCCTCCCTGTTATGCAGGTTGGAACGGCACCCGTTTGTCAGGTAGGCCTGGAGTTCTTCCGGGACCCTAGTGACGCCCCTCTCCCGCAATTGCCCCCCAAGACTTCATAGGTGATATGTGGTAGACAGCCCGCCTGAGACTGACTGTCCTGCCGCTGTTTGGAGTATGGCTTAAAGCTGTATATTATTCCACTCCCTCGGCGTTCCGGCCACCGGTAATGCGCCTCAGCAAGGTGCTGCCTCTTTCAACAAAACCCCTGCTGGTATTCTCCGTCTGCTTGATCTCGTTTCTCACTCAGCACAATCTATCTCGCTTCTAGTCCTTTCTTGGGCACCGCCGCTATGCTGAGCAGGCACGGTCCCGTTACGTTCTTTCCAATGCTAAGCCTCTGCCAGGATCCCACCCCTGGCAGAGACCCTACTGTCTCTTCCTCCACAACACCCTCTCTCACTAGGTGTTGCTTCGTTCAATCCAGTCAGCGTTCTCTCCTAACTTCCTGCCTGACCCCCAGTTTACCCACTATGGTGGGGAGTGGCCTAATGAATAGCACCCTTAGCTCCCCCCGGAGGCCCTGCTGTGAAACATATTGGTGTCTGTGATACCTGATCAGAGGAACTCCTTCAGTGCCATCGAACGCACCATGGCTCCCCTTAGTGGCGAAGCCACAGTACTGCAACGACCAGGACTCTGGGGCGCTGCACTCCCCCCTGGTTAAACACAGTACTCCGGGACTGGGAAGAAAAACAACAATACAGATTAGCAAAAAGACATACAATTTTGTTGAGTGCAAAACGATAAGTATACTTGAACAGGCTTCCCTTTATGGGAGGTGAGGACACTTTTAACGTTACAAACATAATCAACATTGTAAACTTCAGGCTATACATAACTCCTGCTACCCAACCGGGTATTCTACTCAGTGCAAATGCTGGAACAATAAATTAACATTGCCTTTAAGAAACATACACTCTTAGTTTACCAAAGGCCTTCCTATAATCACATTACAGGGCAAGGTAACTCTTCATTCTCCTACTTTTGAACCTGCAGGACCGCCTGTCCCTATGGCACCAGACCTACTGCCTCTCCTTTCTTTTACAGGACCGCCCCGTTCAGCCAGGGCCTACTGCCTTTCTCTACTATACATAGTATAGACATAACATTCCTTTCAGTTTGAGAACATGGAGCCCACTCTGCCTGGCTCCTATAAGGACTCACTCTCTAACCCCTACGGGTCTACTTTCTGTCCTTAGTAACTAACTTTCTATGGGGACGCAGGGTTTACCTTCTATCCTCACCTTCATTATTACTTTCTTACGTTTCTATCCATGCAGAACTCTAGTCTACCTCAACAGGCTTTCTGCATCTTTCCTTTTGAAGAACATTATTCAAGCTTCACATTTCAAACATATTAAACACATATAACTTTTCATGTAAAACGGTTACATTTCTTGCAAAGCATCATCATGACATTACTGTTCTAAAACAGTATCACTTTCAGGTTCAATTCCCACCTCCCCTTTAAGAGGAGATCAAGTCTTTCTGAGGTAGCTCTTCTTCTCAGCCTACCAGTCCATACCAGAGCTCCGGAATGGCATCTTCGCAAAGTGTCTTTAACTAAAACCAGTAGGAAGCACCTTTAAGAAGGTGCAAACTATTTACAAGAAAGTTTGAATCATGCACAGTCCATGATTACTGCAGTTCGTGTAACTTTGTGCAAAAACTTCTGGAAAACGACAATAGTGACCCCGGGTCAACAAAGGGGTCACCTTTTTTTTTTCTTTTTAAAGTTTACCCTGGACGGGTTTAGCAGCAACAGGAACAAAGGAACAAACAGTAACTATTTACATTTTCAGGTTTCCGAGGTTTACTCTTTTTCAGGCGGCTCGGGCTCCGTCCCCCCAGCCACCGTGGTGCCAGCGTCCGCGGTTCGAACGTGAAGATGAACTCGACTGGCCAACTCGGTGGCCGCAACCAGGCGCACCGTTGCGATGGTGACAAGATCGGGTGCTCCTGGGACCAGGTCCGAGGCGGTAAGGGTCGCGGCTCCAGACATACACCGCCGAACATTCCGTGCATACCACCCGAGCGGGTTCTGGTGGCGGCTGTAGGTCACCGAATCCCCCTTTTGCAATGGTTCTCCACTTCGGCCACAGCAGGGAGCCCTCACATTACAGTGTGCAACAAAAACGTCAGTATCCAATCCCAGTTCATGTATGAGGCCCCACCCCCTTCTCGCATGGTAGGCCAACACAGTGCCCCGCCTTATCGCGTCTCTGTCATCCCATGCCGGAGAGGATTGTGGTGTTCTCGATGGACCCCTCGACTCGGCCTCTTTCCGTCCTTTCCACTGTAGAATCAAGCACTGTCTATATTGTTCCCACGTAAGCACCGCAAGAGTGGACCCGTTCTCCTGGGATCCATCTGTTCCAACCCAGGGGCTGTCCCACCGAAGAACTACTCCATCTGGACTCACATCCACAGGCTCCCTCACTCTAGTCGACAGCGGTGGCACCATCCTCCCCAGGTCATCGGGGGATAACACCATTAGCCCTGCCGAGAAGAGTCGACCCTTACTGAGAGGGGGGTGGGTCGTGGAAGCGGGCTCGTGAGGGGGAGCAAGGGCGTCTGCCATACCTGCACCTGATGTGGTTCCATCGGTGTCGCTCCGGTCCATTAAGGCTACGTTCACATTTGCGTTGTGCGCCGCAGCGTCGGCGCCGCAACGCACAACGCAAATAAAACCGCAGCAAAACGCATGCACAACGCTGCGTTTTGCGCCGCATGCGTCATTTTTTTCATTGAATTTGGACGCAGCAAAAATGCAACTTGCTGCGTCCTCTGCGCCCGGACGCGGGCGCCGCAGCGACGCATGCGGCGCAAAACGCAAGTGCGCCGCATGTCCATGCGCCCCCATGTTAAATATAGGGGCGCATGACGCATGCGGCGCCGCTGCGGCGCCCGACGCTGCGGCGAGGACCGCAAATGTGAACGTAGCCTAACAAGGATGTTGGAGTCGGCTGCGGCCCGGACTGCGGCTCCTCCAATAGGATCCCCGGATGCAGCTCAGCTCGCTGTGACTCCTCCTCCGCTGGCTCCGAGGTCGGGATCGGGGAGTTCGGCTCCACTATCTGTTCCAAGGAAGTCAGTTCCTTCTGCTGCAGTGGACGTAGGCCCGCCTCTGATGAGGAGGGGCAGGCCGGAATCGCTTCCTCCTCGCTCAGGCATTTGCTGTTCATCATCGCTGCCTGATAGTCGGTGGCAGTGCATGCACCTGGCTCCGCCATTTCTCCGAGGTCGGGCTTCTCCATCACCCGCTTCCCGCTGTTGCAAATCAGGAGGTTGTCCTCTGCTTTGGGGCAGGTCATCCCCTTGCAGCCAGAAGCGCAGGGGGCGGTATCCATTTCTCGCGCCATTCTGGTAGTCTCCTCCCATAGCACGCCCTCCTTCTGTTCCGAAGTAGCAATGGCGGCAGCTTTTGGCGGGAACTTTTTAGCGGCAAATGGCGCAGCACACAATCTTTGCAATAAAGTACAGTTCAAGCACAGTAAATCACAGTCTCTAGGCACACATGACCTGATTCTTCAGGCTTAAGTAGATCCTGTTCGTGACGCCAAGTTGGAGCGCCCCCACACCGCCGCAGGGCCGAGGGGTACCCGGAGCCGGGCCTCTGGGATCTCAGTCCTGGGGTTGTCACGGTGGCTAGACCCGGTCCGTGGCCCTGTCCGTCAGTGGGGGACGTCCGGTGCAATAAGTGGTGTTGTAACGGTGCAGTTGTGGGGTGCAGGTCGCGATAAATAACGAGGACACCAGGTTGCAGTCTCTTTACCTCTTTACTGGAGATCTCTGAGTCCTCAGTCCAGAATACGGTTCACCAGGCTGCGCAAGTCCGGCCGGTCCAATGGCACCTCCAGAGTTCTCTTCACAGGTGGAAATCAGTGCCTTCCTTCTTAGCGCTGTGTGTTGTAGTCCTTCCCTGCTGTGCTCACGGAAAGTACCCCACAACTGTTGTGTCTGTTTCTTAAGTTCCCTCACAACTCGATTAGATGTTCCTCTCTTATTCCATCCCTCCCTGTTATGCAGGTTGGAACGGCACCCGTTTGTCAGGTAGGCCTGGAGTTCTTCCGGGACCCTAGTGACGCCCCTCTCCCGCAATTGCCCCCCAAGACTTCATAGGTGATATGTGGTAGACAGCCCGCCTGAGACTGACTGTCCTGCCGCTGTTTGGAGTATGGCTTAAAGCTGTATATTATTCCACTCCCTCGGCGTTCCGGCCACCGGTAATGCGCCTCAGCAAGGTGCTGCCTCTTTCAACAAAACCCCTGCTGGTATTCTCCGTCTGCTTGATCTCGTTTCTCACTCAGCACAATCTATCTCGCTTCTAGTCCTTTCTTGGGCACCGCCGCTATGCTGAGCAGGCACGGTCCCGTTACGTTCTTTCCAATGCTAAACCTCTGCCAGGATCCCACCCCTGGCAGAGACCCTACTGTCTCTTCCTCCACAACACCCTCTCTCACTAGGTGTTGCTTCGTTCAATCCAGTCAGCGTTCTCTCCTAACTTCCTGCCTGACCCCCAGTTTACCCACTATGGTGGGGAGTGGCCTAATGAATAGCACCCTTAGCTCCCCCCGGAGGCCCTGCTGTGAAACATATTGGTGTCTGTGATACCTGATCAGAGGAACTCCTTAAGTGCCATCGAACGCACCATGGCTCCCCTTAGTGGCGAAGCCACAGTACTGCAACGACCAGGACTCTGGGGCGCTGCATATTAACCCCTCAGGTGCTTCACAGGAACTTTTGGAATATGGAAGGAAAAAATAAACATTTACATTTCTTTCACAAAACTTTTCCTTTAGATCTATTTTTTTTTTTACTTTTGCAAGGCTAACAGGAGAAAATGGACCATACAATTTGTTGTGCAATTTCTCCTGAGAATGCCGATACCCCATATGTGGGAGAAATCTACTGTTTGGGCACGCAGCAAGGCTCGGAAGGGAAGGAGCGCCATTTCACTTTTTGAATGTAAAATTTGCTGCCATAATTAGCGGACCCCATGTCATGTTTGGAGAGCCCCTGATGTGCCTATTTTTTTTTTTATTTGTTTGAACATTTGGTATTCCCCAATTATTTTTTAATTTGCATAACATTTCAATTAATGGATTTTACTGTCCAACTTACATAATAAACATACACCAGTGATTTTACAATCTATGAAATTCTGAACATTCTAATTAAACTTCAACAGAGAAGGTAACACTTCATTCTTTGCAATAGTATTTACAGGGCACTAACATTAGACGTTGTACCCTGCTGACAACCTGCAAAATCCTAGTATAATGTATTATTTTATCATTAAGTTGTTTACCACCCCTTAAATTATATATACAATTCTAGACTACACACCATTAAATCCTCTAAATAACTGCTATTTCAATGAGCAGAATACTCTGTGCTGATTTGACTCTGTAGTGACATTATGTGCAGTGGTTCTAAGAATTTGGCTCATGCAAGACGCAGTCTGCAACATCCCTGAAGACAATTGTCATTTCACAATGTTCCTATGTCAGCAGAGTAAGGCTATGTGCACACGTTGAGTATTTACAGAAGACTGTTCTGCACCAAAAAGCAGTTTTTTGGCAGGAAAAAAACTGCATAAAGTTATCATGTTTTTGTTGTGTATTGTACTCTAGTTTTTTAAGTTGTTTTTTTTTTCGTTTTTTTTACTCCATTCATTTGATGTACACATGTTCAGTGTTTGCAGCAGAAAAATCTGTTGGCAGGAAAAAAGATGTGCAAAATACGCATGTTTTTTGCGTGCTTTTTTATACATATTTTTACCTTCAATTGAATGGGTGAAAAATGCTGCAAAAAGTTAAACTTCTTAAAACTTCTTCCAATCTGCAGGGAAAATATGAGCAGCACGTGCATGTGATTTCAGAAATTTCATTCACTTTACAGGTACAGTAAAACACTGCGCTTTTTCGTTATAAAAATGTGTGGAAAATATGTGTCAAAGATGGAGGAATGTGTGAACGTAACCTTCTGATTCAAATCCCCAGAGGAAAAAAATAGGAAGTAAGTACATGAGATTTCAGAAATCTCATTCACTTTGCTGGTACTGTAAGGGTATGTGCACACGTAAAATGGTCCACTGCTGTTTTTTCAGCAGCGGATTTGATAAATCCACAGGGCAAAAACACTGCATTTTTCCTGCGAATTTATAGCAGATTTACTGCAGATTTACCGCGGTTTTTGTGCAGATTCCACTGCGGTTTTACACCTGCGGTTTTCTATTATGGAGCAGGTGTAAAACCGCTGCGGATTCCGCACAAAGAATTGACATGCTGCGGAATGTAAACCGCTGCGTTTACGCGCTTTTTTTTCTGCAGCATGGGCACTGCTTTTTCAGTTTCCCATAGGTTTACATTGTACTGTTGAATCCTGCATATATCTATATATGTTAGTCATGTTATTATGCATTTGTTTGTGTTTATAGATATTTAACTCACTTCTGCTTGTCCTTATGCAGAGAGATCACATAACTGTTTCAAAGGGGTTTATGATCCATGTAGACCTGGACATTTGTTTATCTGATCACTACATTTATTGTGTCCTGCTGTCTCAACTGAGTTAGATTGATTTGTAACGAGAGGGGGAGAAACACCCTAAAAAAAAAAAAAAAAAAGTGAGATCTAAGAGCTAGCCTTCTATAAATGTAGACATAGCTTGGGGATGCATTCATGCACTATTATTCGTGTACTTTTATTCAAAGTACTTTTTTTCTAAGTATTCGGCAGTTATAACATGGCAGTTAGACAGGGCAGGAGACAGGTAAGACAATCTAAACCTATTCCCTATTCACTTGAAACAGAACAAATACTCACCATATGTATCTGTATAATCTATATCTTGGCTGCTGCATTCACTCACATTCACCGCCCTTGCAAAAACTCTTTACACTCCATCCATATTGGCCCCTCTGTCCTTGCCTCTCCTATGTATAGCACTCATGCTCTGTTCACATTGCTTAACAGCGCAGATCCATTTAGTCCCACCATCCAACACAAGAGACGCTCTCACAAATCACTTAACCATCTGCTCACTCTTTCTATCCTCCTTCTCCTAGTCACTGGAGACATCTCTCCCAACCCCGGCCCCCCATGTTATAGCCAGTCAAACCTCCCAACTGCTACACCCAGAAACCCCTCTAACCTTATTAATATTCCCTGCATGCTTTCTGTCTCTTCCAATTGTGCCCTTTGGAATTCTCACTCTGTGTGTAATAAACTCTCATTCATTCATGACTTCTTCCTTTCTAACTCTCTTAATCTCCTGGCTCTTACTGAAACCTGGATTCAGCAGTCAGACACCACCGCTGCTGCTCTTTCATATGGTGGACTACACTTTTCTCATACCCCAAGATCAGACAACAGAGCAGGTGGAGGCCTTGGTCTGCTCCTTTCACCCAAATGTACCTTCCAAGTTATCCCCCAAGTACCCTCACTTGTATTCCCTTCCTTTGAGGTCCATGCTGTCAGACTCTATGTCCCCTTCTCCATGCGAGTGGCGGTGGTGTATCGTCCTCCCGACCCCTCTCATCAGTTCCTGGATCACTTTGCCACCTGGCTTCCACACTTTCTCTCCTGTGACACCCCCACCCTTATCATGGGTGATTTCAACATCCCCATTGCTTCTCCCCTCTCCCCATCTGCTTCTCACCTTTTATCTCTAACCTCCTCTTTCGGCCTCTCGCAGCATACTAACTCTCCAACGCATGAAGATGGAAACTCCCTTGACTTGGTCTTCTCCCGGCTTTGCTCAGTTGATGATTTCACAAACTTCCCTCTCCCGCTTTCTGACCACAACCTTCTTTCATTCTCTATCAAGAACTGCGATCCCGCTCAGGTCACCCCCACTTTCCACACTTATAGAAACATACAGGCTATTAACACCCAGAAACTTATGAAGAACTTGCAGTCCTCATTGGCCCCAATCTTCTCCATCTCATGCCCTGATTCTGCTCTGAAGCATTACAATGAAACCCTGCAAAGTGCCCTGGATGAAGCTGCACCTCCTATACATAGAACAACTCAGCACAGATGGCAACAACCGTGGCACACGCTGCAAACACGTTTCCTGCAGCGGTGCTCCAGGTGCGCCGAACGTCTGTGGAGAAAATCTAATCTACCCGAAGATTTCATCCATTATAAGTTCATGCTAAAAACATACAACTCTGCCCTTCACCTCTCCAAGCAAACCTATTTCAACACCCTCATCACCTCACTGTCAAATAACCCTAAACGTCTCTTTGACACTTTCCAGTCCCTACTCAACCCAAGAGAGCAGGCCCCAACCACAGATCTCCGCGCTGACGATCTGGCCAATTACTTCAAAGAAAAAATTGACCACATTCGACAGGAAATTATCTCCCAATCTCTTCATAACATGCACTGTCCTCCCTCCCCCACTGCATCTAGTTCACTCTCTGACTTTGAACCAGTTACAGAAGTAGAAGTAAGTGCAGCGCCCCAGAGTCCTGGTCGTTGCAGTACTGTGGCTCCGCCGCTAAGGGGGGCTATGGTACGTTTGATGGCACTGAAGGAGTTCATCTGACCAGGTATCACATACACCAATACATTTCACCGTCGGGCCTCCAGGGGGAGCTAAGGGTACTATTCATTAGGCCACTTCTCGCATACTGGTAAAACTGGGGGTCAGGCAGGAAGTTAGAAAGAGCGCTGACTGGGTTGGAACCAGGCAACACCTTGTGGCAGAGGGTGTTGCAGGGGAAGATTCGGTAGGGTCCCTGTCAGGGGTGGGATCCTGACAGAGGCCTGGCAAACAGAGAGAAAGCTACGGGACCGCGCCTGCACTTCATAGCGGCGGTGCCCTAAGAAAGGACAAGAAGCGAGATTTATTGTGCTGAGTGAGAAACGAGATCAAAGCAAGAAGGAGAATAGGAGTCGTGCTGTAAGATCGAGGCAACATCCTACTGAGGCGTAAACAACCGGCGGCCGGAACGCCGAGGAGGTACAGAGCTCTAAGCCATACTTCGAACCAACGGCAGGACAGTCAGTCACAGGCGGGCTGTCTCACTTAAATCACCTACGCAGACATAGGGGGCAACCTGTGGAGAGGGGCGACTCTAGGGTCCCAGAAGAGCTCCGAGCCTACCCGTCATACGGGTGCGTCCCAACCATAACACCTGGGAGGGACGGAAGATTAGCAGAAGATCATCTAATCGAGTTGTGAGGGAACACGAGAAACAGACACAACAGTTGTGGGGACTATCCCGTAAGCTCAGCAGGGGAGGACCACAACACATAGCGCTAGAAGGAAGGCACAGATTTCCACCTCTGGAGGTGCCATCGGACCGGCTGGACTTGCGCAGCCTGGTTAACAGTATTCCGGATTGAGGACTTTGAGACCTTTAGTAAAGAGGTAAAGAGACTGCAACCTGGTGTCCTCGTTATTGACTGCGACCGGCACTACACTACCCCCCATCATCCACATCTATTACTGTACGCCCCTTAGCAGGGTCACGGACCGGGTCTAGCCACCGTGACAACCCCAGAGCAGAGACTCAGAGGCCCGGTACCGGGTACCCCTCGGCCCTGCTGCAGTGGGGGCGCTACATAAGCAAGCTCCTTGCATCTTCTCGCCCGACCACTTGCACCAGTGACCCCATTCCGTCACATCTCCAGTCCCTTTCCCCGGCTGTCACCTCTCACCTAACAAAAATATTCAACCTTTCCCTCACTTCCGGTATTTTTCCCTCCTCATTTAAGCATGCCATCATACATCCATTACTTAAAAAACCCTCCCTCGACCAAAATTGTGCCTCTAATCATAGACCTGTCTCTAATCTTCCCTTCATCTCTAAACTCCTCGAACGCCTGGTCCACTCCCATCTTACCCGCTATCTCTCAGATAACTCTCTTCTCGACCCTCTTCAATCTGGCTTCCGCTCTTTACACTCTACTGAAACTGCCCTCACTAAAGTCTCTAATGACCTATTAACAGCTAAATCTAATGGTCACTACTCCATGCTAATTCTCTTGGATCTCTCTGCAGCATTCGATACTGTGGATCATCAGTTCCTCCTCACTATGCTCCGCTCCATCGGCCTCAAGGACACCGTTCTCTCTTGGTTCTCCTATCTCTCTGACCGATCCTTCACTGTATGTTTTGCTGGTTCCTCCTCCTCTCACCTTCCCCTTACTGTTGGGGTTCCTCAAGGATCAGTCCTAGGCCCCCTCCTCTTCTCTTTGTATACTGCCCCTATTGGACAATCAGTAGATTTGGTTTCCAGTACAATCTCTATGCTGACGACACCCAATTATACACCTCTGCTCCTGTTATCACGCCGACCTTTTTAGAAAACACCAGTGATTGTCTTACCGCTGTCTCTAACATCATGTCCTCCCTCTATCTGAAACTGAACCTGTCAAAAACTGAACTCCTCGTGTTCTCTCCCTCTACTAACCTACCTTTGCCTGACATTGCCATCTCCGTGTGCGGTTCCATCATTACTCCAAAGCAACATGCCCGCTGCCTTGGGGTCATCCTTGATTCCGAGCTTTCATTCACCCCCCACATCCGATCACTGGCTTGCTCTTCTTATCTGCATCTCAAAAACATTTCTAGAATTCGCCCTTTTCTTACTTTCGACTCTGCAAAAACTCTTACTGTCTCAATTATTCATTCTCGTCTGGACTATTGTAACTCTCTACTAATCGGCCTCCCTCTTACCAAACTCTCCCCGCTCCATTCTGTCCTGAATGCTGCTGCCAGAATCATATTCCTCACCAACCGTTACACCGATGCCTCTACCTTGTGCCAGTCATTACATTGGCTACCCATCCACTCCAGAATCCAGTACAAAACTACTACCCTCATCCACAAAGCACTCCATGGCTCAGCACCACCCTACATCTCCTCTCTGGTCTCAGTCTACCACCCTACCCGTGCCCTCCGCTCCGCTAATGACCTCAGGTTAGCATCCTCAATAATCAGAACCTCCCACTCCCGTCTCCAAGACTTTACACGTGCTGCGCCGATTCTTTGGAATGCATTACCTAGGTTAATACGATTAATCCCCAATCCCCACAGTTTTAAGTGTGCCCTAAAAACTCATTTGTTCAGACTGGCCTACCGCCTCAATGCGTTAACCTAACCATCCCTGTGTGGCCCATTCAAAAAAAAAAAAACATAATCAGGTTCCTTGCATCATGTTCTCATACACTTTATGCAGTTAATAGCCCTCTGTGTCTGTACTGCTACATACTTAGGCAGTTAACTGGTTTATGCAGCTTTACATGAACACCCGAGCCTTACACTATGGCTGGTCCAAATAACTAAAGCAATTGTTACCATCCACCTCTCGTGTCCCCCCTTTTCCTCATAGTTTGTAAGCTTGCGAGCAGGGCCCTCATTCCTCCTGGTATCTATTTTGAACTGTGATTTCTGTTATGCTGTAATGTCTATTGTCTGCACACGTCCCCTCTATAAGTTGTAAAGCGCTGCGGAATATGTTGGCGCTATATAAATAAAAAAATTATTATTATTATTACTGTAAACTCATGGGAAACTGCTGCAGACCCACAGCAAAATCCGCATCATGTGCACATGGCTTAAAACATTTCATTTTTTTCTGAGGTAAAAAACAAGGCAAAAAAATGCAAAGTGAGAACAAGTCCTAAAAAGAGCTTTTATGAAACTTTAAAGAGGTTGTTCGCTACAATGTGTAGTAGACAGATTGATTTAAACCTTGGAAATAAGGCTTTGTTCAAATACCTTGCGTTTCCAAATGTGCCTATGAGTGGCGCTATCGCTGTCCGCTAATCCTCATTACATGACCCCCAGCTGCAGCTGCTTCTGATGTCCGAGGATGTCACGTCAACTACCAGATTTGGAAGCTGACCCGGCATCACCGAGGTGGGACCCAGTCTCCCTGAGTGACTGGCCTGTGGCTAACACAGTGCAAAGATATATATCTTTCGTATATCAAAATGGGCTGTGGGACGAGTTTCACTGCAAGTCACTGCCCAGCATCACGTGGGCTTGTGGCACTCTGTTAATGAAAGCAAAGCAGGGTAGCGCTTGCGTGATTCTCAATGAAAATAGAGGAGTAAGAGAAACAAACTACAAACTAAAATGTGTCTATACCAATGCACAGAACATGGGAAAATTGGACCTGCTAACACGGGAAGACAGATGTGATGTCATAGGCATCACTGAAACTTGATGGAATGATACACATGATTGGAATACAAACCTTTAAGGCTACAACTTATTTCTAAGAAACAGGCTTAACAAGAGGGGAGGAGGTACTGAATTGTATGTTAGGAAAGCATATATCTCCAAAGAGAACTAAGGTTCAGAGAATGGTAGCTCTGTAGAAACTGTTTAGATAAGAATACAAGGAGAGAAGAACAGAAAGGACACTATTGTAGGTGTTTACCATAGGCCACCTGTACAGATTGAAGATATAAATGAACTCTTTATACATCAGATGTCTTTCTTCTCAAAAAAGGTCCGACATGGGAGATTTTAACTATCCAGATCATTGGGAATTTTTCTTAGGCAAAAGTAATGGGTCCAGAAAATTCATATCTTCTCTTGCTGACAACTTTATCTTTCAAAAGGTAGAAGAGAGAACAAGAGGATCTGCAATCTTGGACCTAATTCTTACCAACAGGGAGGAAATGTTTGAGGACGTAAAGGTGGCTGGGAATTTAGGAGACAGAGAACATGTTATCCTCGAATTTTGGATTATAGGAGGAGGAAGACCTGTGAGGACTCAAACGTAAAGGTTGGACTTCAGAAAGACAGATTTTAACAAACTCAGAAAGAGGGTGGGAAAGTCCAATGTTCTAAAGGACAGAAATGTCCAAGAAGGATGGGATATTTTGAATGAAATTCTCACTGCACAATGAGTAACAATCCCAAGAAGAAGGAAGAATTGGAAGCAATTAAATGGACCAGGATAGAGGATCACAGAAATAAATACTTCGAAAAATAACATTTATTTTTTTCTTTTTAGCGATTACAAATTTGGAAGGAAAATGGGGTGCATCGTATAATCCAAAGGTAGCTTACCGTTGGGCAGCGGTGGTGGAGCAGGGTCACAGAAATCAGGGTCGCTGCTACAGGAGCCCGGTGGTAGCAGGAGTGGGGAGATTCTGCGGACCCCTGTGCTTGAAGGAGGCGATGTTCCGACATTGCGAAGCTGTGGGTCCTGGGCTCTCCTAAGATGTTGGCACTGAATGGAGTCCTCTTTCCCATTGATTTCCCTGTGGTGGGCTTTTGGAAAATGGCCACCAGAGGTGGTCCAAGCGCAGATTGAGATTTTGTGAAAAGAGATCTGGAATGAGCTCTCAATCTGCGCATGCACCTCATGTTTGTTTCAAAACATTTTTTTCCTATTTTCCTGCCCAAAATTTGGGGTGCGTCTTATGGTGCGCAAAATATGGTATAGCAAAGGGAAAGAGGGGTCATATCTAAAGAATAATATAATGCTGTGTGTGGGGAATGCAGGGCAAGCATTAGAAAAGCTAAAGTCAGTAATGAAAAGAGGCTTGCAAGGGAGAGCAAAAGTAATAAAAAAGGATTTTGGGTTATGTCAAAAGCTAAAGAAAATTCAAAGATGCTATAGAATTATTACAGGATGAAAAAGGTGAAGTGTCTAAAAATGATATTGAGAGGGCCAAACTTTTAAATTCCTAGTTTGCATCTATGTTCTCTAAGAAAGCAAATGTAAACATCAACTGATCTTCACTGTGCTATCAAAGGAACAAAAGAATCCATTATCTATTAACAGAGACATGGTGAGGAACACTTAAGGTACCTTCACACATAACGATTTCGTTAACGATATCGTTGCAACGTCACACTTTTTTTGTGACGTAGCAACGATCCCGCTAACGATCTCGTTATGTGTGACAGCGACCAACGATCAGGCCCCTGCTGGGAGATCGTTGGTCGTAGGGAATGATCAGGACCTTTTTTTGGTCGCCGATCACCCGCTGTCATCGCTGGATCGGCGTGTGTGACGCCGATCCAGCGATGTGTTCACTTGTAACCAGGGTAAACATCGGGTTACTAAGCGCAGGGCCGCGCTTAGTAACCCGATATTTACCCTGGTTACCATTGTAAAAGTAAAAAAAAAACACTACATACTCACATTCCGATGGCTGTCATGTACCACGCCGTCAGCTTCCCGCAATGACTGTCAGTGCCGGCCGTAAAGAAGAGCACAGCGGTGACGTCACCGCTGTGCTCTGCTTTACGGCCGGCGCTGACACAGTCAGTGCGGGAAGCTGACGGCGGGGGACGTGACAGACATCGGAATGTGAGTATGCACTGTTTTTTTTTTTACTTTTACAATGGTAACCAGGGTAAATATCGGGTTACTAAGCTCGGCCCTGCACTTAGTAACCCGATGTTTACCCTGGTTACCCGGGTGCTGCAGGGGGACTTTGGCATCGTTGAAGACAGTTTCAACGATGCCGAAGTCGTTCCCCTGATCGTTGGTCGCTGGAGAGAGCTGTCTGTGTGACAGCTCACCAGCGACCACACAACGACTTACCAACGATCACGGCCAGGTCGTATCGCTGGTCATGATCGTTGGTAAGTCGTTTAGTGTAACGGTACCTTTAGCTAATTTAAATGAATTTAAATCTCCTGGTCCACATGAATTACATCCTAGGGTACTGAAAGAGTTAGCAGAGGAAATTGCAGAATCACTAGACAGAATCTTTGAAGATTACTGGAGAACAGGAGAAGTCCCAGAAGATTAGAGAAGGGTAAAAGTCCCTATCTTAAAAAAATTAAAGAAGAAGGAGACAGAAAATTACAGGCCAGTGAGCCTTACTTCTATAGCAGGAAAGATCTTTGAACAAATTATTAAACAGCATGTAGGTAAGTAGTTGGATAAGAATACAGTAATTAATCAGAGCCTGCATGGGTTTGTAGCAAACAAGTCATGCCAGACTATTCTAATTTCCTTCAATGATGGAATCACTGACTGGATGAATCAGGAAAATGCAGTAGACATAGCATACTTCAAGTTAAGTAAATCATTTCATAAAGTATCTCATACTATTCTTATTGAAAAATTGACCAAGTATGGGATTGATAAGGCTATGGTTAGGTGGATTCATAACTGGCCCAGTGATCACACTCAAAGAGTGGTAATAAATGGTTGAGCATCCAGTTGGAATAGTGTTACAAGTTTGGTACCACAAGGTTTGGTTCTAGCCCCAGTGTTCTTCAACATTTTTATAAATGACCTAGATAAGGGAACTGAAGGTAAGCTAATCAAATTTGCAGATAATGCAAATAAAATAATCACTCCTACCTTCTGTCTCTTCCCCACTATCCCATAGAATGTAAGTCCGCAAGGACAGGGTCCTCTCCCCTCTGTACCAGTGTTTCACTGTTAACCTGTTTACTGTAAATGATATCTATAACCCTGTATGTAACCCCTTTCTCATGTACAGCACCATGGAATTAATGGTGCTATATAAATAAATAATAATAATAATAATAATAATAATGCAAAGCTAGGAGGGATAGCAAGCACGAGAGAAGGCAAGGAAAAGATTCAGAAGTATCTAGCTTCAACAATGGGCAGCAACTAATAGAATTTTATTTAACAAGGGGGAATACAAGATTCTACATCTGTGCAAGAAAACAAAAATTACATCTACAGAATAGGAGGAATAGAACTAAGCAACTGCACGTGTGAAAAAGACTTGGGTATACTAATAGTTCACTGACTGCACATGAGTCAACAGTGTGATCCAGCAGCCAAAAAGACAAACACAGTTTTGGGATGTATTAAGATAAGCATAGAGTCTAGATAACATGAAGTAAATATCCCCCTCTACTCCTCCTTGGTCTGACCTCATCTGGATTACTGTGTCCAGTTCTGGGCACCATATTTTAAAAAAGACATAAAAACTTGAAAAAGTTCAGACAAGAGTTACCAGGATGGTAAGGAAGAGGACTAGAACTCTAGTGCCACCTATTGGAAGTGGAGATCTGGTTTGGCTGTTTGAGAGGCGTCTGACCGGGATCCAAGAAGTATCGTTTCTCCTTGCGGAGAGTGACATGATAAGCATGTCGAGGTGAGGAGACTTAAAGCCGCAATGCTCCTCTGGGAAATATGCAAGAGAGGAAGAGGACTAGAACTCTAGTGCCACCTATTGGAAGTAGCAATCCTAACAGTCAATGTCGACAAAGCTCGTTAAAGGGTCGACATTGACTGTTAGGATTGCTACTTCCAATAGGTGGCACTAGAGTTCTAGTCCTCTTCCTCTCTGAAGAGACAATTTGCATATTTCCCAGAGGAGCATTGCGGCTTTAAGTCTCCTCACCTCGACATGATTATCATGTCACTCTCCGCAAGGAGAAACAATACTTCTTGGATCCCGGTCAGATGCCTCTCAATCAGCCAAACCAGATCTCCACTTTGCACTGACGAGGGGCAGTACCCCGAAACACAGTGTCTGCAAATTGAGATTCTGGTTTGGCTATTATCCTAAGTCATGTGACAAGGCTCGTTAAAGGGTTGACATTGACTGTTAGGATTGCTACTTCCAATAGGTGGCACTAGAGTTCTAGTTCTGAAGAGACAATTTGCATATTTCCCAGAGGAGCATTGCGGCTTTTAGTCTCCTCACCTCGACATGCTTATCATGTCACTCTCCGCAAGGAGAAACGATACTTCTTGGATCCAGGATGGTGAGCAAACTGCAAACTATGTCCTACAAAGAACAGTTAAAGGATATGAAAATGTTTAGCTTGCAGAAAAGAAGGCTAAGAGGAGACTTAATAGCTGCCTACAAATATCTGAAGGGATATCAACTTATAGAGGGATCATCTTTATTCTCATTTGCACATGGAAACACGAGAAGCAATGCAATGAAACTGAAAAAGAGAAGATACAGATATTTGAAAAAAATGTTGATAGTGAGGGTGATCAGTGAGTGGAGCAGGCTGCATCGAGAGATAGTGAGTTCTCATTCAATGGAAGTCTTCAATCAGAGGCTGGACAGATGTCTGAGATGGTTTAGTGAATCCTTGAGCAGGGGGTTGGACACAATGACACTAAAGGTACCTTCCAACTCTAACATTCTATGATACTATGATTCTAGGCCTTCCAATACAGGCTACTATATACCTAATTTTCTCGTGCCACAGGTAACTC